>NC_135222.1:577500-900000 GCF_052324685.1 Brachyhypopomus gauderio | reverse complement strand
TTCACTGCTCCCTGGAGTCTGGGCCAGCTGTGTGCCTCCCTCTTCCGCCGCCGGTTTGCCCTCCCAGCGAATGCCGGAACATAAATCCAGCCCGAGAAGCGTTAAGGGCCACGATTTAATCAACGTTAGCCGCCTGTTGGCTCGGAATCAGGGGAAATGAGCGTGAGTTCAGGAGCCGCCACACCTGTGCACCGTGGCGCTGGTCTGGGCCAGAACCTGCTCTGTAACGCACCCCTGCGCCCGAGGAAGACCCTCACACGTCACCCTCCCACACCCTAAAAGAAAAAAAAGAATAAAACCTGGGACTGAATATATGAAAAAGTATGATGCTACCATGCAAGCATGCTTGAGGGATAACACAGAGAAACACAAAAAAATAAATCCACAATTCTAAACAAAACCACAAAGTCAAAATGGGCCCTGGGCCATGTCTGCCTAAACCTGAACAAATGGAGATGGGTCTTCAGTTTGAAGTCCTTTAGTGGCTCATTACAGGAAGCTCTTTTGCATGGGAGACCTGACGTCCAGGGAAAGGAAGGTGGGGAGAGCCAGAAGACGACGCACTGTGCCCAGCCGGGGGGGGGGGGGACTACGCCAGAAGCCACGCTTTAATAAGACACCCCCCCCCCCCTCTTCCATCTAGTGCCACATTATCCTGGTATCGTTTGGGGGACACTACAAAGCACTCACTAGCCCACAGATTGCCAAAGCCAAGCTTTGCCTTTCTGGCAAAATGCACAAGACAAACTGACAGAGACAAAGCAACAGCCAGCAGACTGTGTGTGTGTGTGTGTGTGTGTGTGTGTGTGTGTGTGTGTGTGTGTGTGTGTGTGTGTGTGTGTGTGTGTGTGTGTGTGTGTGTGTGTGTGTGTGTGTGTGTGTATGTGTGTGTGTGTGTGTGTATCTGGACGGTTAAGGCTCAGAGCAGGTGTCACAACAGCCTTCAGGTCCCAGTCCCGGCCCGTTGCCTTCGGTCCCTTTATGAAAACTCAGCATCCCTCACCATTACCCAAACTGTGAGGCGAGAAGCATATGCTGCGTTTGTAGCTGCTGTGTCCCCAAACCACACACAAAACAATGCAAACACACACACACACACACACACACACACACACACACACACACACACACACACACACCAAGTAAATCTCCCCTCACCCAACTACTTTCAAAAGCACATCTAAACACATCATAAACACAGGCATCCGAACACACTCTAGACCCTCCTCACAGATGGGCATGGACAGAACCACCCTAACCTCTGTAATCTGTAATATCTCTCTCTCTCTCTCTCTCTTTCTCTCTCTCTTTCTCTCTCTCTTTCTCTCCCACTCTATCACACAAACACACACTAAGAAAGATCTGATCTGTCATGATAAGTTCCTCATATGTCTTCTGTTGCTGAATGACAGTTTTAAAATGGCATTCATAGTGCAGACAGAATTCCAAACCCATTTCGGGCAAAACGAAATTTGACATCAGAAAGTAATCTGGAACGCAATACTGCTATCACACAGTGGAAGACTCAGATGATGGAAAATAGATATCAAAGGTGACTAGAACACACGGGACAGAAGTATTTGACAGGCTGCCAGACACACATAACACAATGCAAGTATTTGAAAATGCTTAGTGTGTCCTTTGGCAGTTCCCTGATATGATATGTAGTCTTTGAACCAATCATGTACATAAACAATATCTAGGATATATTTTATGTAGCAGCTGCCAAAAAAAAACAAACTACAGAAAAAAACATACAAACAGAAATGTCAATAAAGTCAATAAGAAAAAATAAAAACAGTGAAAAAGCAAATCCAAAAACAACTGTGGCAAATTATGCATGAGATAGAGATATAAGAGAGATAGAGACATAAGAGAGAACGAGACATAAGAGAGACAGAGATATAAGAGAGATAGAGACATAAGAGAGAAAGAGAGGGATGAAGATAAGAGTGATAAGAATTTCATCCAGGTGTGATGGAAAATTCCAGAAAACCAAAGGGAGACAGACTGCTAGTGCTTTAGACAGTGTGTGACAGTCTGCGAAGCTGCACCAGAGGATTTAACACTTTAAAAATCCTTCAACAGCTGCTGTTCTGCTGTGTGAACGTGCACCACTAAGTGTGTGTGTGTGTGTGTGTGTGTGTGTGTGTGTGTGTGTGTGTGTGTGTGTGTGTGTGTGTAGGCGTGTGTCTGTGCATGTGTGTGTGCGTGTGAGTGTTAAATAAATATACTCAAAGGGCTTAATGAGTCACGATAGTCTGGTGCCCTGCAGTAGCTCCCAGCTCACGCTCTTCCTGTGTGTGACACCACCAGTGTGTTGCCTGTGAGAGGGAGAGGCGTTAGAGATGGCTTTCAAGGTGAGAGAGCGAGAAGGGGGGAACAGAGGATGAGAGGAAAGAGAGAGGGAGCCGTGGGGAGGAGTCAGAGAACAGACGAAACAGGTAGAAGAAGGAAATAGGTAATGAGGGTCACACCACTTTTCCTATGTCTGAGTCAGACATAATGGAACCTCGGTACCATATTGATTCAGCCCATCAATTCATTAGACCTGACGCTGGATCTATTTGTGGTTTTTGCTTGCTTTTCTGTCTCCTGTGGATTGATGTAAAACCTAATTAGAGAAACAACAAAACATCACCTTCACCTCCCTTCTCTTTCTTCTTTTGGACGATCTATAGGAAGGCACTATAGGTATATATAACACCACTCAGTAAGTAATGCTGTAGATAGCAATCAAAAGCCACCTGAGCACTTCAGTCACTTCAGGAGTTTCCCAACATGCACAAGATCTTATCCTTTTAAAAAATACATCCACGCACTTCCACGTTTCATATAGTGGCTGGGCGTGCTACAGCACAGTGTTGGTGGGATCGAATCCCGGTCTTTATTCAAATGCCTAGATCTTTATTTCTAGTGTACATACAAGAGAAGCCGCCCATCCAGACCACCTTAAAAGCAGAGAACGAGGACGTTCTTTACGGCTCATGAAAGAGTCTTGATGATCTCATTTTTAGCCCCAAAAGATGCTGCTCAACCAATGCCACTCGCACAAAGACTTTCTCCTTTCTCTGTTAAAGGAAACTAAGCATCTCTGATTTTTCTAGCATTAAGAATTCATTGCCCCCCACCACCACACTTCACCACCCCCGTGTTGTAAGCAACACAAGTGCCCTGGTAATTGGATTTAAACTTGCAGTTCAAAACGGTGCCACAAAATAATTAGAGGCGGAAAAGGCCCTGATGCAATCTCCCATTCATTCATCATCCTCCCCCGTGCTAGCCGGGTCTACCGGGGCCAGGCAGGAAGACGTGAAGAGAACAAAGCAGCAGAATGGTGCCAGAAGGTGTTCTGGAGAAAGTTCTAGAACGGACAGAACCGAACGTGAGACTGTCCTGTGGGTTCTGACGTGTTGCCATGTTAACAACATCCAAGAGCTTACTCCTAATTCCACCAAATTCATCACATTTTCGTCCTGGGTTCTCTCTCAGACACAAGGACAGACAACCTGTGGGTTGCCTGACATTTCAAAGTCATCTTTCAGTTTTATAAAACGGCAATAAAAATGGTCTTAAGGCATTTATGGATGTTTTAAAGTCAACCTTGCAATAATCTAAATAAATATTGCACAATAATCCATTTCTATCTGCATCTGCAGTTGGTAACAAAGATATGATGTGCACACTACCGTTTAATCCACTTGCTATTACTGTTTATTGCATTTTTCTTTGTACATCTTAGTGAGTAGAAATCAATAATTTGTGTCCCCCCCTTTATTATCTTTGCACTTTCAAACCTATTTTCAAGGACATGAATAACAAGGAGATATATCTTTATTAATATAAAGTGCCTCTTATCCTTTATATGGGATAGATTCATAGCCCACAAATGACCATAAAAACTTAGGACCAGCTATAAAGTTGCATTTCAACGGTAACTTCATTCATTGTCTGGAAGTAAAAAGAATATAGAGGGTAATGAAAAAAGTCTTTTAGTTTAATGCATGGGGTTTCCAGGAAAAAATTTCAATCAAAAACTGGGCAAGGCACCATTTATGATACCATTTCCATATATTCAGCCAGACTTAAAATTCATAAAGGGGACCTCCAACAGAAATAAATCAAGGAGTGGACTGTTCTCACAGAACACCTGGCACATGTAAATCAAGCTTTGACTTTTAGTGTACCTTTACATTTAGATGTGTGCAACTGGGAACTCTTATGAGGACATTGTAAGCATTTAGTCCAACATAAACTGCCAATGTATAACATCTCTTTGTTTTGAAAGCTGAACGTTGACAGATCAAGAGGTGATCCAAATCAAAAAAGCAAAATAACAGCCCTGGGAGCCAATGGGGCAAAACTGTAGTCAGCCAATGGGAACAGGAGTGGGCGGGGCTTTTGTAGATCGCCCCATACTATAGCAGGTTTAGCTTTGAAACCTACATTCAAAGTCATATAAACAGACCTGGGCCCTGTATTGCTCAGCATTGATGTGAAATACAATGGCACAAAGTCTGTAGGTTTCTCATCGGATCAGGTCACAGCTGCTTGTAGCCATGAGGACGAAACAGATCTGTTGCAAACATGTCCTATAGGCATACATAGAAATGTATGCTAATTATATGGCCTGTGTGATCCTGGTAGCAGCGGTCGAGCTGTCCCAGTGGCTGGTGGATCTTCATCCCGAAATAAAACGAAGGAGAGAGGAAATTTAATAGTTTATAAGGTAACAGTGTCTTTAAGACAGGGATATGACACGCTAGACAATTACAGTCATAATAAGTCTCCAATGTGATCCCACAACATGCAGACTTGCTGATAGCAGGTTTTAATACAATTGTGAATTTAATTAATCTCCAGCAGCCACTATATCATGGCATTATTATGAAACCAATTAGTGATTAAAAATTAAAGTAAACGAGTAAATCTGCATTCTTCTCTGTCGTATGCACGAAAGGACGAGGTCCCGTGACTAATGGCAAAGTCGAGGGTTTCATCTGTGTCAAGTGGGTATTAGCAAAAGTAAGTCCTGACATCTGACTTCTTCTACGGTGAGCTGTGCACCGGCGCTGTGATGGAGGAGAGGGCAGAGGACGAGGTGGTGCAGACCGAGGCTGAATGCAACCTCAGCTGTGAGGCTGAACGCAACCTCAGCTGTGAGGCTGAACAGTATCACACAGGGAGAAATTACCATGGTAACCTCGGGGCACGACACAGCTGACTGCCCCTCAAACAAAAGCGGAGCCTGCTCTGATTGGCTCTTTTTACGCTGTCGTTCCTCTTTCTTTTTCTTTCCTTCTCTCTCTCTCTCTCAATCTCACTCTCTCTCTCACTCTTGCTCTCTTCCTCCTGCACCTGTCTGTTTTCTGGACGGCATGGCTGAGAAGTGTGGCAACTTGATAGACACACCCTGCAAGAGGCTCACTCCAGGGTCCTCAAACCTGCCAACATACTACTCGCTACACACCTTAGCATCTATCTCTGCACATCCTGAGAGAGAGAGAGAGAGAGAGAGAGAGATACTGCAGGAGAAAAGAGAGGAATGAGAATGATGCTTCTGACATTCTCCCTCCAAAGGAAGAGAGATAAAGGTCGTGAGACATTCTTATCAGATGTACAAAGCACATCTTCTGTACCTCTCTATCACAGATCCAACATCAGTACCTCTCTATTACAGATCTCACATCAGTACCTCTCTATCACAGATCCCACATCAGTACCTCTCTATCACAGATCCAACATCAGTACCTCTCTATCACAGATCCCACATCAGTACCTTTCTATCACAGATCCCACATCAGTACCTCTCTATCACAGATCTCACATCAGTACCTCTCTATCACAGATCCAACATCAGTACCTCTCTATTACAGATCTCACATCAGTACCTCTCTATCACAGATCCCACATCAGTACCTCTCTATCACAGATCCAACATCAGTACCTCTCTATCACAGATCCCACATCAGTACCTTTCTATCACAGATCCCACATCAGTACCTCTCTATCACAGATCTCACATCAGTACCTCTCTATCACAGATCCCACATCAGTACCTCTCTATCACAGATCCAACATCAGTACCTCTCTATCACAGATCCAACATCAGTACCTCTCTATCACAGATCCCACATCAGTACCTCTCTATCACAGATCCCACATCAGTACCTCTCTATCACAGATCCAACATCAGTACCTCTCTATCACAGATCCCACATCAGTACCTCTCTATCACAGATCCCACATCAGTACCTCTCTAATACAGATCCCACATCAGTACCTCTCTATCACAGATGCCACATCAGTACCTCTCTATCACAGATTCCACATCAGTACCTCTCTATCACAGATCCCACATCAGTACCTCTCTATCACAGATCCAACATCTGTACCTCTCTATCACAGATCCCACATCAGTACCTCTCTATCACAGATCCAACATCAGTACCTCTCTATCACAGATCCCACATCAGTACCTCTCTATCACAGATCCCACATCAGTACCTCTCTATCACAGATCCAACATCAGTACCTCTCTATCACAGATCCCACATCAGTACCTCTCTATCACAGATCCCACATCAGTACCTCTCTAATACAGATCCCACATCAGTACCTCTCTATCACAGATGCCACATCAGTACCTCTCTATCACAGATTCCACATCAGTACCTCTCTATCACAGATCCCACATCAGTACCTCTCTATCACAGATCCAACATCTGTACCTCTCTATCACAGATCCAACATCAGTACCTCTCTATCACAGATCCCACATCAGTACCTCTCTATCACAGATCCAACATCTGTACCTCTCTATCACAGATCCCACATCAGTACCTCTCTATCACAGATCCCACATCAGTACCTCTCTATCACAGATCCCACATCAGTACCTCTCTATCACAGATCCCACATCAGTACCTCTCTATCACAGATCCCACATCAGTACCTCTCTATCACAGATCCCACATCAGTACCTCTCTATCACAGATCCAACATCAGTACCTCTCTATCACAGATCCAACATCAGTACCTCTCTAATACAGATCCCACATCTGTACCTCTCTATCACAGATCCCACATCAGTACCTCTCTATCACAGATCCCACATCAGTACCTCTCTATCACAGATCCCACATCAGTACCTCTCTATCACAGATCCCACATCAGTACCTCTCTATCACAGATCCCACATCAGTACCTCTCTATCACAGATCCAACATCAGTACCTCTCTATCACAGATCCCACATCAGTACCTCCCTATCACAGATCCAACATCAGTACCTCTCTATCACAGATCCCACATCAGTACCTCTCTATCACAGATCCCACATCAGTACCTCTCTAATACAGATCCCACATCAGTACCTCTCTATCACAGATCCCACATCAGTACCTCTCTATCACAGATCCCACATCAGTACCTCTCTATCACAGATCCAACATCAGTACCTCTCTATCACAGATGCCACATCAGTACCTCTCTATCACAGATGCCACATCAGTACCTCTCTATCACAGATTCCACATCAGTACCTCTCTATCACAGATCCCACATCAGTACCTCTCTATCACAGATCCAACATCTGTACCTCTCTATCACAGATCCAACATCAGTACCTCTCTATCACAGATCCCACATCAGTACCTCTCTATCACAGATCCAACATCAGTACCTCTCTAATACAGATCCCACATCAGTACCTCTCTATCACAGATCCCACATCAGTACCTCTCTATCACAGATCCCACATCAGTACCTCTCTATCACAGATCCCACATCAGTACCTCTCTATCACAGATCCCACATCAGTACCTCTCTATCACAGATTCCACATCAGTACCTCTCTATCACAGATCCCACATCAGTACCTCTCTATCACAGATCCAACATCTGTACCTCTCTATCACAGATCCAACATCAGTACCTCTCTATCACAGATCCCACATCAGTACCTCTCTATCACAGATCCCACATCAGTACCTCTCTATCACAGATCCCACATCAGTACCTCTCTATCACAGATCCCACATCAGTACCTCTCTATCACAGATCCAACATCAGTACCTCTCTATCACAGATCCCACATCGGTACCTATCACCTATCACAGATCCAACATCAGTACCTCTCTAATACAGATCCCACATCAGTACGTCTCTATCACAGATCCCACATCAGTACCTCTCTAATACAGATCCCACATCAGTACCTCTCTATCACAGATCCAACATCAGTACCTCTCTATCACAGATCCCACATCAGTACCTCTCTATCACAGATCCCACATCTGTACCTCTCTATCACAGATCCCACATCAGTACCTCTCTATCACAGATCCCACATCAGTACCTCTCTATCACAGATCCCACATCAGTACCTATCACCTATCACAGATCCAACATCAGTACCTCTCTAATACAGATCCCACATCAGTACCTCTCTATCACAGATCCCACATCAGTACCTCTCTAATACAGATCCCACATCAGTACCTCTCTATCACAGATCCCACATCAGTACCTCTCTATCACAGATCCCACATCAGTACCTCTCTAATACAGATCCAACATCAGTACCTCTCTATCACAGATCCCACATCAGTACCTCTCTATCACAGATCCCACATCAGTACCTCTCTATCACAGATCCCACATCAGTACCTCTCTATCACAGATCCAACATCAGTACCTCTCTATCACAGATCCCACATCAGTATCTCTCTATCACAGATCCCACATCAGTACCTCTCTATCACAGATCCCACATCAGTACCTCTCTATCACAGATCCCACATCTGTACCTCTCTATCACAGATCCCACATCAGTACCTCTCTATCACAGATCCCACATCTGTACCTCTCTATCACAGATCCCACATCAGTACCTCTCTATTACAGATCCAACATCAGTACCTCTCTATCACAGATCCCACATCAGTACCTCTCTAATACAGATCCCACATCTGTACCTCTCTATCACAGATCCCACATCAGTACCTCTCTATCACAGATCCCACATCAGTACCTCTCTAATACAGATCCCACATCAGTACCTCTCTATCACAGATCCCACATCAGTACCTCTCTAATACAGATCCCACATCAGTACCTCTCTATCACAGATCCCACATCAGTACCTCTCTATCACAGATCCCACATCAGTACCTCTCTAATACAGATCCCACATCAGTACCTCTCTATCACAGATCCCACATCAGTACCTCTCTATCACAGATCCCACATCAGTACCTCTCTATCACAGATCCAACATCAGTACCTCTCTATCACAGATCCCACATCAGTACCTCTCTATCACAGATCCCACATCTGTACCTCTCTATCACAGATCCCACATCAGTACCTCTCTATCACAGATCCCACATCAGTACCTCTCTATCACAGATCCCACATCAGTACCTCTCTATCACAGATCCCACATCTGTACCTCTCTATCACAGATCCCACATCAGTACCTCTCTATCACAGATCCCACATCAGTACCTCTCTATCACAGATCCCACATCTGTACCTCTCTAATACAGATCCCACATCAGTACCTCTCTATTACAGATCCCACATCAGTACCTCTCTATCACAGATCCCACATCAGTACCTCTCTATCACAGATCCCACATCAGTACCTCTCTATCACAGATCCAACATCTGTACCTCTCTATCACAGATCCCACATCAGTACCTCTCTATCACAGATCCCACATCTGTACCTCTCTATCACAGATCCCACATCAGTACCTCTCTAATACAGATCCCACATCAGTACCTCTCTATCACAGATCCCACATCAGTACCTCTCTATCACAGATCCCACATCAGTACCTCTCTATCACAGATCCCACATCAGTACCTCTCTATCACAGATCCCACATCAGTACCTCTCTAATACAGATCCCACATCAGTACCTCTCTATCACAGATCCCACATCAGTACCTCTCTATCACAGATCCCACATCAGTACCTCTCTAATACAGATCCAACATCAGTACCTCTCTATCACAGATCCCACATCAGTACCTCTCTAATACAGATCCAACATCAGTACCTCTCTAATACAGATCCCACATCAGTACCTCTCTAATAAAGATCCAACATCAGTACCTCTCTAATACAGATCCCACATCTGTACCTCTCTATCACAGATCCCACATCAGTACCTCTCTATCACAGATCCCACATCAGTACCTCTCTATCACAGATCCCACATCAGTACCTCTCTAATACAGATCCCACATCAGTACCTCTCTATCACAGATCCCACATCAGTACCTCTCTATCACAGATCCCACATCAGTACCTCTCTATCACAGATCCCACATCAGTACCTCTCTATCACAGATCCAACATCTGTACCTCTCTATCACAGATCCCACATCAGTACCTCTCTATCACAGATCCCACATCAGTACCTCTCTATCACAGATCCCACATCAGTACCTCTCTAATACAGATCCCACATCAGTACCTCTCTAATACAGATCCAACATCAGTACCTCTCTAATACAGATCCCACATCAGTACCTCTCTAATACAGATCCAACATCAGTACCTCTCTAATACAGATCCCACATCTGTACCTCTCTATCACAGATCCCACATCAGTACCTCTCTATCACAGATCCCACCTCAGTACCTCTCTATCACAGATCCCACATCAGTACCTCTCTATCACAGATCCCACATCAGTACCTCTCTATCACAGATCCCACATCAGTACCTCTCTATCACAGATCCCACATCAGTACCTCTCTAATACAGATCCCACATCAGTACCTCTCTATCACAGATCCCACATCAGTACCTCTCTATCACAGATCCCACATCAGTACCTCTCTATTACAGATCCAACATCAGTACCTCTCTATCACAGATCCCACATCAGTACCTCTCTAATACAGATCCCACATCAGTACCTCTCTAATACAGATCCAACATCAGTACCTCTCTATCACAGATCCCACATCAGTACCTCTCTATCACAGATCCAACATCAGTACCTCTCTATCACAGATCCCACATCAGTACCTCTCTATCACAGATCCCACATCAGTACCTCTCTATCACAGATCCCACATCAGTACCTCTCTATCACAGATCCCACATCAGTACCTCTCTATCACAGATCCCACATCTGTACCTCTCTATCACAGATCCCACATCAGTACCTCTCTATCACAGATCCCACATCTGTACCTCTCTATCACAGATCCCACATCAGTACCTCTCTATTACAGATCCAACATCAGTACCTCTCTATCACAGATCCCACATCAGTACCTCTCTATCACAGATCCCACATCAGTACCTCTCTAATACAGATCCCACATCAGTACCTCTCTATCACAGATCCCACATCAGTACCTCTCTATCACAGATCCCACATCAGTACCTCTCTATCACAGATCCCACATCAGTACCTCTCTATCACAGATCCCACATCAGTACCTCTCTATCACAGATCCCACATCAGTACCTCTCTATCACAGATCCAACATCTGTACCTCTCTATCACAGATCCCACATCAGTACCTCTCTATCACAGATCCAACATCAGTACCTCTCTATCACAGATCCCACATCAGTACCTCTCTATCACAGATCCCACATCAGTACCTCTCTATCACAGATCCCACATCAGTATCTCTCTATCACAGATCCAACATCAGTACCTCTCTATCACAGATCCCACATCAGTACCTCTCTATCACAGATCCCACATCTGTACCTCTCTATCACAGATCCCACATCAGTACCTCTCTATTACAGATCCAACATCAGTACCTCTCTATCACAGATCCCACATCAGTACCTCTCTATCACAGATCCCACATCAGTACCTCTCTAATACAGATCCCACATCAGTACCTCTCTATCACAGATCCCACATCAGTACCTCTCTATCACAGATCCCACATCAGTACCTCTCTATCACAGATCCAACATCAGTACCTCTCTATCACAGATCCCACATCAGTACCTCTCTATCACAGATCCAACATCAGTACCTCTCTATCACAGATCCCACATCAGTACCTCTCTAATACAGATCCCACATCTGTACCTCTCTATCACAGATCCCACATCAGTACCTCTCTATCACAGATCCCACATCAGTACCTCTCTATCACAGATCCCACATCAGTACCTCTCTATCACAGATCCCACATCAGTACCTCTCTAATACAGATCCCACATCAGTACCTCTCTATCACAGATCCCACATCAGTACCTCTCTATCACAGATCCCACATCAGTACCTCTCTATCACAGATCCAACATCAGTACCTCTCTATCACAGATCCCACATCAGTACCTCTCTATCACAGATCCCACATCTGTACCTCTCTATCACAGATCCCACATCAGTACCTCTCTATCACAGATCCCACATCAGTACCTCTCTAATACAGATCCCACATCAGTACCTCTCTATCACAGATCCAACATCAGTACCTCTCTATCACAGATCCCACATCAGTACCTCTCTATCACAGATCCAACATCAGTACCTCTCTATCACAGATCCCACATCAGTACCTCTCTAATACAGATCCCACATCTGTACCTCTCTATCACAGATCCCACATCAGTACCTCTCTATCACAGATCCCACATCAGTACCTCTCTATCACAGATCCCACATCAGTACCTCTCTAATACAGATCCCACATCAGTACCTCTCTATCACAGATCCCACATCAGTACCTCTCTATCACAGATCCCACACCAGTACCTCTCTATCACAGATCCCACATCAGTACCTCTCTATCACAGATCCAACATCTGTACCTCTCTATCACAGATCCCACATCTGTACCTCTCTATCACAGATCCCACATCAGTACCTCTCTATCACAGATCCCACATCAGTACCTCTCTATCACAGATCCCACATCAGTACCTCTCTATCACAGATCCCACATCAGTACCTCTCTATCACAGATCCCACATCAGTACCTCTCTATCACAGATCCCACATCAGTACCTCTCTATCACAGATCCCACATCAGTACCTCTCTAATACAGATCCCACATCAGTACCTCTCTATCACAGATCCCACATCAGTACCTCTCTAATACAGATCCCACATCAGTACCTCTCTATCACAGATCCCACATCAGTACCTCTCTATCACAGATCCCACATCAGTACCTCTCTAATACAGATCCCACATCAGTACCTCTCTATCACAGATCCCACATCAGTACCTCTCTATCACAGATCCCACATCAGTACCTCTCTATCACAGATCCCACATCAGTACCTCTCTATCACAGATCCCACATCAGTACCTCTCTATCACAGATCCAACATCAGTACCTCTCTATCACAGATCCAACATCAGTACCTCTCTATCACAGATCCCACATCAGTACCTCTCTAATACAGATCCAACATCAGTACCTCTCTATCACAGATCCCACATCAGTACCTCTCTAATACAGATCCAACATCAGTACCTCTCTAATACAGATCCCACATCAGTACCTCTCTATCACAGATCCCACATCAGTACCTCTCTATCACAGATCCCACATCAGTACCTCTCTATCACAGATCCCACATCAGTACCTCTCTATCACAGATCCCACATCAGTACCTCTCTATCACAGATCCCACATCAGTACCTCTCTATCACAGATCCAACATCTGTACCTCTCTATCACAGATCCCACATCAGTACCTCTCTATCACAGATCCCACATCAGTACCTCTCTATCACAGATCCCACATCAGTACCTCTCTATCACAGATCCAACATCAGTACCTCTCTAATACAGATCCCACATCAGTACCTCTCTATCACAGATCCCACATCAGCATCTCTTTATCACAGATCCCACATATGTACCTCTCTATCAAACAGCCCACGTCCTTCATGTCATCACCGCTCATCCAAAGATAATGTGCGTCCACATTCATTCATCTCGACACAAGATATCCATCTCTGCTGCTGCAGGCCTTGGATACATGTGGGCCTCTGTCAGTTTCGCATGGAAGATTGCATGAAACATGGAAAATGGCGGGTTTAAAGACCAAATGACAAAGCCTCCTGCTCCAGGGAATCTGACATGCATGTACCACGCTGATCAGCTTGAGAGGGTTAGAGATGTGATACGGCACACACACACACACACACAATATGGTGTGCACTCCACTCAGACCCTGAAACCTTTCAGAGGGATAACAAAAAATACAGTATAAACGTATTTTAGAAATAAAGTAAAAAAACAAACTAGCCTATTCATATTTGCTATATTACATA
Source organism: Brachyhypopomus gauderio (assembly GCF_052324685.1). Lineage (NCBI taxonomy): Eukaryota > Metazoa > Chordata > Actinopteri > Gymnotiformes > Hypopomidae > Brachyhypopomus > Brachyhypopomus gauderio. The sequence goes on along the minus strand of NC_135222.1, from coordinate 885,709 downwards.
TTCTTACTATAAGACACATTTCTTTGAGAGTGGTAGTTATAATAAGTGGCACTTCTTATGTCTGCATGGACGTGCTGTTGTGTACGTAACTCTGTGACCTTCCAGTGATATTCTGAAGGGCCCCGTAATGTATGTCAAGTAGTAAAATGACAGAAAATATGACCAATGAAATGTGCGATTTTCAAAGCAAAGCTGTACAAAAAGCCTGAAAATGTCTCAGGAAACTTTGTGTACTTTACTGCAATGTTCAATATCTCTACATCTCTTACTACAGTACACTACAGGCTGCAGGAGTTTTCTTCTTCAGAGAGAGAGAGAGAGAGAGAGAGAGAGAGAGAGAGAGAGATTAAAGAGATTTTAGTGTACACAAAGTTTCCAGATAAAAAGGACATTGCCGAGTGTGTGTGTGTGTGTGTGTGTGTGTGTGTGTGTGTGTGTGTGTGTGTGTGCACGTGTTTTTATGTGTAATAAAATACAATAAAAAGTGTCAGATACCACAATTTCTCCTAAATAAATAGAATGTAAAGAAGTCCAGTTTCCATGTTTTGATTGATATAACAGTATGGCATTGTGACCATCACTCCACCTCAAAAGTCCAAATCCGCCGACTTCCATGTCACATTTTCCCTCCAACCCGCCCGAGCGGGGGAGGGCAGGGACGGGCGTTAATCATCTTTTACACAAGACGTCCCACTTCCACCTTGAGCTACACGAGCTGCCTCGTCTGGGGATACGAGGCTTGATGTCTCTCTCCTTCAGTGGAAGCTAAAAAACAAACCAGCACTAACAGGTCTGATGAATGCCGTCCTGTCAGAGACACCAACTGTTCCAGCTCCTTCCGGGGACGTCCTGGTTTTTATTAATGCTTGCGAATGTGCCCAATTAATTTCTGTTAATGCTCCCCCATCACGGTTTTCCTCAAAGCTTCTCAGGTTTGGGGTTAAGGGGTGAGTTTCGGTGGGGGCGTGTGAGTAGTGAGAGACACAGAGAAGATGGTGAAATGTCTGAGAGAGATATAATTACACAGGCAGGAACCCTATGGAGCAGGTGATTGCTGAAGAAAGTGATGACTGCTATACTCACTACATAAAAGCTGGCTACATAATAGCCTTTCAATTTCTAACAAGCTCATGGTCCATCTGCACTTGTAAATCAGCCTACACAATGCGTACTTGAGCAGAGGCCATAATGAGCATTCATGGGGATGCTCAGGTAAGGTTTCAAAGAAATAAAAATAAACCCGGTCCAATAAGTGCTTAAGACACAGCGGAGTGCAGAGTTGATGTGGTCCGTGTCCCTGATGGCTTTAGGAGCTCTCAACAAGGCTGTTATTTATTTATTAGCCAAGCCAGTCAGCATAGACATTGAAAATACAGTGTATAATTAATGAAGAGGGGGAACTTCTCTCCTCTCTACACGACGACATATAATCCCGACTTGGGCGCGGGACATGAAGCTACTCCCCCTGGGCCAATTAAACGCTGAGAGCTGGCGATTCTAACCGCGGGGGCCGTCATGAGGGTTGTGTGTGGGGGAAAACAAAGGGGCTGATGGGGGATTTGGGCTGTGATCCACAGAGACGAGATGGCCGGCTTTCAGCCCGGACATGCCGGACATACAGAGGAATCAGAGACATATTGCCGCCAGACAGACACACCACCCAGTCCTCTCATGGATAGTAACAGAGCGCAGAGACCGATGTAACGCAGCCAAACACAAACGATCTCCTCCATAGCACAGCTCTGCTTTGACCTTTCACTATCAGAAGCCTGCCAAAGAAAAGCAGGTGCATCATTTATCTGTGCACTGAGGCAAAGTGTCTAAACACCGAGCCCTACGTCCCCTGAAAGGCCAGAGCTGCATGCAGACCGCACACTAACACAAGAAAACCCGCACGCACAAAAAACATTAGGTCTCGTCATTGGAATACACACATTAGTGTTGACTGGCCCTAAACGGCATTAATAATTAATACCGCATTTACAATACTAATTGTGATTCGTTGTCAAGACCAGGCGATCGTGAACGCCTAATGCATAATAAGCGACACTGCTTTGATTTCGAGGATCCACTGCTGAGGACAGTTGTCTGATGTCGTCATTATTAATGCCGGCGCAATCAAGCATTGTGATCGCATTTCAGACACTAAATACCATGTTAAGCATTGTTTTGACCTTCTTATATAGAATTCGGCATTGGGGGGCAGGGAGGGGCATGTTCTTTTCTCTTTGTCTGAATGCATACATTACTAAGACCCCCGATCAACAAAAACGTAAAACATGGAGCCTCGTGAGGCAAATTACCAAAGCATATCACCGAATATATGATGCATGGAGGCTTCCTGTATTATGAAAGACTTTTTCCAGAACATGTTAATGCAAAAACACCAACTTGCCCACTTAAAAAAAAAACACCAAGTTCACCTTTTATTCCCCCAATTAGAACATGTCATCACCGTACACCACCTCTTTATTATAGCACACTGGAATACAGTTTGGAGGTTGATCTAATTACACTGTGTCGTGCTCATATGACTTACTGACAAGCCTTTACAAACTAGATGCACTAATTGCCCTTCATGAACAGCCCTCTGATTGGTCTCCAGGGACGACAAGGGTAGTGGGGTGCTGCCTCTCTCTGTCATATTCTGGTCAAAACAATGAAGGTCATAGAAAATCAGGCCCAATTATTGGCCAAGCTCAAAGGACCATGAGTTACAGTTGGCACAAAAAAAATAATTATGCGTTTAATTAAAAGGAGATAAAAGGAGGGAGGGTTCATATTAACGCAAATAGTCTTACAGGCGGGATAACACAGGGAAACGAGCCTCTACTTGCTAAGTTACAATTTATGAAAATTAAATCGGAAATGCGTCTGCTTTTTATTGTATGGCAGCTTTCACTGATCTCAGATCATTTTTTAAAGGGATGATGTCCAAACAGCTGAAACTCGGCCAGCAGCTGCCATACACATACACTGTCCAGCTGCCTGAATCTATGCCCAAGCTTTGACATTAGTGTCAGCAGTAGATATGGCCCACAGGAAAGTCCTTCCAGTTGAATCACTGTAGTATCCATCAGCCTCAGCTAAGCAGAATTCTGTCTATACATCATTTTCATGAAAGAGCTGCTGTATTCATTATGAGAGTGATCTGGAATTAGGCCTTCCTGATATTAGATCTTTATGATCAGAGATATGACCAATTTAGAAAATATACCTTTGGACAATTCTGTCATCTCTACTATGGATGATATCAAAAACGATTTATTATAATTAGATTGAGATTTAGTGACACGAGGAAAGAAAATCTGGTGACAGCCTGTTTGAGAGACAGTCTCAACAAATCAGGTCTCGTCATCTCAATACTTCATTATGAAAGTGACTATTGAAATCAAACTTCTTCCAGACCTTAATTTGTCTGTCTTCTGTGACCCATTTCATTATATTTCTAGCAGATGATGTCAGGGTATATTGCTAATGGGAGGGTGGAATATTTCAGAACGAACAGTGATTTTTCAAAGGGATGCACACTGTACGCTGTTCTGGGGTTCGAGTTCAAGAGTTTGAGTTCGTTGATTCGAGTTAATTTCCTCCTATGCCTTTTTCTCTCCTTGTTTCATCGTAATGCTTTTTGTTTGGCACCCTATTCTCCTGGGTTCCCTCCCACACACAAGGGACAGTCTGAAAACGCCTATTGCTGTGGAGCAGCACTGTACTGGATCACAAGCACACACTTAAATGTGTGTACCAGCAGCTTTCCTCCATGAAGGGCAATGCCCTTCCTGCCATTGAATCGATGGCCTACTGACTGTTGCTGCTAATGAGATTGCATGCTGGTTTACAGGGAGCAATCAGCAAAACTATTAGATCATGGGCTAAAATAATCTCTGCGCTCAAGACTTAATGCAATACCCAGTGCACCTTGTATGTTTTAAAAACCAATTAAAGCTGTTACAAAAAAAGAGAGATTTGGGTGGAAAAACCTGATCCCAGAATCTGGTTGTGGAAAATTAAAGCTCAGACAGGGATGAATTTAAGAAGATGGTAATTACAGAGAGGATGGTGTGTGTGTGTGTGTGTGGGGGGGGGGGGGGGGGGGTTGTTACTGGGTAGCCTACAGGATTAACAATGAATATAACCAATTTGTTCAGATGGAGGAAGGTCACATTGGAAGAAGTAAAGCTACTGTTCTCCTACCACACTTTACAAATGCAAGCTGTACTCAACAAGGTTGATCATTTGGGCTACTGTTCTGTGATATGGACAAAGAGTCGGACATGATGCAGACATCAGGACCCTTGGAGGGAGCCATTTTAGCATCAGCCGCAAGGCCAGAACCTCCCACATAACCCACAACACAAACACATTTTTAGATCCTGTCACTTGTCCCGAGTCCCTAATCACCACTCATCAGAGATAGCTAACAGCCACAAGGCTCCAGGAAAACATTTCTCCAGTTTCTGCCCCCACTACATGTATTCCACAGGATGACAGTTAATTACAGAGGAGAATTGGTTACAACCCCACCTGTTAAGTCTTAATGTGGCAAACAAAATGGAAAGCCAATTGCGAGTCAAACAAGAGAGTTTGCCCGCAGAGATTCTTTATCAAACAACAAAATGATAATTATTTAACAGACTGTTGCCTATGATGTGCAAATGGGAAAAATGCATTATCATATGCTCACAAAATCAAACATTTCCACCTTCTCTGCAAGTGTGTGCCTATATAAAATGTATGTCTGCATGTGTGTGCGTGCACACATTTTCTGTCACCAGCAGTTCAAGAAAATATAACTATTGCAATCTAAGAGTACATGGCTTCCCCAAGTGTGGCTGCAGTAAACATTGCACACACATGTCGACCCAATGATGCATCTCCTTTAACACACGGAGTCAGGACGCCAGTGGCCCGTGATGTCTGCCTGTGTATCAGTGACATCAAAGCTGTCTGTGGTGTGTGTGTGCAGAGGAAATAATGTTCCCCAGATGTCAATTTTCTTTTCACATCACACTCACATGACAGCTGTAGAAAAGTGTGGAGTTTCCAATCTAACGTTAGTCACGCTAGGCCCTTTTGTGCTTGATTTGAGTGTTTCATGAAAGTAACACGAAAGTAACTACTTGGCATTGAATTAATGTAATGTGTCTCATTACTTTTAAGCAAAAAATATCTACTGTTGCCTGCTTTAAATATCCATTTTAGAAATCACGATGAACAAATCACACATATTTTTATAAAAGAGGCCCATAATATGTTACACTTTGCTAAGCCACTGGAGTGTTATGATGAAAATTTCATTACTGGCAGTAGATAGACAGAAAATAGAGTCTTCTGCAACGACATTTGACCTGCAGTACACTGGAGGCGAGGCGAGCGACTTACAAATTCAATCAATGGAGTGTGTTTGGGCTCAGCAGGGCTGTCTGGTGGGAGGTGTATGTGTTGAATCTTGGGTCAGTCTATAGTGATCCAGTTAAGCAGAGAGAGAAAAGGCTTGAGTATAAGCTTCTCACCTGTCATGTCTCACTCGGGAGGCCGGAGCCTTCCTCACCACCATTGCAAAGCCACCACGGAGATGAGACGAGACGAGCTTTTACAACACTTGACGTTTCTCGATTTCAGCCACCGGCCATATATATATTGTGCTGAAATAACTCGTTTTTATTTACTAGTGGGTGCGCATGGTGAAAATATTTTGTCTGTGTAGTCAGTATCAATTTTGTTTACAGTTTTTTTCTTTTTTTCATTAAATATTTATTGTTTTTAATGATTAACATCAACAAAAAATGAAAAGAAAAAAAGAAAGGAAAGGCAACACAGAAGAAAAGGCGGCTGAAGGCAAAATTGCTAAATAAGCCACATGCTAAACGCAGAAGAAATGAGGAGTGAGGAGAAGTATGATAACAGTAATGAAAGTAATAATAATTATAATAATAATTTACGGGTTTCTTAAAGTGAACATCTAATGAGTTACATTCATAGACAGATCACATTGATAGCACAAAACATTTACAAGCTCAACCCAAAACACTACAATGAAACAAATATTTGCAATTAAAGAACCACAAGAGTAACAACAGGATGCAGATAAAATATTAAATATTATAATATGCACAACCATGCTAATGAACACGAATATCCACCATCACATTAGTGAACAATCCAAATGCGCAGATAAGAGACGCCTCCTTGTTGCTAAATCCAACAGCTCACAATACAGTATTACTTCCACATTCATACAGGCCACAAATGGAAAGTGAAAGATGAAATAGGAAGTATTACAATATGTTCCTCCCTGAGTCGTCCGTGAGTTTTTCCTGCATGTTCCAGGGTATAGATGATAGTTGTAAGATTACGCGGGCAATCTTTATTACATGCGAGACTAAACAAGAGATTAAGAAGGGGATTTGTTTCTTACCCAGCCTACCTCTGGTACAGGCCACTTTCAATGGTGCACTGAAAACCACATTACTGATCACTTATTTTGACAGAAATAAAAATTTAAAAAATTGTGAAAAACAAAGCAACAAACTTCTTCAAAACAACACTGTAGATGTTAAAAGGGAACATTTGCCAAAGGAGTCACACCTAACAAAATTAGATCTGATTAATCAAGATTTCTCTAAGTAAATTCTATTTCTCCTGTACTAAAACTCATTTAATAGGAGTATGTACCAGACAGAGAAGTGGCCAATGTTCTGGGAGCTGTCCAGTGCTGAAACCAGATGCATTTGCTGCAAATCGATGTTACAGTTTTTGATAACTTCCACCTAGTGTTGCCTATGACATCAAACTTCAGTCCCACACCATGCATCTACAACATTCTCCAAGACACACACGCTCAACCCAATGCACAACCCAAGTCTTCCCTTGTATAGAGAGGTCATCATCTCTTAACAGACATTTAACTTACTACATCTGGACTGTTTTACATTTTATGTACAAGTCACAGAGCCCAGGTCAATTGCAGACATTGAACTTCAGTCATGTTTAAATAAAAAATCATTCACGTCACCTTTAAGTTCTGACCGTTCCAACTGTCACTGGGAAAACTGGTAAGATACAGCTCTTTCTCATAAGCATTCTGTAAACATAGAACGGCTAATTATAAAAAAGCATAAACAGCCAAAAAAAACAAACACAACAACAAAAAACACCATTATGCACTTTCTGCATCACCCGTTGCACTAGACCCCATTATAGTGACCCTATTATGAATACAGCAAAAAGCACAGTAGGTGTCAAATAAAAATGCCTGTTTTGAATAATGAAATCTCAGGTCTGTTCTTTGATGAATATTCATAGATTGAACAAAGAAGAACCCTGTCTGCACAAGAGGCCAAACTACAGCTAAGTATGTACTGCTCTGGGTCACAAGGCTAAAGTATTTTTTTGTGAGAACACACACATAATGAGAAAATGTCTCTCTGATTGTGAGAGACTCGAAGATATGAGCTGTTTAGCAACATGCCAAACCATGGATTAAGTATGAGGCATACACGGACACACATAAAGACACTAAATATTTTTAAATGCATCAACATATTTGTACAAAACTGCTATGTGGAGAAAACCTGTACATAGTTCTAAATGTTGCCGTAGTACTTAATTTCAAAATAACATCCTGAAAGACCAACCTGATGACACCAGGACATACATGAAGAAGGAAAACAGGAACAACATTAGCATGTGCAGATACTTACTTACCCAGATAGGTCGTAACATTCTTGTTATTATTATTATTATTATGTTATTATTATTATTATTATTATTATTATTATTATTATTATTATTATTATTATTATTATTATTATTATTATTATTATTATGTTAACAATCATTCTTGGTGGGGAGGAAGGAAATCTCTATTTTGGAAACAGTGCACAGGCATTTACTGTTGTCTTCTAAGTTGTTTATGTTTCTTTTTTTGCCCAGACTGTCTGTGAGTCTTTAGATGTGCGCATTAAAACATTTTCTCCAAAAGCTGCCATGTGCCCAGAAGCAGCATGCATTACTTATATGAAGTCTTCCCAGGACCAAACGTTAAGCAGGAACATCTCCATTTTTGTACCTAGCTCAGGCTTCTTGAGTACTTTTAGTCATCCGCACAGTAGACTTGGTCCATTAAGCTCTGCGCATACTAATTTACGACAAGGACATTATCTCCTGGAATCCAGAGGCGTCAGGTTGTTTGGATGCTTTTCAAGTACAAATTTAATTCCACCTGTCAACATCCCCCTCCTTACAAGTGTTGATGCTAAGCTTTGTGTGCAGCCAGGCAGAAAGACATTATTGAAATACGAGGAAATCAATCAGCACCCTACTAAAAACAGCACAATACCACAGGGTTTGTAGGCCAAAGCAATTTCCCCCTCCCTTCTAATGACAACATAAGGGTGGTCTTTTGGCGTTTATTCATGTTGGAAAAGCAGACATAAAATGCGCCAACGAGCTACACCAGCAAAGGGAAAAGAAGAGTGCACCAGCGTACGGCAGTGAAAACGAAGACACTGACAATTTGAGGACAGTGTTTGAAAACAGAAGACAGAGGCTGAATATGGACACTGAAGCTGAATATGGCAGCACAGATTCTGACATGGCCGGGATTACCGCTGTGTCTGTTGTTGGGGGGGGCAGATAGTTTCTGATGTCATGGTGAAGTTCAGCAATGGGAGTTTTACAGACACTCGCATGTTTATTCAAGAGATGTCAAAAAACATGTATCATCAAACAAATGATGAATAATGCACATGGCAGAAGGTGTTTGATCTCACCAGTGTTCAAAAAGGGAGGGGGAAGAGAGAGTGAGAGAGAGAGAGACAAAGAGAGAGAGAAAGAGAGAGGCGAGGAAGAGAATGTATTTCTACTCTGGTGAAACTAAAAAAATAAAGTAGAAGCAAGCAGGTGTGTGCAGACTGAGACCAAAATATGAGTATGTATCTGGGTGATAGAAGGATGAGTATGTATCCAGGTGATAGAAGGATGAGTATGTATCTGGGTGATAGAAGGATGAGTATGTATCTGGGTGATAGAAGGATGAGTATGTGTCTGGGTAATAGAAGGATGAGTATGTATCTGGGTGATAGAAGGATGAGTGTGTATCTGGGTGATAGAAGGATGAGTATGTGTCTGGGTAATAGAAGGATGAGTATGTATCTGGGTGATAGAAGGATGAGTATGTATCTGGGTGATAGAAGGATGAGTATGTGTCTGGGTAATAGAAGGATGAGTATGTATCTGGGTGATAGAAGGATGAGTATGTATCTGGGTGATAGAAGGATGAGTATGTATCTGGGTAATAGAAGGATGAGTATGTATCTGGGTGATAGAAGGATGAGTATGTATCCAGGTAATAGAAGGATGAGTATGTGTCTGGGTAATAGAAGGATGAGTATGTATCTGGGTGATAGAAGGATGAGTGTGTATCTGGGTGATAGAAGGATGAGTATGTATCTGGGTGATAGAAGGATGAGTATGTATCTGGGTGATAGAAGGATGAGTATGTATCTGGGTGATAGAAGGATGAATATGTATCTGGGTGATAGAAGGATGAGTATGTATCTGGGTGATAGAAGGATGAGTATGTATCTGGGTGATAGAAGGATGAGTATGTGTCTGGGTAATAGAAGGATGAGTATGTATCTGGGTGATAGAAGGATGAGTATGTATCCAGGTAATAGAAGGATGAGTATGTATCTGGGTGATAGAAGGATGAGTATGTATCTGGGTGATAGAAGGATGAGTATGTATCTGGGTGATAGAAGGATGAGTATGTATCCAGGTGATAGAAGGATGAGTATGTATCTGGGTGATAGAAGGATGAGTATGTATCCAGGTGATAGAAGGATGAGTATGTATTCAGGTGATAGAAGGATGAGTATGTAACTGGGTGATAGAAGGATGAGTATGTGTCTGGGTAATAGAAGGATGAGTATGTATCTGGGTGATAGAAGGATGAGTATGTATCCAGGTAATAGAAGGATTAGTATGTATCTGGGTGATAGAAGGATGAGTATGTATCTGGGTGATAGAAGGATGAGTATGTATCTGGGTGATAGAAGGATGAGTATGTATCTGGGTGATAGAAGGATGAGTATGTATCTGGGTGATAGAAGGATGAGTATGTGTCTGGGTAATAGAAGGATGAGTATGTATCTGGGTGATAGAAGGATGAATATGTATCTGGGTGATAGAAGGATGAGTATGTATCTGGGTGATAGAAGGATGAGTATGTGTCTGGGTAAAAGAAGGATGAGTATGTATCTGGGTGATAGAAGGATGAGTATGTATCCAGGTAATAGAAGGATGAGTATGTATCTGGGTGATAGAAGGATGAGTATATATCCAGGTGATAGAAGGATGAGTATGTATCCAGGTGATAGAAGGATGAGTATGTATCTGGGTGATAGAAGGATGAGTATGTGTCTGGGTAATAGAAGGATGAGTATGTATCTGGGTGATAGAAGGATGAATATGTATCTGGGTGATAGAAGGATGAGTATGTATCTGGGTGATAGAAGGATGAGTATGTGTCTGGGTAAAAGAAGGATGAGTATGTATCTGGGTGATAGAAGGATGAGTATGTATCCAGGTAATAGAAGGATGAGTATGTATCTGGGTGATAGAAGGATGAGTATATATCCAGGTGATAGAAGGATGAGTATGTATCCAGGTGATAGAAGGATGAGTATGTATCCAGGTGATAGAAGGATGAGTATGTATCTGGGTGATAGAAGGATGAGTATGTATCTGGGTGATAGAAGGATGAGTATGTATCTGGGTGATAGAAGGATGAATATGTATCCAGGTGATAGAAGGATGAGTATGTATCTGGGTGATAGAAGGATGAGTATGTATCTGGGTGATAGAAGGATGAGTATGTATCTGGGTAATAGAAGGATGAGTATGTATCTGGGTGATAGAAGGATGAGTATGTGTCTGGGTGATAGAAGGATGAGTATGTATCTGGGTGATAGAAGGATGAGTATGTATCCAGGTGATAGAAGGATGAGTATGTATCCAGGTGATAGAAGGATGAGTATGTATCCAGGTGATAGAAGGATGAGTATGTATCCGGGTGATAGAAGGATGAGTATGTATCTGGGTGATAGAAGGATGAGTATGTATCTGGGTGATAGAAGGATGAGTATGTATCTGGGTGATAGAAGGATGAGTATGTGTCTGGGTGATAGAAGGATGAGTATGTATCTGGGTGATAGAAGGATGAGTATGTATCTGGGTGATAGAAGGATGAGTATGTATCTGGGTGATAGAACCAATTTGCTGCAAACAGCTGGTTGAAATTTCCCTAGAGCTCTTTTAAACACAATACTCTGCTATTCTCTATTTTAGAAGCTTTTCAACAAATAAAATGAAACACACACACACACACACACACACACACACACACACACACACACACACACACACACACACACACACACACACACACACACACACAGCACATAAACTCAGGTACACACACAGGTACACAGAGAGTTCACAGAAGATTCTACATCATTCCCCTTTTCTTGTCAAATACGTGGACATGTTGCAGGCTGATGGAGCAAATGTTGTGTGGTTCTTTTATCTGTTCTGGAGACTCCTGGGCTGAAGTCAGATACAGTCAGATAGAGACAAAACACACAGACAGCCTCGACAGAACGCCACTGTGGATCAGGTCTGTCTCCTGCTCCCGCTAGCAACACACTGGCACTGCAATGGGCCCAGGACTGACAGCACTCACCACCTGTCTAACTTCACACGATCCACCGTACCACGACGATCAACACTGCACAAATACGATGTAATGCACCTGGATAGCTACACGCGCTCCCCATGCTCACACTGACAGACACGCGCTGATGAAAACTCTCTTATCTTGCGAGAGTTACAAGAGGCTTAACCAAGGAAAAAAAGTAAACTTTTGCAGTGAGACACACTGTCAAAGGAACGTGAATCAAAGAGGCTTTTTTGTATAACTGTACAAGATATTTGAGCATATAAGAAGAAACCCAGAAAAGGAAACTGGATAGTGTGGAAAGTCATCTCGCTGGACCAAGAGAAGAACTGTATTAAAAAGAGACCTAAATTGGTCTTACATTAGACCGTATCGTACACTTTCAAATTATTTCCCTAAGTGAACGGAAACTGTAAGTTAAACACAGAAATACTCAAAAATAATAACATTTCATATCAGCCAGCTCATAACCCACAAATACGATCGATCTTAGAAGATCTACAAAAGATCGAGTCCAGTAACCTAACGCTAGATGAGACGCGGAATCTGCAGGTAGTCTTTGTCCTCCTTGAGATACTGACTGTCCTTTCGTGGCACATTTATTCCTCAAATCCAGCCAGGTCAGGAAACGCAGCGCTTGCTACGGAATATGATTCGATGAGGGTGCAGCAGATGCGCGATAGTTAAACACAATAAAATGACTCTAACCTTGTCAGAGATACCCGCGCCTGACGTCTCTAGGTGCAGAGGAATGTGGCTCCGCTCCAGAGGAACCGCTCCTTCTGTTCGGCGCAGGTGTTCCGTCGCTCTTCTGCGTGTCACCGTAGCGGAGGTAAACCATCAAAATATGTAAAGCGCTGTATCTTTTGAAAATGTGATTTCTTCTAGTCTGTTCTGCACAAACGCAGACTCTCTCTGTTTCTCGACAGTGAGCGTCTGGCCACCCGCCCGTGCAGAAGGGAAGGAGAGAAGAGAGTGAAGCGCCTCTCACTTTCTCCGGTCGCGAGGAGATGCTGAACAAAAGCGCGCGTGGAGGCTCACCGCCCTCGGAGTACATGCACCCCCCCACCCCCACCTCCAAACACCCCCCCCCCCCCCACCCACCCCGATTTTAAACCAGCTGAGCGAGGTACGGAATATAGCGTTGATGCAGAGAGCCCGTGGGCGTTTTGAGACTGGCAGCGTTCTGTGGTTCTGGGGTGGGGGATGGCAGGGAGACTTCATTTTACAGTGCAGAATTATTACATATTCCTCTTCTGACATTTTACAGAGTATTTATTGTGCCTAAAATTCTGGAGAACCTCTGTATAATGAGTACGATAGTCAGTCGTGGCTTCAACTCCACGCATTTAATCTGTGAATTATTTATATTTGAGCGAGGTATTTCGGTTCAGTTATACATAAAAATGCATATTGCTAACCCTCTTTAAAGTTCAGCAAACAAACTGAAAAGTAGCAAAACAATGTAGGCAAAAAGATAAAACCCTAATGAAATTCCAGTTCATCAGTATTTTGTCTTGCTCAGATAATTTCAAATATGTTTTTCATCATTTATTTTATTTTATTCATTTGTTTTTTTAAATTGCTTATCTCCATCAAAAGATTGGGTTTACAAAACGCCGAGTCATTGTCAGTATGAATTTTATAGATAATGTACAGACATTATCATAAAGACAACATATTTGGGAAAATCATTTTAATACAAGTGGATCCCAAATGGCTGTGGCCGACCTGCCTACTTCTTTCACGACAGAATAATGATGTCCCTGGAGATATAACGTACCTGTTCAGAGGGACAGCGATGTGGCCCACTGACATACATTTTATGACACATAAACGCCCACGCGCCCACCTCTGTCTCGTTCACTCATTTCTCGTCACAGCTGCACGCACGTTTACAGTAGAAACGTAGGGGAAATTACTTAAACGCTATCACATTTATACAACACAAACTACAACACAGCTCAGAATTAGACGTTTTCGCTTCACATTTATGTACCCAAGCGAGATGAATGTGAACTTTGTCCGTGGTTCTGAAATGTTGCTAGAGTGTAGTAGGCTTATTGAATTTTGTAATCATGTATCTCAGTTAATTACCGTGGGTCATTAGGGACAAAAGCGAGATTATTAAACAATAACAATATTTACCACCACAATGGCTATGCACAAATATCCATCCCGCAATTAACAAAACAGTCATTCATTAAGAATGACTGCATTAATTAAGAATGACTGCAACATTAGAAACTGCTTATTCCATTTCATAATGGACAGCATATTTACAAACATGGACGTGCAGTACAAGACTCAATCAAAACAAAGAAACAATAAGACACATATTAACCGAGGCACCATGTGAACAAAGCCAATTTCCATCACACTGGCTGGTGACAAAGTGAACGATTAAAAGTCAATGGCATTTCATAACACTCCTCATAAAAGCATAGTGGCAGACCTTTACTCACTCGCCAGCAGAGACTTCCTGTTCTAGAGGTTTTCTCAAAACAAAACATTTCACAAATTCTTTCTCAACACTCATGACAGAACTCCAATCCCAATGATTTATGAACAGAAACAAAACGTCTCCCCAAGGAAACCTGCACCTTATCAAAATTCATGGAAGAGACGGATGTTGAGATTCTAAAGTAAGTCCAGTCTAGCAACAAAAGGTCTTCACTTTGATCTGAGGAACCGGAGTATTGATTACTGCTGCAGACAGCGGGGGGATTATACACCTCTTAAAGTGCACCCTTTTAACACAGATCACATTAGAGTAGATTCATAGTGTGGAGTACTGTAAGGTTAACAGTGGTTGGAATGTGCAGTGTGCTACCATATGTAAACAGTACTAAAACCGAAGAGAGGACCATTAGAATTGAATGCTCTATTCTCAGTGTCTGGTCCACAGACTGTATGTATGCTACTTTAGACTGGGACACCTATTGTACTATGAATAATGAAGTGAATAATATTGAACCTTTTGAATCTCAGAGTGGGAATCATCACCCTCATCCAATCCACACATGTTCCTTTTAATCCATTTATCTCTTGCTGATTCTGTGGTGTAACCGCACACCTCTGGGCTGCGTGGCCTCCCTCCCTCAGACTTCCCTCCAGTGCTGTGGGCCAACAGGGGTTCTGGCGCCGGTCCAACCTCCTCAGCGCTGCTCACTGACCCAGAAACAACTGACACAAGCACTTAAGGGCAATCGTCCATCCGTTCTTGGTCACACGCCATTCCTGTGTGTGCACGCATGTGTGTGTGTTGTGTGCGGGTGTGTGTGAAAGGGCATGGGGGGAAGGCGGGGTTGAATTATGCGAGGAGAGAGAGAGAGAGAGAGAGAGAGAGAGAAGTGTGGGGGTTGGGAGGAAGACAAACCCGAGGCGGTGATGCAGCGTCCGAGCGTTTGGTAAACGGGCTCTGTGAGAACTGCAGAGGGACCATTGAGTGTGGAGAATAGAGAAGAGTCAGCAGAGGACCTAAATGAGAGCGAAAGAGAGCCGCTCAGGTGTGGGCCAGACTGATCCATAATGGATGAGGAGTGAGGAACAGCACCAGGTCCTCTGCCCAGTGTAAATGAGAGACATGCCACAGCACGAACCATGTAACGTGTCTTTTGTGTGGTTTTCTTTTTTACTTATTACGACAGATAACTAAATGGTCATCTTGAGAAGAGAATGTCAGTGTAATAATTGGATTTTTGAATGGATAAATTAGATACCACTGCTGAGATACAGCCAAGATTGTACCAGTAAAAATGGACCCTGATTCAATTTCATATTTCCCCATTACAGTTGAATAGCATCAAACTCAAAGTACAAGTGTATCTCGTAGGTATCTAGGCACATGACTTCTCGCCATTCTATGTGATAATTACACAGGTGACAAGACTGTTAGGAATGGTGCAATTATACCAGCGTGAGGCAAATCCATAAAGAAGTGGGGCAGATTAAACATGGGGCAAAATTATGGATCCAGAGTACCCAAAAAGTTGCACAACAGAAAGCAGAGGGTTGTTTTCTCTAACACAATATCTCTTAATTAATAGTATGTTAGCCTTGCAGTATCCCATTGACTATCAACATTTGTAGCCTAGGAATATAAATCTTCACGCATATCTCAAAAACGCAATCACAGAACACTTTACTGTTATTATACAAACAAAAGATGGAATGGTATCATCGCAAGCCAATACTTTATGAACCGAGAGCAAAACACATTCTTCATTGAAAATAGTAAGAACAACATCACAGTATAATTTATACTGTGAGCACTGTGGTTCTGGAAATCTAAAACTAAAATATAATAAAAACAGTTCTGAAAAATTAAATCTACATGCATAAAACCAACAGCATGCTGAGAATATCATTATCACTTGGGGAAAAAATGCTAAGTGGACTCAATGTACCAAAAAACGCAGTGGGAATCATAAGAGCAATGGTGTGAAATTTTTATTGCATATTATTGTTTCATCAAGCTTAAATCCTGTCAAAAGAATAGCGATTAAAGTAAATGTTTGCAGACATAAAATAACCAGTATGTGTATTAGTCATCTCTGCAATAGCCAAACAGGTAAAATATACACCTGGCTAAATACATAAAGCATCTTGGACAGAACCTTGATGTTGCTGGCCTCTGAAAGAACAAATGTTTCCGGATATGACTATGATCGTTCTATTCTCCTGCCACTTATAATAAACAATGTCAAACTGATCTCAGTACAGGATAACGGAGACAGATACTAGTCGGCTGCAATGCGCTCTAAAGATTTACATGTTCAGAGTGCCTTAAAATAAAAAGACACTCAGTCTAGTGTATGTAGGTCTGGAATACAATAACCGACAGACGAACCCACTGCGTAAACCTTGTTCCTTCCCATAGTTCTGGGCCGAGACAACATCTGTAAGAAAGATTGTCCTTGAGGCTGGGTTGTGTTGTATGCTGTCACCAGAAAATATTACTGAAAACATTAAATGGATTCACAGAAAAACAGTGATATGTCAAAGAAGAAACCACGAAGACTGAATCCTAGCACCTTGTCAACCAGACTGACTGGCATCTTGGAAATGAAGATCTCATGATACTTAGCTTCAACAGCAGTAGCACTCTGTGATGTAGCTACTGTCCTTACTACCTTTGACTACCATCTATTCGTTTCATTGCCACCATGAGGACATACCAGCATCAACGGTCATCTGCAAATGGTGTCAAAGAAAAAGACCCTGCAAACCCCAAATACTGCCTTGAATTTTGCGGTTTGTGGGTAAAAAGTATGACTGTGTACCACAGTGTCCCATAAGAGTGAGTCTCCACAGATTAGAGTCAGGCTAGAGTCAGGTTGGAGTCAGATTAGAGTCAGATTAGAGTCAGGCTAGAGTCAGATTGGAGTCAGGCTAGAGTCAGATTAGAGTCAGATTAGAGTCAGGTTGGAGTCAGATTAGAGTCAGGTTGGAGTCAGATTAAAGTCACGCTAGAGTCAGTTTAGAGTCGTGTTGGAGTCAGATTAGAGTCATGCTAGAGTCAGATTAGAGTCTGTCTTAAAAAGCAGGATGTAAAGAACATGCTGTGCCTTTTACTGTCCATTTACCAGACTGACCTTACAGACCTTGCAGTGAATGACATCAGACAACCCTGCTGCCCCAGGGTGGTGGGGCACCTCCATAGGCCAAAGCCCGCCTTATTTGGCCTCTAACATAAGTAACTATCTCTGTTAGTTAGCTGACACAAGGTAGAAGTGATGCATTTTCCAGTCATGACTTTTAATGGCTTGGGTGTTACAATCAAGACCTCTCAGCCCAATACACTAACCATAAACATTACACACAAGAGCAGGAGACAAGCAGAGAAAGACATTCAACAACCCAAGGGGTTTTCAGTACTCAAACAAAAATACGACCAAATCTGGACTTTTTTCACTGTGTAAAAGGCCATGTCAGGAAAACAGTTTTCTTAATACTTCCCTCTCTCTGCTTGATTCCACAACAGCACTTATTCACACTGCCTGCAGTGTAGCGTTGAGCGTTAGGAATTTGCTCAACGCACTGACAAAAAGAAAACATTTTTCCTGATCATTGAACTAAAATGTTTTGAACAAACAATGATGTGAACCCACATAAAAATGAAAAGTAAGATTTCAATAGCATGAGTATTCATGAATGTTAGCGTACAGGTGAGTGCCATGCTACAGGGTGGGGTCCTGATTGTTGGGTGGAGGTCCTGGCTTCTCAACGGTCTACAGACTTGTACCGACTCAAAGCATTTTGACTGTTTAGCAAATGGCCTCAACATGAACACTCTCAGTGGACTTCAAAGATAATTTCTGTACTATCTTGTGCTATTTTGGGGTAACTATCCACTGAAGATAAGAATACATTAGTCTAATGTGTGCTAGTGTCCAGTTGTGTTTTTCTTTTCTTTGTTTTCAACAGTAAAACTCTCCTGGCTATAATGTCAACAAACCTCTGTGAAATGGAATATCCACGTCCAGTATGACCTTACCTTTCCGACGCTCAACTGCTTTATTTATTTGTTTTCCACACACATTATTACTGGAGCATTTGATGCTACCAAGAAAGAATGTTAAGGATGTGTGTTACTTTCATCCATGTTTTTGCTAGCCAAGTGTGTGCTGCTTGGTTCTCTGCTAATCAAAAGAGTTCCTCAGGAAGAATGTGTGCATGGCCTGAGGAGGTTTACGTGGCTCTTAATGACATGGGAGACAGGCACAGGCATCACATCTCAGCAATGTTTGTCTAAATTGTGCCTTTGAAAGAAAAGACAGCTCACCATATCAAAGGCCACACAACCAGAGTCGGCCATTAATTAGAACGTTGCACTTTAATGCTAATGCTATTGCTAAGCCTCTCCCTATGCCTGATCTATTACCCAGAAAGGCATATTTCGCATTGTCACACAAAAAAAAAAAATTCAAATGCATGACATTTAGGAGTCCAGACTCAGTCTTGACCCTGTCCTAATTTACATGGACCTTGGACAACTGTGCTTACTTGGCAACTGCGCAAGAATTTGCCTGAGAGACTGTGTACCAGACACTGAGAATAGAAAATAAGAGACATTTCAAGGCTCTTTCAGGGCAATCAGTGGTGAGACATATATCCCACCCCCCACCACCAACACCAACACACACACATGCACACACTGTCGCTCAGACAGTACTTATAACCATGTATGAAATGTCTGAAATGTTATCAAAGGGCACATGGTATCATAGCAGCTGTGAGAAACTGTCCCTTGTTGCTATGGGGACTGTGCCCTTATGTGTTTGTCCATATAAACAAATTAAAGCCCTCGATTGAGGATGTATAATATTTACAACAAAAATGCAAAGCAATAATGCAGGCTAAAGGCAAAGAAATTATCCTAAATATAGGGACAGATATATTCATCTAAAGCCCTGTTTGTCTTATTTAAAATAAGATTAGACAACTGTGATACTTCTTAATAACTGCAATTCTGCTCTGCACAGTGAATCGCCTTGGAGCACTTTCAGATTAACTCTCAGATTAACTCAAACATTTCTGTGAGAAAGCGGTCTTACATGAGTCACTGTAGCACATGTTTTTTTAACAGGCCCATCTGTGCATATCTCTCTGTCTTGTATTGAGCCAAGGATGAAGTTAAAGTTTATATGGTAAAATGGTGAGTCAGCAACTTTGTCCAACTCACAATGCCCTTTTCTAAAACCCTGTGAAACTATTTAAATCTCACAACAGCGTCAAAGAAAGGGGAATCGGGTTTTCACTCTTATTCTGTTCCATGTCATCTGATTTGCAAAGCCCATATTACTAAGACTATCAGTTGAAGCCATGCTTAAACATAGTGATGTTTAGAATAACTGGATAACATTAGATTTCATAAGGGTACTGTCTAGCCATGCCAATGTACATCAATTATTGAAAGACCCCATTGGACTGCATCATAGATAGATAGATAGATAGATAGATAGATAGATAGATAGATAGATAGATAGATAGATAGATAGATAGATAGATAGATAGATAGATAGATAGATGGATGGATGGATGGATGGATGGATGGATGGATTATGGGATGTACTTACAGATCATTCTCCATCCTTCATGGTGCAGTTCTCCAGCCAGTGACATTTCCACACTATTGATCCATCCACTTTATCCCAAATGTCAGCAGTGGTTTAAATGGCTGGGTTAACTCAGGGGTATGTTCTCAAAAGTACATGTTATTAAAACACACTCAGACCAATTCTTCAAGTCATGTCTCTCATACGTAAGGACAGACTTATACGAGGAAGTTAGAAATATGCACTTTGACTGAGACTCTGAGATAAACTCATACATTGAAAGAAACAAATAAGGTAGAGAAGCACTATTAAATACTCAGTAATACTCATACAAAAACAGTGTCACGCCAACTCACTTCAACCATGTAAACCATGTACAACACAAGAATAAAAGAAATTTGCCTTACCATTATAACTGCAAATTCTACCCTTACAAGTGTCGTGGAAATTTTCTGGAAATGGATGAGGACGTGGTTAAATGATTAATGATTAATGAATAATTTATTACAAAAATATGAATATATAAATGGGACAAAGACAGACACAGACATGAGAGTCTCATTCAAGCATGACAACTCTGAAGGCAGGGGGACAGTCCCCCTGCTTATATACAATCTTAAACACAATTCAGCAGTTCTAACAAGCAGGTTATCTTTAGCACAGCATGTTCCAAAACATAAACGTCCAGCAGGCTACTTTGTCTCACATGTGTGTATCTCCTAATATGGACTTCCCTAGAGTTAGCGGAAGCAACTGATGTATCAGTTGAACACAGAGAAAGCTAAATGACCCAAGACTAGTAGTCTAGTGACTACCAGTTAACAGAGTGCTCTTACCCTCAGCACTCTCCCTGACCTGGGTCACAGTATAGCACACATGCATAATATGAACTAAACATGGTTACACTGAATCACACTACTTCATTATTGTAGTCCTTCTGCTTAGTCAGAATGAACTAAATACTAAATCATAAAGTTCATAATGATCTCTTATAATAACTAAACATGATCTGATCAATAATTTCTGTCACACATGTCAACTGGAATTTCAAACACAGGGCTCCATTTCTCCAATCTATGATGGTAAGGAATATTTCTCCACAGTGAATGTGAATGTAATTGGGAACCACAGACTACTGAATTGCTAGACTTCACACCTTCAAAAAATGGGGTCTAATTAGGCTTCATTATGGTTTGCGTTGAACATGCTATGCTTTTAGCTGTGTCCATTACATGAGGTAAAATGAGGAACACTACATTTCAAGTCAAAATTTTTAATTGGATTTACATGGTGATTGGATCATTTATTGTATGGAACTGGGTACTGTTAAGGAATTCACCTGGCTTTGATAATACTAAACTAGAGCAGATACATTCTTGATATTCTTTTGGCAGCCAGTGGAGGGGACATCACACCCAAACTCTTCACACACACACACACACACACACACACACACACACACACACACACACACACACACACACACACACACACAAACACACACACACACACACACACACACACACACACACACACACACACACACACACACACACACAGGTGTATGTAGTTCGAATAGGAGTAGGTTCTTGAAGTCCAATTATGGTGTGGTCTGTGCAGTATGACTGTAACACCATGGCCTAGCAGCACTTTATCAGCATATAAAACAACACAACCAACACACACACACACACACACACACACACAATCTTTTACTACTATCTCTGAGGAATATTTCTGAAGACGTTTGTAGATAAATAATGTAATGCCTACACATAAATGTAACCAAAACAAAACAGAACAGAAACAAAAGATGCAATTTTGTTTAAAAAAATGCCTGAGCATTCCTCAAGGGGACCAGTCAGCAAACACATTCTCTCTCTCTCTCTCTCTCTCTCTCACACACACACACACACACAGCTCCCTGCTGTCACAGTCAGTGTAAGTGAGCACTAATGAGATTGAATTCTCCTAATTAGGGATGCTATTTTACTATAATGGCAGTAAATGCAATTTGCAGGGTTAGACTGTGGTTGAAATTCAGGTATCCTAACAGCTCTGAAGACTTTAAAATATTCTTATCCCTGTTACTCACAGTTCATTACAGAACACCCCCCATTTCAACATTCAGTATATTCAACAATAAATTTTGATCATTAGGCTTGCTAAACAAGACATAACTATTTATTTCATTTATTACAGGATTTTATTTAAATGGCAAAAACAAAAAGGACCATACTTATTTTATACTTAATATGCATACAATTATATTTTTGAACATTTTGAAGTTTGTTCCAGTTAAAGGCTGATTTGATTTTTGTCCACGTAGGACTGTTAGCAACTCCCCTCTTGGGCAGTTTGGAGCTTACTCAAGTGTGTTTCTAAATGGGACTAGTCACACTTCATAAACCCTGCTGATGCATGTACTGCGAACAGGACTGGAATCCTCCACCAGTCCTGAGATGAACTGTGGAAACAACTGAGGTTGACACTCTCCTATAAAAGACATGGGTTTGTTGCTTGCAGGTATAAGGGCAAGGATCTACAATGCAATTTTTAAAAATCTTAAAAGATCCTGCTCCAAAGGTACTTTAAAAAGCCTAAAGAGCCTTGGAGATAGTTTTATGACACCCCAGAAGGTAGTTTTCAAAATTGCCTGCTAATTAGATAATCAGTATCACTAAGAAAGACCGAAGACCTTCCAAGGCACTACAAAGATACCCCAAATAGGCAATTACAACATTAGCGGGAAGGTACTATTTTGTCAATCTTTCTTTCTCTGTCAGTCCATCTGACCAGTAATTTAGTGCACAGGGTAACACGTCGCCTATTCCTCTGGGTACACAGCACAAATGGATGTCTACTCTAAACCTGCGAGCACAGGAAAAAGAAGATAATGACTGAAATCCGTTTCTTGCTGTTGTAAACGAATAAATTACAACTGATTACGGTTTGTAATGGAGGCAGCCAACCATATTGTGCAAACGCTTTGTTTCTTAATGGTTTAATTAAAAACCTCATTCAAACTGTGGCGGAAAATTTCAGCGCGAGGGACGTGCTCGCTGCGTGCCAGGAGACGAGAAGAACAGAGGCACGCGACTAATTGCTCCCGCGCGAGCAGATGTGCCCTCGAACAGCTCATCAAATACTCCTCAGAACAAACACGGTGTCAAAACCCACAACCAACTAAACAGGCAAAAATAATACACTCTCAGTTCTTCTAACACATTAGGCAGCAACATTATTATTCTCATAGGTGGAAACCCAATCACCAAAATGACATTTTTTGGACATCCAAAACGACATTAATGACACAATTTATTATATCCGGCTTAAACCAAGTATCAGTGAAGTATTGAAATGAAATTAAAATCATTTCGTGTTCACAGCAACTAAAGTGTACGTAGTGCTGTAAAACGTATTGCGTTCGTTATCACTGACTGCCTCATAAAAACCGGTCATTTGCTAGGGCATGGCTGGTCTTTTCTGGAGCTCGCCAGATCCCCTTTATTTACCAAACAACACCGCCACCTAGCGGTTGCTCATCAAAATTACCCGATGCACAAGATGTCGTAAAAACACAACGTTTGTCGGCATTTTGGCCGCAGGTGAAAGTTCAAACTAATCATGGCTGTGTCGGTGCTTTGTAGTAATACACATTGCAGGTAGAGAAGCGATGGTTGTTTTATTCAATGTAATATGTGAGCAAATTACTATTTGTATGATGTCCATCTTTGATTTCCATCTTGATTATATTCAACAGGGTTAGTTCTGTTTTGAATAGAGATGTCAAACAGTTCGGCAAACAATTCATGTTTGATCCTAATGAGGACACATGTTGGAATTCTGACCAGGTAACGAAACTTATCAAAGACATTAAAATTAAGCTATTATAGTTATTAAGTTTAATATGTATTCGCGGCTTGTTTCAGCGTTGTTCTTTCATTCACAGGGAGAATCCCAGTGGGTACTGCTGGAGTTTCCTGCGCCAGTGAAAGTGTCTGAGCTCAGACTGCAATTCCAAGGGGGATTTTCAGGGAAATCTTGCAAGTTAGAAGGTGCATATCTATTATTTACATATTTAAATCACGATCTCTGCAGACCTTTGTCACTCACCTCTCGTAGCCTGTTGTCCGAGCCCCAGTAGTGTGTCAGCAATGCCCATAGCTATGATCAACCGTGTTAATACCATTAACACTATCAGCCCGTTTCTCATTTTCTCTGCCCTAGGCTGTAGCAAAGAGGGAGTTCTTGAACGCATTCTGGACTTCTATCCAGAAGACAACAACTCTCTACAGATATCCTTCTAAACTTTGCACAGCCTACTCTGAGCATTTTAACGTGATGTACTAATTATTACATTTGTGGATTTGCTAAATTTTTTACTTTGACATCATGTCTGTAACCTGTAATTAAATTGATTAATTGTATTTTTTCTTCAATTTTAAGAGTTTGCAGTGTTTAAGAAAGGGAAGTACATAGCCCAGTGTCTGAAGGGTGGTTCATGTCCAGAGAGGGCACATCTCTGACTCCTCCCTTGTATGTATTATAGCCTTGATTCCTCACCCACAGCTTTCCCATTTCCCAGGATGCCCCTGTGGTGCAGAAGCTTAAGTTAGTATTTCAAAACAGTTCAGACTTTTTTGGAAGAATAATTGTTTACTCTTTAGACATCCTGGGAAAACAGGATCTGTAGTCTTAAAACGAGAGGACCAGGAAGCCAAGTGAACAGCAGTCGGCTCGTGGACTGGCGGCTTGTGTGATGGACTGGTTGTGAGGGTTTTGTAACATTTTTTATATTAAATGGTATATTGTTTTTCACTCAGTATTATACTGGGGGTCAAATATTACTGTTCACTCATAGTGAAACTTTATGAATGGCTCTCAAATCAAAGTATAAAGAAGGCTTGTAACTATTTTTATTAAAAAAGTAAAAACATGCACATTGTGGTCAGTTTGTTCTTGTACATCCAGATCGAGATCATCTTAAGAGGTTTAAAATATGATCTTCAAGCAACTTTTGCACTAAAAAGAGCAGATATTGGTGTCAGTCAGATGAGACATATAAAGTTATGTATTACCAGGCTACAAGATGGGTTATTAAATAACTTCTATAAAGGGTCATGTCAGTGCATTTGATGATTATTGGATATCTGTGATACTTGCTTTTTCTGTAACCAAGAGCAACGGCAAGGGCCACTGGACTATATCCAGAGTCCGCTTCAAATGTAATGTCTGCACCATGTCCTAAACAGAGACGATTGTACACATTGCATTATGTGACATTACTTAAAAACATTAAAACATTTTAACTCTTAAAAAAGCTTACTTAAAAGAGCTTCTACGCATTTCATATGATTGCCACGAACTGCGTAAAGAAGAGGCGTGCCACCGTTCTGAAAAGAAAAATCTTGTTATATGATGTTCTTCAGTATGTTATAGTGCTGCGTTTCATTCGTTGTGTTGCGATGCAACTACGTACCCAGTCGTAGGAGTCGACGTCAACTTCATGTTTCAAAAGGATCCCCACGATGTCCGCGAATCCACCGGCGCTGGCTAAAGACAAGGCACTTTCTCTCTCCCGTGCAAATGTTTTTGGATCAGCTCCCTGGTTTTAAAACAACACGTTTTTTTCTGACACGTTCCGCATGAAGCCACACGAACGCAAGTCTTGGCTGAGTGGTTCACCTTCTCAAGGAGAAACTGGACCATTTCCATCTCCCCAAACGCTGCGGCCCATATAAGCGGCGTGAAGCCCCGCTCATCCTGACTGTTTAACAGGGACCAGTCTGCAAACACAACCACGTATATTCTCGTGTATTTGACTACAGCACCACACGGTTGCCATTGACCTGTGGAAGGTGTGTTGACACGGAGCTGCTTACCACATGTGAGCTGCGTCTTTACTTGTGTCAGGTCTCCGTGAGCAGCCAGTTGATGAATGGAGAGATCTAACGGGAAAAGTAGGCTGTGTGTTATAACTTATTTAAATCAGACGAGCTAAATCGTTTGTGCTTGAGCTCCACTTAATGTAAAATATACAAGGGCGTAGTGCAAAGGCTGAATCCCAGACTTGAGCACTAGGCACTTACTGTCTAGGGTGGCCGGGCGCACAGTGGTCTCGTTCCCCCGTTGTTTATTTGTAAGAGTGGTGGAGTGATTCAGCGCACCCTCATCTGTTTTGTTGTCCATTCTGGTTTACCATAACACCTGTTTTAACAAGAGAATGCAACAATGTAGCACACAATCAGCTTGGAATCTATATTGTAATAAGTATATACATGTATATATGTATGTTGGCCAATGTAACAAACTAAAACTAAAATGCATGAGTCATGTTATCTTACCGGAACTCAACGACCCTGTCTAATCCGAGTCTGGGGGAATATTAGGACAGTAGTCACTCGTTAAAGTAAATTTGTCTGCTTTTATTTCCTGCTAGCAAAAGTGAAACTAAAAGAGACGACATTATTTTAAGGTGCGTTGATTTTGCTGTTTAAAGTTTTTTCTTATACTTTTAATGAAATGTTGTTAAAAAGACAAAATGTGAAGTTATTCTTTAGCTATTGTGGTTGTCTGGTCTTCACACCGTGTGCTTTTTATTTTACAGTCAAACCTTTAAAACAGCTCGGAACTACATGCTG
This sequence comes from Brachyhypopomus gauderio, assembly GCF_052324685.1. Classification (NCBI taxonomy): domain Eukaryota; kingdom Metazoa; phylum Chordata; class Actinopteri; order Gymnotiformes; family Hypopomidae; genus Brachyhypopomus; species Brachyhypopomus gauderio. Next base: position 859,262 of record NC_135222.1, on the reverse strand, counting down.
GGTGATAAATATATACCGGAAGACTATTACAGATGCACACGGGTAATAGCGCAACCCCTATATGGGCGTAAATAAAACATTTAGCGAATATATCCCAACATTATCATAGCGTCGGAGTTTGTATAAAATGGATGATCAGGAGATGCAATTGAAAGTGAAACGAGGTAATGTATCAAACTGTATTTATTTATATATTTGTCATGAGCTTGTAAATTGCTTTATTTTTCTAATCTAACCCAGCTAGCTAACGTTAATGCGAATTTGTCTCCAAGCTGTGTACGAAGTCATGCGACTCAACGACAGTCAGCCACAATGAAACGTGTTTTATTTGCAGTAACGGATAAATTCACCGAGAGCATGTACGTTTTGGCCAATGAACCGTCCATAGCTCTCTATCGGTTACAAGAGCACGTCCGGCGATCACTGCCAGAGTTGGTACAACACAAGGTGGGGCTGCTCGAAAATCTTTCACGTTAAGTCGTTTACATGCAGTTTTAAAGTTACATTACAGTCTGTTTTTGGCGTGTAATATGTTGTTGTCTCTGTGTTTCGTTAAAATGACGTTACTTTCCTAACTGCAAGAACTCCACCTGCTGCATTAGTTTCATTGTGGACCTGTGAATACCCCTAGAATGTCAGACTGCACAGTTGTCTGGGTTTTTAACAGCTAACTGACGATCTCTCTATATAGACAGACATGCAGAGCTGGGAGGAACAGAGTCAGGGAGCCATTTATACAGTGGAGTATGCGTGCAGGTATTTTTTTAATGATCTGACAGTGCAGACATATATACACACAGACATGTACACATGTAACGTACTAATTGCATTTGCAGCGCTGTGAAAAGCATGGTCAACAGTAGCCTCTACTTTAAAAGCATTGACGGACTACTCAAACAAGCCATCACAATGAGAGAGAAGATCTGCAGTTCTCAAGGACGCAGGTAGTGCACACGGTCACCGCTGCTTGCAAACAGTGAAATAAAACAAAAACAAAAACCCTCTTTCACCACATCCCTGTTCAAACAGGCTCACGGTTCATCATTACATGAACACTTTCTCACCGCCATCAGTAGGCAGTATGGCATTGCAGCTGTTTTGGTTTGCAAAATGTTTTCATTGTCATTTTTCGTTATTTCTGTTATTTTCCCACTAAGCGCTAACGACTGTAGAGCATGCACCATTTTATTACATGCTTAATTGGTTAACTGATTTGCGTAATTATTATTTATTTGATCAATTCATGCTGCTTTAGTAGTATGAAGCCTGCATCCAATTACAGTGATTCTCCAACACATGCATCTTCCACATCATCTTGACATATGGAAATTCATAGCCAAGGTTAGTCCTGCTTGCTTGAATAATACTTTGATTATATATATATATATATATATATATATATAAATAATACACTCGCACAATCTATTTTGTTCAGTACTTCTGCTGTGTGAACTATGCTGAACCAACCCAGTGTCTTTTCTTACTATTGTTACCCAAGACAAAATAATTGTATGTGATTGACTCGCCAATGAAATGTCAGGCATTGTTTAGATATTCTATTTAGGCTTTAAGCACATTTTAGAAGGATATTTTAATTACAATTCTCCTTATCAATGCTGCACATCTCTGAATTTATAAATTGTCATTTATAAATTTTGATTAAATCAGCAACCAGTAATGTAGAAAATACCCAGATAAAAATTAATACAAAAATGTGAATAACTACAAATTTTAAAATGTTTCAATTGTAGGATAAAAACCATTTCAGTGCATCTAGCTTCAAGAGTGGCATACAATTTATTTTTATATTTATATTTATTTTTCTTTGAATAAACAATCTGGCAACATTTCAGGATGGTTGGATGGATAGTTCACAGTAGTAGCTCCAATCTACACTGCTGACGGTTATAGTGTTTACATTGGCTAACACACTTGTATCAATTGGACTCAATTAAGTAACCTTTTAAGGGTTTAACTATGCTTGTCAAGTTAGGCAAAATCTGAAGCACTACAGAAAAGAAGGACCTGTCTGGGACTTGGGATTACACTGGTGTACTGAATTCTCCAGTAATAATAATAGTGTACAGTTAACAGTACAGCATTTTTGTAATGCATTCATCTGAAATCCAGCCGGTGCTTACAATAACGCCACTCACACTAACGTTGAGTCCTTGCCTGTGGCTTTGCGAGCCAGCACAGTTCTCATCTCGTTGGTCACACCGTTCCAGGGCTTTGCCTGCGCCTGTAGCAGGCCAGATTCGGCAGACAGGGGCTTGTTTGTCTGTACGCTCCTGATCTCGTTGCGGGCCTCTCTTTCACTGTATTGCCCGAATGGGGAGTTAGGCTGTGCGTTCTGTTGCGTGGGCTCGGGCGAGGATTGGTAGAACTGACGTGGCACGCTGGTTTGTCGGGATGACCTTGCACGCTCTGGTGTGTGGACGCCAGGCCCGCACTCGGGGTCATTCTTGAAGACGGTGTTGATGTGCTGGTTGCGGTATTGCTCATGTATTCGTGCGGCCTTGATGAGCGAGTGTGTGACTATAACCAGCAGCACCACTACACCGGAGGACAGCACACACACGCTGGCTATTCCCGTCTCGATCTCAAAGACCAACAGCATGTAAATCGACATAGCTGTGGATTTAGAGAGAAAATGATCAAGAAAGGAAAAAAAACATGACATACTGTGTACAGCTGCATTCTAATGTTTGAATGTGTTTAATTAATTGTTCATTATTATTCATTGTGTATCTATTTGCTTTTCTGCAGAAAAGGGGCTGTGGATCCTGGTGTAATCAAGGATGCTTGTGAGAAGCAGAATTCTGGGATATAAAGATCTATTTCCATATGGACTGTTACAGAATGGACTTTGGGTGACTAGATGAAGCTGATTCCGTCTGACCTTTTCTGATCGGATGAAACGTATACCTCGCTGATTGGATGAAACGTATACCGATTGGATACCATTGTCACCCAGTAGTACACACATGTTTTTTTGCTAAGTCATCTATTAAGGCATTTCATCAGAATTTAAAGCAAGGAATTATGCCCGCATTGTGTATAAATACTACAAAGTAGTTTTGAAATACTGTTTTGTTGTTGACTACAAACGCTCGCTTATAATGGTTATTAATTAAAAATGCATTTTTACTTTAAACCTAGCTTTATGCACGGAATTCCCAAATGAAACGACGTAAGAATAGTTCTGAATTTATTTCGATGAATGCGATGCTGAATCTGTTAATATACTACTTTACAGTTTTTCCCGCATGCTTTTATCTTGTTTTTAGTCAGCCGTCACTTACCACCCAAGTAAACAGAAATTCCAAAGCAAAACGACCCAATCGCAGCGTGTCGAAGTGCCCGGTTATCCAACAGAAACCAGTCGGCCCTGAGGGGAAGAAACAAACATGTAGTCCAGATCTCACCGACTCCATAAATCTCACTCTTTTCTCATTCCTCACGTATGGATAGTAATTACGCATGAGTGTTAATTGAGTTTAAAGTGCGTGGTGTACCTGTGCGGCTCGTCTTCTCGCCATATTTCAGTTGTGAAGTAACTGTGCAGCAAACAGAGAACAACTGAGCTCAGATTCAGCGTGAGCGACAACGCCGAGAGGACGGTGGAAACCGGCCTCACAACCGACGACGTTTCACTCGCTCCGAACGAATATGGTTCTTGTAAACTTGCCTGGAGTGCTTGGAGCTGGAAAATCAAAATAACTGACATGACGGACATAATTGCCGACAATATCCCCAGAAGGGCCAGGACCACCAGAGAACGCTGGCCGTATGGCATCTTCGTAAACGGAACTGTCCTCAACAAAAGATATAGGAAACTATTTTTATTTGCGTTACCTCAAAAAGCAAAAGTGAATATACGTCGTGTAAATATATATATATAACAAGCCGTGTCTGTTATTGGTCCGGATTGTTCGCCAACTTGCTCGCCCGTTCGTTCCCCATTTGGCCAGTATAAATGCACCAGTATCCCACTTCGGAATGTGCGTTCTTTCGCAGTGCTCATGGTTGCCACCAAAACCGAGCATGTGATGTCGACTTTTTTTTTTTTTTTATCCCCAGATTAGAAAATTTCCCGGCAACAATGGCCTTTTCAGTTAGACTCGAATAAAAAAACGCAGGCCTACACCACATGAAGTATTAAAATAATAATAATAATAATAAAAACTTCCCACACCGCCAACATATTGACCAACATGGCATCCGCTCCCGAAGCGTTTTGGGAAGTCGGTTTTCGCTAAAAGAAGGACAAGAGTTGAAATGAAGATGAAGGCACCGGATTATAATGTGTCCTTGAAACTAAATTCGATTATTGCGCTCACTAAACAATGCAGCGTGCTGAGTGTTAAGTCTAAAGATTTTAAAACATCTCACCTTGCCATACAGGTATTTACTGCGTAACCTATACGTTTGTATTGCTCATTTCTATACTATTCTGATGTGTTAACTAATTCATAGGCTCCGCGATGGGCTTTCTATAGGATATAGACCACTTTATTGAACGTTCTTGGTTGTCTTAACTGCAAACTCTTCTCATTAACACTACATTCTTCATAAAAAACCTAACATTGTTAATAAAATCATTTTAATAAAACAAATGTCATATTGTTTTATGAATTCTAAGTCTTTTCCATATTTGGTACATTTCCATCATTCCTTCACCATGCATCTTATTGGCCAAACCTTCACTAAGTCCTCAGTGAAACTGAGAGAATACAAAGTCTCCATTGTTATCGACCTTAGCTTGCAGAATCAGATAGCAGGTGGGTTTTAGTGCTTTGACTCGATGATGGGAACTCAGGGTTTTGCTTTTGAGCTGCTTTGGCTTAGATAAGTCTGATACTAAAAAAAAGTATACAAGATGAAGAATCGTTCGAGCACATGTACACTGACCAGGGAAGCTATTTCTGAATTCAGGAGGCTCACCACAAGCTCAAAAAAATGAAGCCACTGATGTTGTCAAAAGCAGAAGTGAGAAGTTTCAGGAAAACAAAAAAGAGGTCTAATGAATGCTTTCCAAAGGTTCCTTTGCTTGACAAGAGGCCTTGAGAAAGTGTTTCCTTCGTTCAGAGATAAATGAACACTTACAAAATAACAAGCCACAGTGAGCTGCTCCTTTTAGACCATCCCCATGATATTGCGATATTGCTGCTCATACAAGCAACTTCTGTTGGATGCAACATATTGTCCTAATGCATTTGTATAACTTGAGCGATCTCGCAGTACTTGCAGAGAGGTTTGTTATCCCCATAAGGAAGGGCCTGGGTTCAGCACTTTCATCCCTTTGTGCACTGGTTTCTTAATTTCCCCAGCAGGCAAAAAGATATCGGCCCCTCAGTAACATCATTCATTTTGTCCCAGTCACCTGTCTGTAGTCAGGAATTATATGTTAGTGTTCCTCAGTTGGCTGGGTGTGGATCCATACATGTAGTACAGGCCTGAACATGGCCTGTTGCTTGGGGACATTAGGAAGCACGGTGGGAGGTTGCTTGGTCTTGCATCAGATGATACGACTCTCCCTGGAGAGAAGCACTATGTGCATGTCAGAGAGAGAGAGAGAGAGAGAGAGGGGAAGCAAAATGTACATTATATTTCTTTCCTTTTTCTATATTTAGTACATACCATAAATAAAAGTAGTGTTCTCTTTTAAAAAATAGACTTCGTGAAACATTACAGAATATAAACTTGCAGAATTACTCCTTTTTCCTCTGAGCACGTGTTTAATTTGGTTTCCTGCAATAGCAGCAGCAACAGATCAACTTGTAGAGTGTTTCAGAATTTTTGACTTCAGTATTTTTAACATGTATACTGAGGAATATGTTTAATTTGAATATACACAGATAAGTTGAGTATTGGTGAGTCAGAATGTACTGTTTGACTTTTTCAAAGTTAGTGATGTTTGTGTTAGTTAGTTAGGTTAGTGATGTTCAACTGAATTTGTAGCCTAATCAGAAAATAACAAAGCCAAGAAAATATTTAATCTTTTTGACTTGAATTCCAGAAGGCATTTAAAGGGACATTTTCATAGATAATGCCATTTAAGCACATTATGTTAGAGAATCAGAAAGGTGATTTTTTCTCTTTCTTAACCTTTGTTGTAACCTTTTCGTCATTGTTTTTCATAGGTAACCTTATTGTAGTTTACTGTTGTCGTAGCCCGAGCTATGGAAATGTAATCTAAAACATACCAGAATTAATACTCTGGGTCTAATGCATAAAAAAATAATAACTATGAAACTTCGACATGCCAGTCTAACGGTTTAGCTTAGCGTCATTCATTCCGTGGAAAAGGCAAAGTCAAACCGAAACGCGCGAGTGGAAAGGAGAGGCGGGAGAGTGGCGTAGCGGCCAGCCAATAGCGCGACGTGGGCCGGGTTATGTTAATTCATTCATTCCGTGGAACAGGCAAAGTCAAACCTAAATGCGCGAGTGGGGAGGAGAGGCGGGAGAGTGGCATGGCGGCCAGCCAATGGCGCGACGTGGGCCGGGTTATGTTAATTCCTACAAAGCTGATGCTACTGTATCAACAGCTGGAGATGAACTGTAAAACGCGCTTAGATCACACGGCAACTTCATACCGACGACGGCGATTAAACGTACACCTGAGAGTCTCAGTCGTTTGGCATTTAAAATCTGGTAAGATTCAAACTTTATTACTAGAGATTTCACCGATTAGATCACTGAACATGGCATAGCCTGCTTTTCCTTTCGAAGTATTTTACACATCCATTGTCACATCGTTGTCGTGTAAACTTACAGCAGAAATGCTAATTTAATATCACTAGCCTTATTTATATGTAAGTATTTACTGGAGACGCTCTAGAAATGTATGTCTGCTAAATGCTGTAACTAGATGTAAGTAGACAGTATACAGAGTAAGAGTTATTATTTCTTTAATATTCATAAAATCCATACTTCTGTCCAAACTATCCCAGTTTCTGCCCATTTAGTGCTTGTTATCATTTTGTCAATATTCGAGGAAAAGGGAATTAAAGAACATTAGGAGAAAGGACAATAAAATCATTAATTCAAATGTCATTTCCAGCTAGAGCACAAGGCACCTTGGTGAAGATATGTCACCTGTCAACAGACTGTAGTCTTTATTTTCACATGTGCACCAGAGAACATGTCAATTGCATCAGACTTATTTTCTGACTGATGTTGGTAATCCTGATTCAAAGCAAACCTTATTATTACGAAGATCAACCAAGGACATTAACTACTGATATGGTGAAATTTTGTTCAGGTAATATTCAGACTGAAAGGCCAGTGGTGTTTGGTGACCTGCAAGTTTCAATTGTAGACCCCATGTTAGGTTGTATATAAACAAAATAAAATAATGCAATATCTTTCTTGTGCAAAAATCTTTGCTTGTACTAATTTCTACAACATTTCGGAAGTAATATAACACAAAAATGTGAGCCCATATAAAAAAAAATTTTAATGTTATGTATCTTCTGTCATGTAACACTGAAATTATGTAGATGTGCAAACTGGAATGATCCAAACGACAGCACTGGAGGTCACGTCAAACATCTGCAATCATTCTGTACTGATGTATTTACTAAAAACATTCAAACCTGCCAGTGCACGCCAGATGCTCCTTCTTCCTTGACCACCGACTTCTGACACTTGCATTGAACATTGATCACGTTCAAATGAGAGTTGGGTCCATCTTTATGGAGCTTTGTCAAGATGAATGCCTATTTTATCAAATCAGGCCAGAATCTGTCATGCATTATGAAATTAACTGGCATTGTTCCTTGTGGCACTGTTCATTTGATGCGGATTTTCTAGAATGTGTACTGATTTAGCTCTCTGGTTCTGTGTGAATAGTGTCAGCAGCTAGACTTATCTTGCCTCTTTGGCACTGTGGTACTTTCATCAGCTGTCTCGCTTGGCTCGAACTTTGAATCAGCACTGTGGAAGTATGTCTCTTCGTATGCAAATAGGAGGCTTTCTTTCTATTTTTGGCCAAACTTAGTTTCTTATCTCACCAGGGCCTCCAAGGAAACGCAGTGCAGTTCAGCAGTCAATACCTGACATTGGTTTTTTGGTGGGTTTATTTAAAATTATTATTTAACATCATATTCGTGCTACCTGGTAAAATTGAGCATCGGTTAAATTTAAGACATTATCCAAATTATACATACCTGTGCCCTTGTACAATATTAAACCATAAACCAAAACATACCTCCACAGAACTACATGTAACTAAAGCCTCCTGGTATTATAGTCAACATTTACCTGCATTCTAGGGTTAGGCTTAGTTATATTAGGCTGTTACTCCAGCTCTACTGTAAGCCCGAGGTGACTTTTGCGGAAGGTCAGTTATTTGGCTGCGACAGCCTAGGCTGGTCATGATGAAACTGTTTGTTATTGCTGCCGAGACAGTGTTGTTCCTATGAGGGTCCCAGCAATTAGTCTCCTGTGGTCCCGATGGGACGCGGTGCAGAAGATCTGAGGTTCCATTGTGGCGTGAGCGTTCTTTTCCGTTGCCTGGCCTCTGGGAAGGCCTCCGCAGGAAGACGTAGCCGTTAAAACCTGGAGGTATGGGGTTTAGCTGAAGTGGTAATGCTGAGAGGTTTTTGGTTGAGGATTGCCAAAGGGTTGCCAAATTATACCTGTTTCGACACATTTTCATAAAACCTTGGATTAATTTTGTTCTTTACTTGTTCTTTAATTTTGTTCTGATCATAAAACATCCCAATTAAGATTTGCATGAATGGCCATACAAGTGGCCTCAGATATGTCATGGAGATTATAAGTTTACTGTTACCAAAAACCTATGCCAACAATTTAGGCCAAATTATAATATCAAAATAGATAATATTCTAGAAAATTATATATATAAATATATATTATAAGCTAAATATTTATGTTTCTGTGTACTAAAAGAGAACATGAACTGATGACTCCTTCAATTAGTAGATTAAAACGATGAATATGATATTCAGATTTATTATTACATTAACAATGTTTCCAAGAATGTTTATAAATGTCATTTTTTAGTGCAGTGACTGCATAAGACATTTGAGTGATGTTAAACAACAACAGCAGGACTGAAAGCAAAATTGACACCTATACTAATTTTAAGCGCAGAGCATTGCAGCGCAGATATTTTGGTCTCTAAGTCATATTTTAATCCATTTTATATAGGAGTACAGCCTTGATTTTCATTTTTGCGGATGCATAAAAAAAAATATGAGGAACTTTAGGGTTTATACATAGTGACAGATGTGGAGGCCTGTGATAGAGATCTCTGGTCTCAAACACCACTTCCCCACTGTTCTATTCATATCTGCGCAGACCAACTGTCCAGTACAAACACAGTCACCTGTGAAATTAGTAGGTGCACATTTCCAATGCCTGCGTGGCCCTAGCTAACGTCTTCTTTATAAGGGAATAACGGCCTGCATTATGGATTCCCTTTGGATTCGTCGTGGGCCCGGGGGGTGCCAGGAGTGGGCGAGAGGGCAGCACACGCTACTGGGTCATGGGAACCGTGGCACCATATCCGCTCACCATTGGGTTACAGGGGTTAAAAATAGACGAGGTCAAACATGTCTAATGGGGGGGTGAAGGATTGGGGTGAGCTCCCAGAAGCCTTTGCATCAGTAGTCAGCTTCTCTCTATAGAGCGATGCCAGGGACAGTGTCCTTTGCAGAGGGAGACGTAACAGCTAACGCGGTGCGCACTCCGCTCTTATGATATTCCACTGAATATATAAAAGGAACTTGGTCCACTAGTGTAATTTTAGAGATCTTGTTAGGTTGTGAAGTATTAGCTCACTTGGCCCAATTGTGAATACATCCAAGAATCAATGTTTGTTATTCAGACACTCTTCAGGCTATTAGCGAGTGCTTCTCGACTAGACTTGAAATGCTTCATTATACAGCCAGCTGTGCTGGAGCTGGTGCATCTTCTGACACTCTACACCTGACAGCCCTACACTAATGTGGCCTTCGGTGCACAGACTAATGTGCATCATTACTCTTCTCAGATTCTCACATCCAGTGTTTGTGTACATAGCGCTCATGGGAGAACAGGGGGCGGACAGGACCGTTACCCGCACTTAGACGCACTATTATTTTAACCACGGCTGCAGCTAGCTATGCTTTCTGTACTCTACCTTTAAATGGAGATGCCATATTTTTAACTCATGCCCAGTGGAAACGCTCACACTTACCCTGGGGCAACCCAGACTGTGGGGGCGCTAGCCCGCACTAACTTTAGCCCCCACTGTCTCCCAGGGGTATAAATAAACACCCATTCACAGTGGGAGGAAGGAGGGGCGCCAATTGCATCATGACAAAACACATCATTCCCCACCAGATTTATGTCACATTGGCGTCTGTGACCTTTGACCCAAAGAATGACGATTGCATCAAAGAAAGGCCTACCTATGCAACACTGAAGTAATATTATGTTTTGCTAATTCTTTGGACTGCATACAGCTAGTATCTTTGTTATTGAACCATACACTCATATATGACTACTGATTCATGAAAATGTTTTGGCTGTATTAAAATTTATTTAAAACACAGCATGTGTGCTTAAATTTTTTTGTATTTAATGTTTAAATAAATCAAGATTTGAATTGAACCTTTTGTTTGTTTTTACAAAATCTTTTGCATGAAGAGCTGAAGAGACATTATGGGCCGAAAGAAGATACAGATATCTCGTATTCTGGACCAAAGAAATCGTCAGGTACAGTTGTGTTATTCTTCTTAGGGCTGCTAACTGGCAGAAGTTAATTAGTTAATTGGAAGTCCAGGCTGGTGGAGGATTGCTGGCCCTATTTGCCCATCCTGGAAGCATACTACACAGCATACTACAGGAAGCATACTACACAGCATACTATCTTCTGCTTTTCATTGTTCTTTCACTCTCAGCTCATTAAGTAATTAGCTGATGACCTAAATTAGAAGAATTTATCTGAGCAAAGGAGCTACAAAACAGATTGGATTTACCAGGCATGGTTGTTAACAAATTCCCCGCTCAGGGTCATTTCACATTTGCCTGGTCTGTCTCAGCCCACGAGACACGATTTTTATGAGATTATAATGAGATAATAATGAGGGTATAATGAGATTAGAATGAGTGACGTTTGGGGAAACTGCTAGACTAACTGACCAAAGTTCAGACGTGAACCCCCGAGGTCTGGTGCTTCTCTGTCACGGGAGGCGAGACAGGTTAGCTCTGACCAGCGCCGGACAGCACAGAAATACCCCTCATCCCCTCTCCCATGGCCCCACAAATAGCAGCCTGTGGTTTCTTTCTCTCGTTCTTTTTAATTAGGTGACATTCACCAAGCGCAAGTTCGGCCTGATGAAGAAGGCCTACGAGCTGAGCGTGCTGTGCGACTGCGAGATCGCACTCATCATCTTCAACAGCACAAACCGTCTCTTCCAGTACGCCAGCACGGACATGGACAAGGTCCTGCTCAAATACACCGAGTACAGTGAACCACACGAGAGCCGGACCAACACCGACATCCTGGAGGTACAACCTCCCTCCCCGAACACACCCACCACACCCATGTGACCGACCAAGAGAGCCAGGACGTGTGCTGATTATTTTATCTGTAGTCCAGACTGAACAGTCTGATTATGAGAGATCCAGTCTGATACCGAGGGTTACAAAATCACATCTGAATGTGTGAGCGATCTGGCACGTTACTACATGTAAAATAAAACACAATCATTTGTTAATGACAGTACTCACTTGACATGTGTCTCACATTTTCTCTCTGTCTCACTGTCTGTATGTCTGTCTCTCCCTCTGCCGCACTAACATCTCTGGTGTTTGCTTGTGTGAGCAGACTCTACGCAGGAAAGGACTTGGTCTAGATGGTTCTGAGATCGACCATGAGGACACCATGCAGGTAGCCGCGGAGAAGTACCTGCCCAACGAGGGTATGGACCTCTCCATCACCCGGCAACGTTACTACGTCAGTATATCCAAAATTACCCCCAACTTTCCTTAAAGACCAAAGGTGCAACTTAACTTAACAGCCAAGTCATTTAGTTGATGGACATTTTGTCCAACACAAATGTGTAACAGATATTATTCAGAAGTTTGGATGCTATTTTTAAATATGTGTTTAAATAGTTTTGGAATGTACCCTAGATTCAGCAGTAAAAAAACCTAAGAAGTAGTCCAGAAATAAAAGCACGGCACAAACATAGAAACCATTTTAAACCGCACATTTACTCTTTGTAGATGTGAAGAGTCATGTGTCTTTCAATCAAATTGAACTTGGTTGGGTTTCTAACGCAGTTTTGCAACTGCACTGTGTGAAGGCTGCACGGTTCTTGTATGCACGGGCCCTAGTCCGGTCCACACTTACACCATCTTCCGTTTCCCCACAGTCACCGTCTCTGCACACCGCAGAAGTTCCGCTCCTGGTGGGCTCTGAGAACAGCTACGCCAGCGCGTCCAACCCTGGCGTGGGGGGGAACCGCCCGCCTTCCTTCAAGCCTCTGAGCTCCCGGCCCGGTTCTGTTGTTCCTGCAGGACACAGTGCACACGCTGCACTCATGGGTTCTCATGCAGGTATGAAGGAAGGTTGAATCAGTTTCATTTTATGCTTATTGATAGTTAATAGTTCATACGCATACACGAAAACACTGTATTCAGTCAGTCACAGATCTTTTGTTGAAACTTTGTCACGTGTAAATGAATACTGCGACTTCAAGGTGGGTTATCGGAACACATTCCAAGAGTAACCTAGAGGGTTTTGGTGCATTGCACACAGGAAGTTCTGGTATATGAGACACCACCCCTCCACACCCACACCACACACACGCATGCACTCGCAATCACATGTGAAGGCAGAGCTGTGGTTTCAGAGCAGAAAACTGCACCTGCTGGACATCTTGACAGCGACCTCTCTGTCAGCCCCTACACTGCTATTAGTAGTAAGGTGCAGGAATCCGAGTCAAACAAGTCAACCAGACCATGTGGTCTGACTCCAGTTCTCAGCACTAGCTTAAGCTCTATGTTTGGAATGTGGTTAGCAATACCTTTGACAGCAATTGGGCCTAAGAAAAAGATTCGTGCTCAAAGTTCTTACAGAGATGAATTTTTGTTTATTTAAAAAAATAATTTTATACATAAAGTTAATGTGATTGAGCATCTTGGGTGATTCCACATAGAGCATAACTAGCTTTTTTTGTTTGTAGCTATAACTGCATAGACGTCACATGTAGATACTGAACAATATCAGGTGGAAGAAAACTTCTTTCAGAGATGGAGAGAGAGAAATTGAGATCGAGGGTGAATAAGAGTGAAATAGAATTTTACCCACATCTTGTTTTCACTTCTCAAATGTTGGTGAAGGTATTGGCTATTCGATGTTCGCTCATGGCAACCTGAGCAGAACTTTGGAAATGAAGACTCCGCCTCCACTGAGTCTGGCTGGTGATGGGCGGCGTGCGGAACCACACCCAGGACAGGGCGGAGCCCGCGGCAATCTGACCAATGCTGTGAGAGATTCGTAGTCACTATTCATCACACAGGAATTTATTAATGAGTGACCTTTTTCTTCAAACTATGTATACAATAAGTAAGGTGCACTTAAAATGGATATTTATTGACAAATACAAACAAAAGCATGAAAATGTGATGGAAGTATGTAAATATGATATTTGTATAGATTACATTAGTACATTATAGTATATTATACATTATAATATACTATATAATATGCTATTTTTGTTACCCAAGTATTTAATTCCTGACTGCTGTCCTTAAGCTATGTTCCTCTGTGATGTAGAGAGCCGTTTATCAGAGTATGAACTCTGGGGGCCACATGGTGTCCATGGGAAAGCCTACCATACTCTCTCACACCATAGGGAATTATGGGTCCTCAGGTAAATGTCTCACTATGTTTAATTTGTTTCCTATTATTCCTGAATTCAGCTTAAAGGCTTAATGTTTATGCCTATTTGATCTCTCTCTCTCTTTCTCTGTCCCTGTAGAGTATTGCCACCCAGGCTACTCGATGGGTTTTCAGCGTGGCTGGCAGCCTTTGACACACCAGGAGCAACCACAATCCGTGATCAACCCAGGGTGAGAGAACCTCTTCTTGATTCCTGTATATGTTTATTAGTTGGTTGTCAACGTATGTGCCTGTGATGGAACATCTTCTTTCGTTCTGGACGGGCCCGTAGTATGCTGTGTTGTGGATGGGCCCGTAGTATGCTGTGTTGTGGACGGGCCCGTAGTATGCTGTGTTCTGGACGGGCCCGTAGTATGCTGTGTTGTGGACGGGCCCGTAGTATGCTGTGTTGTTTTCCGTGTGCAGAACCTCGTCCGGTGGAGGCTGCTCTTACCCGTCTCAAGGCTCCTCCCCCTCCACCCCACTTCACTCCTCCCTCAACCTGAGCATCAAATCAGAGCGCACGTCACCCGACCACATACGCTCGCCAGCCACACCCCCCGCTCGTCACACCGCGCTGCATTCGCCAATGGGTGGCCCCGACTTTACAAACCGGCCCCCTCCAGAACCGTATATGGCCATGGACAGGGAAGATGTTCAGAAAGGGGGCTACACGGCTCCTCACTGCACGGCGTGAAGGTCTGGGGAGAAGAAGGGTGCTCTGCCTCGGAGGCAGTTGGAGATTAGTGATGGCTTTCCAGACTCCTGGCTTTCGTTCACTCTCCACACACTAGCCTCAAGTGGACCAAGAGTTTGATTCTCGTCTCTTAAAAAGTCTGAAGACCCTTTATACACAGTGTCTCTCACTTTGTGTGATCAAACAACAAGCTGCATTAAACCAGTTGTGTTACAATAGCAATTTTCTTTTTTTTTGAGTTCATATTAAACAACATAACAGTGTTTTCTGTTTTCATTTGGAAAGGCATCTTTTCCTGTAGCTTATGCCTTTTAGAGTTTGCTGCCATCCGCCTTTGAACTTGCGTGTCCTGAGCACTCCGTCTTTTAAATCTAAAAATCAATTCAAGGGCCACCTTCGTGGATGCTTATTATCGACCAAACCCCCTCACTGAATGTCGACCCTGTGGTGGGAATCACCGTGAATGGCAAAGGTTTGTGCATGGAAGCAGCCAGCGGCCTTACTGCCCCCCACCCCCCACCCCCCACCCCAGTGCTCTTTCAGCAGTTCGAGATTGCTGTATAATTTTCAGGACATCTGGTTTTCTAGAAAAGACAAGCCTTAAAATCACACTCAGGGACAACCTCAAAGCTTTTTGACCAGTCTATACTGCAGCTTTAAATGGCAAATGCACTATGAGAATATGCAACAAAGGACTACATAGCAAATGGTGTATAAATCTATATTTTTGCATTTAAAATGATTTGTAGCTTAGTTTGGAACATTTGTTTTTAGAAAATAAAGTAGTATTGCACAAAGTCCATGGCTGAATGAGTTTTGAAATTAATCCACATTGTTGGCTGCATTCTGCTCCTTTAATTTAATTTAAATTCCAATTTACAATACTTTACAGATATATTTTACAAATGAACTTTTACAATACT
Organism: Brachyhypopomus gauderio; assembly: GCF_052324685.1. NCBI lineage: Eukaryota > Metazoa > Chordata > Actinopteri > Gymnotiformes > Hypopomidae > Brachyhypopomus > Brachyhypopomus gauderio. The sequence continues at coordinate 843,736 of NC_135222.1, read as the reverse complement.
TTACAGATATATTTTACAAATGAACTTAAATTCCATTTTGCAGCTGCTCTGTAACTATGCACTGATCAAAGCCATTCTTTCTATGTGAGTTTGTTTTATTTTTATTTAGCGTTAATTTTTTTAGAACTTTGACATAAGCATCGTTTTGTGGACTGTTTGCACAAGCATTATTTGTGTAATCTTTAGCATACCACATTTGTCTTCTGTGTCAGTCTTTTAGCATATCTAACTATGTTTTTCATCCTTATTCAAATAATATATGACATTTACTGAGGTTTATGTGTCCATGGATTCCCCCTGCTATATTAAGGCTATTCGCTGCTTTGTCCACAAGAGGTCAGCATACGACACACTTATTTGTCTGCTTTCATGTCCACGGGACATTGCATCTGAGACTCTTTGTGTGGACCATTTACATTTTGTGAAGATTAAAAGGTCTGCTCATTGGTTCGTTTGGTGCGCCCCTCATTTTCTCTGCTTACACAAGCGTGCGAGTTGTCCGTCGTCTTGCTCTTCGGAGAGCTTCCATTTTCTCTGCATAACACAGTTATTTTTGAAGCCGCCGAGTTCATTGCTATAAAGAGAAGCCGAGCTCGCACTGTAGAAGACGTGAGCACGGGCTATTTCCAGCCGGGGAAAAATGCACCGCATTCAGTGATGAAATTTCTAAAGCTGAGTCAAACGGAAACAGGTGTACTGTGGAGAATCTGATTAGGTTCACGCTGGCGATGACCTGTCAAGAGATCACACGCCTTATAATACTACTGCATTATGAGAAGGGGTAAAAAAAACAAGACATGGCCCCTTCATGAACAGTCTCAAGAGTGCAGACGCAGTATGTTCCGCCTACAGCGTCGAACTGACCCTTAGGCAGAGTGATAGCTGTGCTCTTTCACAGACATCTACAGTGTCAGATCTGTAACCTTCAACTGTCATCTGATCACATTTTGATCAGAATCATGACACGCTCCACATATAACCACGTGAGACTCGTGTCATCCAAAAACGTTTTTTTTTTTTGTCCATTCTGCTGTATACGCGTCCAACCACGAGCTTCATAAACCGTGCACCGTGTGAGGGGGGGGGTTAGTGCGAGGGGCAGGGGTGGGGTGCGTGAGGGGTCACGTCTGGGCGGGTCCCCGAGGGCCCACAACTCGTCTGCAGGGTGTGTGGTCTCAATAGGCCTCAGTCTGGTCCCTATAGCAACAGCACTGACTGCAGTAAGGCGGAGTCTGGGTCTCCTGTCAGATGCTCATGAAGGCCGTGGGTATATAGACGTGTGAACTCTGTCGCCTGCATCACGCCTCACACACTCAAGAAGGAGCTTCTGTCTGTTTTTCAATTATTACTTTGCATTGCAGGATACAAATCATCCTGATAAAGATCAAAGGTCTTGTTTCAAGCTCATTTTTATATTTATTCTATTCTATATTAATAGCTATAAATGTATGCTTAAGTACATATTTACTAAAACAGGAAAAATGACAATTCTTTCAAGCAGAAATCAAACCGACACAGTTAATCGTGAGTCTAAAATGATCCAAGACAGGCATCAGGAGTGACCAGTCCCCTTCCAGTGTTTAAACTGGCCTAAGTGATCTCCAGTATGACACAACCCAGCTAATAAAAAGGTCAGACATGTCACCATCTGAACCACCACCGAGTTCAATCTGTTTCTGTGTGGAGGCCAGACATCATCCCACATAAATCATGTCATTTTTCAGACAAACGCCCTGCAGGCCTGTACCAGTCAAGACACAACACACCCAGATCAGCATATAGCTTCACAGCAGCGACGTTACCCCCACCAAACAGTTTAGTGCCACTGTCAAAAGCATTAGCAAATCCCTTACGCACGCAACCATCTGACACAAACCCGTGTGTGCATCTCTCCTGCTTATGAATCAGCAAGGTTATATTCATTATGGAAAAACGTAGAAACAAAAAGAAACAAAAATCTGATGGCATACTACACCCAGCTCACGGTGGAGCATAGAACCCATGCAGCTCACATGAATTATGGGTCTGTCTTGTAGTGTTGCATTATAATTTATGATTGCTATTACATATTACAGAACGCAGTGTGTTCAGTGAAAAATAAATTTTTTCTATTTTTGTAATTGTTACTGGGTGAAAAAAGCAAATGGCAAGAACTTTTGAGGCATTTTGGGTTTTAATGATGCACGGTCCCAGTTAAACGGTCTCCCCTCGCACCTCGGTCATTTTTTTAAAACACTGCGGCATACTTAATCAACATTGTCACATTTCAAGAAATCAAGTTGCTCTGAATTACTGTGTGCGAGTGGTCAGTGGAACAGGACAACCTAGTAGAACTGCCAGCACTTCAAGCCGGCTGCTACGCCCCCCCCCGTGTGCCATTACAGGTGTAGCTCGGCCTCCACAACACCACCAAACGCACGTGGGCTCAGTATTTGCATTGTAAGAAACATAATTGATTGAGCTTAACTGCATTTAGCTTTGTAGGCTTTTGTAGGGGTTTTTTTTTTGAGTCTTTAAAAGCTACAGTATTAAAAGTTATCCATTGATAGCTTGGGCCATACTGGTAGTGGAAATCAATCAATCAATCAAAGTTTATTTGTATAGCGCTTTTAACAACTCAAGTTGTCGCAAAGCAGCTTTACAGGGTTAAATCTGGTTCCTGGCTTCACATCCCTGAGTTACCAGGCACTTAGTATAACAGATCTCACCACCAGCCTGGCGAAGGTGAAAATTATTCTAAATTAAATGACTTGAGCTACATTATAAGGACTTGATTTGTGGGTTAAGATTGATTCAAATAACAATTCAACAGGAAAAGAATTATGAAGAAGAAAAAAAAACATTTCTAACGCACCCTTTCTCCTGTAGTTTCTCTCTTCTTTTTAAGGTTGTTTGCACAACAAACTCATCACACAATTCTTCCATGTAAGGGTACAAAAATCTAAATGACAAAACGTGTGGTCGCAGACAAACAGCCCTACTTTAACTTTCTCTTTGACTCAGACCAATAAACACTGTGGAGCTCCAACAGGAGTCGATCTTCAGTGGGCACAAAAGACACCAGCCCGCCATGCGCCAGTGCGTCATGGGTCACAGTACAGCCACACGCTCTCTCTGGGTGGCTCGGTAGCTTGCGGACGCAGTACGCCAGGCCATCGGTAGGGGGCGCCCCTCAGCTCTGCATGAGGTACTGGTGGAAATAGATTCCAAACATGCTACTGATGAGCTGGCAGACCGCCACCCACCAGGTGAGGAAGGCGAAGAGGCCTCTGAAGAAGAGAGGTGTGAGAACCGCACGCAAGGCCGTTAAGGCCTCGGACAAGTGGGCCACGGTGGCCTGGATGTCTTCCTCCATGTCCTCTAGATCGTCCTCGTCTTCTAGCGCAGGGGGTGGAGGGGGTGCGGTAGGGAGGATCGGGGCGGGGGCGACGCTGGGCGTGTCTGCACCCAGCCCCCAAGAGTAGTCACCTGGGTGGAGGAGAGTCAGAGTCGTGTAAGACGTTTTTCCACTGGAAGAGCGAAAGCTGGACATCAAGCGCTCTGGACCCTTAATGTTGCCAGGCGAATGTTTACAACGGTTCCCGTGATTAAGCTAGCAAAAGTCATCATAGGCGATATTCAAAATCTTTGATATAGGAGCCAGTGACAGGAGGTTACAGCATGTCTAAGTAAGATGTGTAATAAAGTGCCTGCATGTGGTCAACAGACATTTTTCAAGGAAGTACAGGATTTGCAGAGACTTGCTTTTACCATCTCCTCTCTCGATGGTAACTGGGCTGCACTGGGCTTTTTCCTACCCACAGCAGTCTGGAGCTTCACGCTCGCCACCATGACTGTGATTGGTGCAAATGTTTAGTTCTCCCATCTGTCTCCAAACAAGGTTACTTTATCCCCTGAACACTTCTTTGGACGTGCTTAAAATAGGACTGAAGTGAACAGATGACACACAGGAACAGCAACTGGTGTAGATAACTAAGGATCTTGAAGGGACTAAGACTGTACCTAAAGATTTGAGGGCCAAGGTGGAGAAGAGTACGAGAAGAACAGGTATGAGGTACTGTAGTGTGACCACGGTGAGGTAGCAGTACACACGGGTCACCTGAAGAAACAGAGGAGATTGAAGATGAAGGACACCAGAGATGTTCTTGGTACATACCCCTACATACACGTGTCTATTACAGAGATTGCGCCTTTCTGAAGTTCTACACGTTCTAACAATGAACAACACTATTTAGGCAATTTAAATGACTAAAATAGAAATATTAACTTTGCAAAACCCAAACACTTAAACTTAAGAAAACTTTGTAAGTAATACAAATATTACAGGGATTTAAAAAAAAAGCCCATCATGAACCTGACTATGAATAACTCATGTAGGTGAACTGTAAAACAAAGGCACCATCAGTCATACAGAGACGCGAGTGCATTTCATCTTTGTGAAACTGGAAGCGTCTGTAACAGTGACGAGAACGACAAATAATTCTGATTCAACGCTGGTTTCAAAGTGGTGATTTACGCAGCGTTCGTGCAGCTGCATTTCCAGGCCGAGAGAGTAAGTGTTAGAAGGCGCTTTGCCTCTTGCCTTTCTCTGGATGTCGATAGCAGCAATGCGCCCCGCCTCTTTCTTCATCTGCTCCACCCACTTGGGGGCGAGGTTGAGGTAGGCCTGCAGGTGGTAGCGGGTGAGCAGCAGCCTCAGCGCACACAAGCCCACCACCACCCACAGCCGCACGGAGTCAAAGGCAGAACCGGAGAGCCTGAAACACACAGAATCGCACTAGACTGAACGGTAGAACCTCTAGGACGATGGCTGGATCCGATAATGGGCTTTAATTTGGTCCGGGAGTATTGGCTAATCGACGTGGTCAATCCTAGCACAAGCAGAACACAGTGTTGTCTTCAAATGTTTTATTGCTAAAGACATAAGTAGCCAATAGACATACGAGTAACAAGGCCTGGCATGGCCATGTAACATTAATATGCATATCGGACAGTAACTGTTCTCAGTGAGCTGTGCTTAAAATTAATTTAAGAGTTAGCAACAATTATATCTAGTGGGTTGTCTTCTTGGTAGCGGGGATTTGACATTTCAGACAAAACTTTAGAAGCTATAGGCCAGAAGCCCAGATATGCATTTCTATGGCTTCTGAGCATCCTACTGATCAGAATGTAATATTAATGTATTGATATGTGTTAGGGTGCAAGAGGATACAATAAAAGCTCAAGTGCACACTTACAAGGTGACTGCCTGCTTTCCCATTGGAGCGTTTGCCAGGAAGTCACGAGCCAGGGGTTTGACCCACAACACAATAACAATCAGTGGAGACAGGAAACTAATGTGCAAGAGGATTCTGGGGGAAGAAGAAGAAGAAGAAAAAAAACCACCACATCACATTTACATGACCTTGACCTTGACTCCATGACCTTGGCAATATGACCCGACCCAAAAGCAGAAGGCAGAGGTTCGTACTGAATGACTCGCTGATCAGAGTTCATCTGCACGGCGTCCAAATGCGTCTGAGCCAAGCGAAGACCAGGGAAGGCAAGTAGAGCCCCAAGGACAGCGCAAATGACAGCCAAGCCCAACTTCACCCCCAGTCTGGTGAAAGGAACTCTTTAAGAAGTAACAAAAACAGCTGTGTTACGTACACGGCCTGCAAGAGATGTACAAAAGGTAAATATAATCTAAGGCGGGAAAACTTACGACCACTCAAAGCCCTGTTGTTTGGCGAACGCTTCGAAGTTTTCAAAAACGCTGAGGAAACCTGAAATATTAGTAATTGACTTTAAAGGCCGACGTCAAAGCAACAGCCGCCCTGATGTATAAGGGAAGACCCAAAAGCCTACCGGGCTCCAGGCCGAACTCCAGATAGTCCTCCCTCACCACCAGCACCAGCATGGCCAGGAGCAGAGAGAGGAAGCCAAAGGCCAGGCAGACCGAGCGCTCGCCACCCTCGTCTGAGCGAAAGTAGTGGCTCATGAGAGTGTGCAGCGTCCTCCTGGGAACTGGAGTCAAGGATTACAAAACACAGCAAGAGTAACAGTTGCACAAGAGAGTTGAGATTCTATTGCTTATGATAAATAGTGAGTCTGCACAAAAATGTGTTCGGATAAGAGCTGCATCATAGCAGCCTGAAAGAGTAGATCATTACTCTATGAACATACTCAAGATTGCTTCACGCCGTAAGGATACAGGCAGAAGAAGATGGTCAGGATGCACCAGATGGCGCCGATGTTGACTTCTTTACTGGCGTCCACGACAAAATAGTAGCCCTCGGTGAAAAGGCAGATGCCCATGGCGTAAACGGCGAAGTCAATCAGCCACTGATACTCCACAAAGAAGCGCAGTACTGTGCACACGGACGAGCAGAGAGATGCAGACGGGTGAAGCCAGGACTCAGATGATCTGTTCCTGCAAAGCTGAACACGCACTTACCCAAAGCGTCCAGCACGCTCACAGGGGTGCTTTCTAAGTGTAGATCAATGTCCTTTGGAACCGTAAGCGGCTTTGCCTCCCCTTGGCCGTTCTGCCTCCTAGGAGAAGCTCTGGTTAGACAGGGGCGGTACTGTCGCGCTGAACGGTCCACTGCAGACCAGCTCATACCTGTCTCTCCTGCTGGTCTTGCTGGGGATCTGTTTGCCTGCCAGAGCACAGAGTTCTCCCTCGGAAGGATGCTTGAACCTTAGGAGTCTGATGGAAAGAAGACAGTTCAGTAGTGGTGTTGATGAAGGAAGGTACTTCGGATGAGATCTGGTCAGCAAATCCGACACTCACCTGCCGCTGCACAAGAGCCAGCGGGCAAAGGAGTAATGCGGAGCCATTTTCTGCATGATGCTGACGGCCAGCAAGCTGACCACCAACTGAACGCCCATCAGCGCCTACATGAGAGGGGACAAATGTGTTTTTTTTTGCATAAATGTCATACATATATACATACTAATATATATATATATATATATATATATATATATATATATATATATATATATATATATATATATATATATATATATAATATGTGTGTGTGTGTATATATATATATATGTGTGTGTGTGTGTGTATATATATATATATACACACACACACATTTTATATATATATATATATATATATATATATATATATATATATATATATATATATATATATATATATAAACGACCTCTTGCTCGTCAAGCAAGTGAAGCAGACAGGACTGTACTGAGGAGCTTAACAGCAGGGAGCAGGTGGTGGAGCTCCAGCACAGCTGCTTGGTCAAGAGTTAGTCAAAAAGTGCTAGCCAGCATTGGTAAGTTATGTTTGTGTAATAAAGACTAAAACTAAAACACACAACCTGTTTCTGTAGTGCATTTGGTCCACGCCAAAAAGAAACGGAGTCATATGAACCTGTCGCCGGTTTTTGAATCGAACTAGTCGACCTGCTAAGTTATTCATCAAGCTAGCTAACGGCGCTGACGCTAGCTAGCTTAGCATAAGCAGCGATGCGTGAGGCAAGATCACTTCTGCAAGGGTGTGAAACCCAAAAAACTATCAAATGGCCATGCGAAAGAGTCGGTAACGTCCTAGAGATACTCACCATTGTCGGCTAATGGTTTTAATCTGTCAGCGTGGCCCCGAATACCAGAGTACACTGGTGGTATTTGAACAGCTGAACGAGTGTTTTGAGTGACATTTGTGACCTACGCGTCCCCGGATTGGAGGGCGGCGACGCGCATGCGTTCTGAGACCCGATTGGTCCAAAGACGTGCGACATTTATTTCATTGGCCCACAAACACACAGTGAGGCGCTCGAGTACAGAAATAGACCTGCGCCGTTGAAGTAATTGTAGATACAAGGTGCGATGTGTGAGGAGGTGTTGATGTGTTTCTGCACTAGAGACACAAACAGTAGACAAACAGAAAACAGTACGGGAGCAAGGTTTTCATGGCTAGTTATTTTAGGATACAAATTGTTTGAAAGTTCTTAAAATTGCCACATAACCTTTACACTAGTACAACGGGTTGAACACGCAATATACCCTAACCTGTATGCACAAATGCTCTCTACACATTTCACCAGCAACGTCGTTTTCCTAAATTATATCTGAATTAATTGGCTGAGTAGTCTGACTGTGTCGTGTGTGGTGCCAGTGGTGCGAGCAATTATTTTTATGTGGACCCTAACTAAACCGATGTAAACCTCAATGCTGTCATTACTAACAACACATTGAACTGGAGACACCAGACCAGACTCTTCTCTGTATTGATTCCTAGGTTGTAGAATTAACTTTTCCTGGCTAACTGTGCTGTTTTGAAGCAGCAACAAAAACCTAAATGATAAATATACAAACATTCCACACCCAAAACAAGTTCTCTCTCTCTCTCTCTCTCTCTCTCTCTCTCTCTCTCTCTCTCTCTCTCTCTCTCTCAATTCAATTCAATTCAATATAGCTTTATTAGCATGACTGTATAAGGTACAGTGTTGCCAAAGCATTACAACAATTATAACAATGACAAATAACAATAATAATATGATAACATTTAGGAAAAGTTATCATTTGAATTATTTACATTCTGAAACTGAAGGGGGGGTTCCCACTGTCTCTCAGGCTGTGACATGTAGATACATATTTAGCAGCGAGGGGAGCACTGTGTCCCCCTCCTAGAATGATTTTTATTTGTTCAATTTGTGTTAGTGTTTGAAAGTTTGGGATTTTCTTTCTCTCTCTCTCTCTCTCTCTCTCTCTCTCTCTCTCTCTCTCTCTCTCTCTCTCTCTCTCTCTCTCTCTCTCTCATTATTATAAAAACAATGTCACACTGTGCTGGTTAAATCACTCCATAATTCACCAGGATTGTTTACATAAGCCTAATATCTCTCTGTTGAATTGCCTCTCTGCCTTAAACCGCTTACACCTCTTAAATCCCTGAGGGCTACAATAATATGTAGTTTGCTGTTTTCAATGTTTTAACACATCTGATTCTGCTTCATAGTTAACTGATTAATTGAATAAGAAATGTTATAACAAGTAAGACTGGACTACTGGACTCTGATATATAAATCTGTTGAAAATATATCACCTTGCTGCTCCCAAACAAAAAAAAAAAGTATTTTCTTCAGGCCACACTATAAAGATGTGAACAATACTGCAAACCACTCTGACTAATGTTGTTACATGCACATGTGTGACATGTAGCAAAGAATTCTAAAACACTGTTACTGATTTTGAAACACATCATAAAAAAGAGGAGACCACTGGCTAAATGTACCTAAATTTGCCGCCCTTGATTCCACCCCCAATAGGGAACAGCCTCGCTGCATGATGGGAAACAGCATCTTTTCAATGTCCTATTTGGTCCTGTGTATTTATGTGCCAGCTCCTGTCTGGTCTGTGGTCCTCCACTGACACACTGAACAGGAAACCCCGGTAGGTCTGTCGTCATGCTGTCAGCTGTTGGCATGAGAATCTAGCATGTCTGCATTTGTCTGGAGACATGTTTTAGCCATATTTTCAAACTTTTGAGCACAACTGATTTTTTAAAATATTGATCTCGTTTTCTTTTTCTCTCTTTCCCTCTTGCATTCTTACACAGTATATATACTGTATGTTAACCGTTGAATGCTAGTAATGTTCACACACTTCCCACCAAACTACATTTCCCCATACACACTTAAACCTCTTCACTCTGCACATCCCACATCGTTACTAGTTGCTACCAAGTACCATTTTGCAGTAGCACATTGATATATTACACCTTATGACTGCTACTCTTAGGATTTTTGCAAAGAGCACTCTATACAGACATCGTCATTGTTCAATTTATAGTTTACTGTATTCATTAATAAATTGTTCAATTGTTCATTGTCTAGTTTTGTAATTGTGTATTACCTAGATTTTCACACTGTTGTATAGTGGATATGCAAAGTATCTTATTGTGTTGTGTATGTTATACATATGACAATAAACTGAACTTGAACTTAATAAATATATTGCTGCTTATTATTGCTTATATACTTTTCATGACTTATCAAACATCTCCTAGTATATTGTTTCGTTTGGTAATTATATAGTTAGCAATTTTGCTCCAGGAATGAAACAAACAAATAAATTTAAAAATGTAGACAAAATTTGGTGAAACCCTTTTGAGTTTGCCATTACTTCAGAATTATTTGGTAGTTTGCTTCATACCAAAATATAGAATTCAGAGGCAGTTTCTGGTTTTCCTCAGGTAGAATAATTATTACTGTTACCTGTAGCTAAGGCATGACAGTAAAGCAGTATTCCTATAGTGGCAAAGGTGTGTCCTTACCCATAAACCAAAGAGGCAGCTCACTGTAACATCAGTCAGCACACACATTTACCTCCTCGGGGATGGTCTACTTCACATCACCTTCTCCTTCAGCTGGTGATGGGCTCCATTCTTTATGGTGGAGCAGTCTCCATCATCACACCCCATCTTTTAAGGTGGAACAGTCTCCATCACCACACCCCATCTTCTATGGTGGAACAGTCTCCATCACCACACCCCATCTTTTAAGGTGGAACAGTCTCCATCACCACACCCCATCTTTTAAGGTGGAGCAGTGTCCATCACCACACTGCATCTTTTAAGGTGGAGCAGTCTCCCTCACCACACTGCATCTTTTAAGGTGGAACAGTCTCCATCACCACGCCCCATCTTTTAAGGTGGAACAGTCTCCATCACCACACCCCATCTTTTAAGGTGGAGCAGTCTCCATCACCACACTGCATCTTTTAAGGTGGAGCAGTCTCCATCACCACACTGCATCTTTTAAGGTGGAGCAATCTCCATCACCACACTGCATCTTTTAAGGTGGAGCAATCTCCATCACCACACCCCTCCTTTATGGTGGAGCAGTCTCTATCACTCCACTCCTTCCTTCAGGGGGTAACAATAACTGACCAAATGCCCTCTCTTTGGGTGACAATATCTATAATATGGCCAGATACTGCTGCCTTATTTTACAGAAATCATGTCCTATATCCAAATTTCACAATCCCCGGATCCCTTATTGTAGAAGGTTTCTTTCTCCCTGATGTCCAGAGAGTTTGTGGTGTCTCTTTCTTTTCCCTGATTTGAGTGTTTAGTGAATAGACAATGAGTTGTGTTGAGGACAGAACGTATTAGCTCGGGGTTGAAGAACACGACCTGGACCATTTTTTTGGTCTGTGGCTGAGTCTGACTTTTTATTCATCCCAGCTCCCGAACAGCAGCCAACCATACTGTGGCGTTCTGCTTTAATCACAGTCTACCACAGTATCATTCTCCAGTCCTTTTTCACACTTAATAAACATTTGGTGGTGTGTACTGAAAATAAAACTGAAGAAGGAAAACATTTCAGTAAAGTTGAAACCTCTTTGACGTCTGAATGGTCTAATCCTTGATACTAAAAAAAAAAACAAAAAAACAAAATAAGAACCTTTCAAGTTAATGTTTATTCTCCATCTAATGGAGTATAAAAAATGAAAGCTGTGAATACAGCTACAGTTTTTCTTTTTCATGAACACATGCATAGTTCACCTAAACTGCACCTTTAGGCTACTGATAGTTACTCCAAGTAACAACCTTATGTGCTGTATATAAAGTTATTTAAATGCAACCATTTTCATGGCCACACATGAGCAATGAGAACAAGAGTCATTATACAGGCAACAAATGAAAGAATCTTAGCCTGACGTGGGCCTCACTTCTGTCACTTCACTTTCATAACATGATCGGCGCCCAAAGATCAGCGACGGAAGGACCGGTGGAAGTCAGCCTCCATTGTTGAACGGCTATGCATATTGGTCACGCGTCATTTGAATATACGCATATAAGGCGTGCAGACAGTGGACACGCCCCATTTCTGCTACTTCAAAACGTTGATCCTTCGTTTCCTGAAATTTGTTCGTGAGATTTGAAAAGACGACAATGCTCCCGTTTAACAAATTGCATAGGCCTACATATTTTGGCATAGGACAATAACAAATTGACAGGGTAGTCTGTACTGTGTTCAAAACATTTTGACATTTAGGCTACATTAGTTTACCCGATATTGTTATTATATCCCGAGAAAACAACACACCAAATCTAAAGCAATGTGAAAGCAAACCATAACGTGAAGTTTGTAAATTAAGATTTTTCATTCTAATAATCGCAATGCTAAATGATTGACATGCTATATACAAAATCTATCTATCTATCTATCTATCTATCTATCTATCTATCTATCTATCTATCTATCTATCTATCTATCTATCTATCTATCTATCTAAAAAGGATTTGTGGTGAAAGATTTTAAAACAGCCACAAAAATGTCTGTAGACCTATTTATCAGTCTACAAACATTCTTATACAAATTCTATAGGCTGGACTGTCCAGCCCGCCAGTGTGTCCCGCGACCAACACGCTCACGCGACTTGAAGCAGTTGAGATACGTGCTTGAACTTGGGAAGTGCACGTGCAAAGAGACGGAATTTGACCCTTGACCTCTTCTTTCATGGACGTACGTTTTAAAGACTGATGTCAGCGCTCATCTCCATAAACTCCAGTCCGCCACCAATTAAAAAACAGTGACTTGCGAGACGAGTCCTTTCACACGGAGCAGACACAGTCGCAACATCTCAACGCAAAACCTCTTTAGGGTAAGTTTGAAAGTTTTTATAGGCAAAAACATTTTCTGATTACCTAAATTTGAACAAATTCGTTTTGTTGCGCACTCTATCTATCTATCTATCTATCTATCTATCTATCTATCTATCTATCTATCTATCTATCTATCTATCTATCTATCTTATTGTCGTTACTCTCACACTTGGCCTTTTACAGTAATTACCTTTGCCTTCCTGAAAGCACGATACCATGTAACTAGTTAATATGTGCAAATTAATTTTAACAATCTTGGTAAATGTTAATAGAGTTACCAAATGAATGATGTTTTAAGCCTTTTGAAACCTGTTTTTAAAGAGAAGAAAGGTAGCTATTTACCGTTAATATTTTTCGTATGACAAGACTTCTCTTTAAAACAAATGCATGGTCATGTTTAACAGCAGCATGTTGACCCCGGCTCTGGGGTCAGACTCTTGACCCGGCCCCATGTGTCCCACAGGGCGTTACTTAAAAAATAGATGTGCATATTGAAATGACAAGTTCTTCATATTCTGTTTTCAAAGTCCATTTTCCTTGCTTGAAAATTTAATGAATTCTTAAATCCTCTAAAAAAATAAATAGCTACTGAGAGAAGCCCACACTGTCCCAAACAACACCTCTACCTGATATCGCTAAGATCAGTCTAATGATTTGAAACAGGTATTACACATTTTGAGTACTGTCTTACTTACCACACACAAACACGCGCGCGCGCGTACACACACACACACACGCACACGCACACACACACACACAAATTGCTAATGTTAAACTGGTCAGCATATAAGCTAAACGTTATGTCTGGGGCTTTGCTGCACCTGGACTTTGCTGCAACCACTTTGCTGGTTGTGGGCCTATTGAAGTGGTCCACTTACCCATACGGTGACCTGACGACGCAGTGACCTACGAACACAGGACCAGGCAGTCAGATACACATCAGTGTCCAGATCATTTGTACAGTGATGTTTCCGTTACGTTTCGGTGTAACAGTGTTTTTGATTTCTTACACACAGTTCATTAAATTCATATTAAATAAGGACAGACAGAGAGACGATAGATAGATAGACATACTTCTCAAAAACTTTTATCGTGACAATAATATTATAAACGGTTTTAGAAGTTTTAGCACCAGCGTTTTTTACTTAACGGGTTAAAGATGTTTGTCCATGTAGAGGCAGTTATGTTGTAGGTGAAATACATGAACTAATAATTGGGAGATGAGGAACGGGAGGAAGAGGGCGTGTCTGTAGGAGTGGGCGTGTTCCTCTGGGCTGGGACCTGCGCACGTGACACGTTGCCTGTCGTTTTACTATTTATTAAAAGTATCCTACTTTGTGCAGTACAAATGTAACAAAATTATATTGACATTACAAACATTACATGGAGTCTGTGTTTTATCTCATAATAGTTTTATTTTTGTTTTTAACGAAATGTGTGAGCTAGGAAACAATTTAAAAAGATTACGAACATTTACGGGGCTGTGCAACAATGGTTATACTGTAAAAGGCTCGTGTAAAATGTTGCATGGAAAACAATGTTTGGGGAGAGTTAGTGCTTAATTTTGCCCGTTTTATTCTAAAACACCATCCCATGACAAGGATTATATTAGTATTGTGTGGAGATATTATCTAAAGTTTACATTCGGTAATAACCAGACATGAAATTATGAGTATAAAAACCCCACTATTTATTTAGCTCATCTGAGTATTTCAGTTTCGTTTTAAATTCGATATAAAGTTGCTTAGAGAGATTTCATCTTATGCACTGACTCGTTTTTTTTACAGACAGAAGGTTTAATACAATACAGACAGATTGTATAATTTAATATTTCTAGCATTAATTATATGAGCATTGTTATCAAAAGCATAACACTTTTATAGTTCCGTATATGCATTTTAATATTTTTAATTAAATATTTCCTGAATACATTATGACCAACTCGTCGCACTGGACGACCTTTAAAACCTGCTATTTTGAATTTTCACCGAGGCCTAATTTCCTGTAAGCACCTCCTTTAAACTCTAACAAACAGAAGCACGATTTCAACACCGTTCCAGAACGCACTACCGCGCTTTATGAGGTGCAGACGAAAGAGGCGACTGGATACGTGCCTGCTCATGACGCCTTTCTACAGATAGGTGTCGCTCTTCCTGCGTCTGTGCAATGTGCAATTGTGCAGACTGTATGTTTCGATCGTCAACTTTAGGCCCAAAGGCATAAAAACATGATCTCACATTATAGAAAACCCATGATGCATGGACTAAAACATTGAGAAAGGCTTCAAATTTCATCATTCAAATGTCAGTTTAAAATGTCAGTTTAAGATTGTACGACTCATGTGGATATGGTTGCAATCCTGAATATCTCAGCATCGCGAAGATTATCACTAGTTATCTTTTAGAATTAAACATGCCGATAACAACAGGTGAACAGATGCAGTGAAATTAAAGAAATACTGGGATCACATGTTTCTGCAATGTTTTATTTGTGTGAACGTGGTTGGACAACATTTTTGTTATAATATAGGATAAAGCAGCTTAGATTTTTCGAGGCAGAAGAATTCGAGATTTATGTGATACGTGTGATAAACATCTAATAATAACGTTAAGTTGAGGCTCGCATGATATATCTGTTTATAGAAAGTATAAATACATTGTACTGTTATAAATACCAACATTTTTGTTAGATTATTATAAATTAGATTAGCATTTTGTTTGTATTTGATTTGACAGCTCTGGGTGTCAATATAATTCAAGTAACTAAAACTGAAGGAAAGTATAAACATTATATTAATAGCGAATGCTGTAACAGAAATGTTAAAATTGTATATGTCAGTACAGTGATTGAGTTTTTAAAATAAAATGAGATACCATGGTAAAGGAGAAAAGAGATGCAAGATGCAATTCACATTACAGATGGCAGGCTATCAGAATCTTTTATGTGTCGAGACTTCACAAGACTATAGAAATAATCCTTATGAATTCAGTATTATTATTAATAATTATTATTAATTCAGATAAAGGATTAAACCTTATTCATTCACATTCGACCAAAGCTTTCCCCAGTAACTGAATTAATAAGCCTGATTTATTATGAGTATACTGTAAACGACAGCAACAACGTCAACAGCAACATCAACAACAAAAACACTTTTACATAAAATTAAATGCTGAAACTGGGTGCATTTTGCATATTTGGTTAGTTTTCTATATTTTAGACAAAACTAGTTTGTATGGAAATAAAATATAAATATATTGGCTTAGGCTACATTTAAATTTGTACTTCAACCAAATTTAAATAAAGACGTCGGTGTACCTACAAAATAAGAACAAAGTCATTAGACAGACTATGCCTAATCGTTGTAATTAAAATCTTGATATCAGATTTCTCACTCACCTTTACCAAATTTGTGACTGACAAAAGACTGAGTTACAAATATAATGTAGCCTTTGAAGATAAATGTGGACTCTCCGAAACACATTTTCAAAATAACATGCAGTCTCAGATTACGAAAAGTATGTTAGGCATGCTGAAAATTAAGTTAAATGTACAATATAACAATAATATTTTGCATTAATTCCCACGGTGGATTTGGGAAAAAAGGGTTTGTTTAACAAGACAAAATAAACTAGAAACTGATAGACAACATATAACGATAAACCAGCGTGAGTCCTGCAATATTACAACTTAGAAAGTCTTAAGGCGTTCATGCCCCTGACGTCAAGACGCACTCACGTACGTAGTAAAAACTGGATCTCCTGCCTCGGTTCTTTCTGCACGTCGGCGAAGCAATGGCATCTAACAGACTATCCTTTAAAACACGCCGAGAACATCGAATAGAGAATAATTTCGAAGAACGCACCAATGGATGTGTATGGATATCGATCGGAAACGGGACATTTCCGAGTCAACGTAACGTAAAGGTTCACGTTTGAGAAAAAACGCAGGTCCATCGTCACGTGCTATGAGTTCAAGACATTCTAGGAGTGCCGTGCACGCGTTCCTTTAGATTAGTTGCAAACGTCGACACTCACAGTTTTCCTTAATAACGTATATGAGGTGTAAACCTATGTCGGTTCTCCGTGCATCTTTGATGATATCTGCATCAAAGCCTCGTTTGGTATTCCCTTGTCGGTGACAGACGCACGTGTCACTTCAAAGCAACAAGGCGTGGACGTGGGAAAGTGGCCAGTGGAGCTTGCGAACCCAGTGATCGCATTTTAATTTATCTTTTTAAAATTCCATCCTTAATTGCATTGGATATCTGTGCGAATATTTTAAACGCTGCATATTGGCAATGCTTTTGTTGGCTGAGATCAAATTAAAGATACGGTTGTCTACGTGTTTAAAATCGAACCTGGCTTAAGTGTGTTTCATAACTCATTGATGTTTCATAGCTCACGATTGTATTATTTAGTCCCAAAACAAAAACGCATTTGGCTATTGCATCTGGCTTCCCTCTGGTACTGTGCTAACCAAGCCCATACTCAATTTTACACGCTGGGCTTTTTTTTACTGCCCACTGCATATGTCGCCCGAACTGTTGCTGGGAACGAAATATTCTGGGCGTATCTCTAAAAGGACCGTTCGCTCGAGCTTTGGAACAATGGTTATCAATTCACATCGGGGCCCTGGATAGAACTGTTTGAGTTTCTGCACACGTCCAGAATAGCCACGCATGCAAATGAGACCCCACGACAGAGAGAACTATTCTCTACAAACGCGTCAAGTGGGACAGGATGCTTGGTGAAGGCACACAGCGAGGACAGGGTAATGCCTTGTCAAATCGTACAAGTAATTTGTGTTTTTTTTTTTTATAAATCTTTCCGGAAGAAACCGATTCAATTTCGTCCCACCCTAGAATGGGGTATGGATGAAGGGAAAGATTTACAAATGCTTCTCGAAAGAGCTCGTTTCTTCTCTATGGATTAGTTCTTGTTTGTTGGACTGTCCCAACAAGTGTTCAAGTGAGTATAATCACTCTGTATTATGAAGCTTTTCCATTTTGCATAAGTATCAAATGACATTTTGTGTTATCTACTCCAACAAATAGACTATATATATCGTCAAGTTAACGTTTTTATAAAGTGTTTTTTTTACAGAGTAATGAACTAGTGTTTATTGTTCTGAGTGAATGTGCCGCGTTTCAACGACATCATCCTTTGAGTGCGGGGCTATGAAGTAATCACAGGTCCAGAGTAGTGCTTCGCTGGCGCAGAAAGCAAACAGTTGTGCGATTGTTACAGGAGCCTGGGAAAATGTTCCGGGGTCCGTGAGGTGGAGTGTATTGACGCCAGGCTCTCTTGTTAAGAAGACTTCTGTGCTCCCAGACGCTATTGTCATGATAATGAGCGCCCGCACGTTGTTGAACTTGATGTTGACTTCTTTCTTTTGGGCTACATTTTTCTCGGTCACTTGTTTGTGGGAAAATCTTCTCCAGAGCTACAGTGTGAAATTAATTAATCGGGCTTTTGCAACTGCCAACAATGGGGCCCAAGAGGATCTTGGAGGGTCACAAAAGACCACTAAACCTTTTTCTAAACTCTATTTTATCCAGCCAGAACAGACAGAAAGATAAACTATTTAAGTACTTGGTTAGTTATAAGAAACGCTTTCTGAACGCTTTCTGCTTTATAAATGTAACGTTTTGACAAACTTTTATTTTTCTGTTAATCTATTAATTATTTTTTAGGCTGGCTCTTGAACGGACTCAGTTGCTGGTTGTGCAGGCTGTAAAGAAATAAAATTAAGAAGGTGTGTGTGTGTATGTGTGTGTGTGTGTGTGTGTGTGTGTGTGTGTGTGTGTGTGTGTGTGTGCGTGCGTATGCGTGTGTGTGTGTGAATGTGTGTGAATGTATGAGTGTGTCAGAGAGTGAGAAGGAGTGAGGGAGAGCTTGCATATATGAACTCTTTTCAAATACCTTATTTTGCCCAACTTCAGCACCTTTCTAACTTCAGAATGTGGAGCTGTTTGTAAATGATTGTTAATAAATGCCCAATTGCATTACAGCTTCTACATCAGGAATGCTTAGTCATATTTGCAATATAAACTATTAACTTGGGGAACGTCTATTATTAAACACAAGATATAGTTCGCAAACCAGTTACATGTTGTTTATTTCCATTTGAAAAGGTGGTCCTACATGGAATATTATGGATTATGGTCCCACTAAAACATTCAACATACAACATAGACATACAACTTAAAATGTAGCTTTCATAATGTAACGATGTAATAATGTAATGATTCACTTCCCCCGTTAGTTCACACCAGTGAGGCAATAATTTGTATGTTAATATGTTTAGTTTACTGTCCGCTTCGAACGCTGGATTTGTGCCTTTGGTAATCATCTTAAAGGCCTGTGTAATTTGTACGTGCGCTGAATTTTTTAAAATACATTTCATAGTTTGTCTATGAATCATTATATGAGCATCAGAAGACTCTTACCAAAGTGTTGCACGTATTTTTGGGCCTGCATTTCTCTTATACGAAGAAACTTGAGGAGAAGATCCGGAAGTGCTTGAGCTTTTATTTTGATAAACACATTGTAAATTATTTATCTATTCGATTTCGATTAAAGTTTGCTCTTTTGAATATAGTTAAATGTATATTGAATACGCTGAATCATTTTAATATATCCTGGGTATAAACATTTTATTTGTAAAATTGTTTTCATAGGCAAATCTGATGTAATTACTGAACAAATCTGTTAGAAGTGAGAAAAGCTTTATTGTGGTAGCAGTATCCTTACACTGAGACGGACAGTGAAACAGCTGACAAAAAAGGACCGGAACAAATTTCAGCACCAAGGACAGAGACACGATACTTAACGGCTTCCAAATGTATCTTTAGAATTAATTTCACTACCAACGTGGGAAACTGTGAATTTCGTCACGTTACCAATATTTTGATGTTAAACCCCACTGATTAATAATGTGTAAGTAGTGATACAATATATTTAATATTAAATGCAAATTAAGCAGTCATGAAATTATTACAAGTCTATCAAGTTTATCAGAACATTAAACAATCCACATGTGTAGGCCTATGTGAGATGTAATTAATTCCGTTGATGTACAATTTTCTTGTAACTTTTATAATTTGTAAAAAAATATTACAGAATAATATGCTGTAAATGAAGGTACAGTGTGTATGAGTGTGTGAGACAGAGAGGGAGAGAGAGAGAGAGAGAGAGAGAGAGAGAGAGAGAGAGAGAGAATGAAGGTTAGTTCAGACTTTTGGTGGTCTTCCACTCCTTATGTATTATGGCTGACTCGGATATTTGCCTCTTTTAAAACATTCTTGTGCTTGAAATCTTAAAGTAACACATTTGTACGTGAAACATAGGCTCATCGGGACTGTTGGGGGGTAGTTTTGTATCGTGTAGTCTACTGGAACCCTTGGGATGTTGGTTTCACACAGCCATAAGCGAGAGACCGCACGTGTATTGCATAAGCTTGCTGAATTCGAGCAACCAATCTGCAGGAGGCGGGCCTAATTTTCCTCAACAACTTCGACTGCAAATGTTCGTCAGTTCATATAAAGTCAGATTTAGTAAAACATTAGGATGAGCGGAATGAATTAATGAAGATAGTATATGCGAAGCAAACTATGGAATGTAAACGTTAAATAATAAGAAATGATATATGCTTGAAAGGCAACACAAGCAAGTACAAAAACGAATAGGCTATGATCCATTTAACCTGATGGTCAGACTATTAATGAACTAAATCGGAGTGCTCTTAGGCGCCAAGTTATTAAAGTGGTATTTTTTTAGATAAATAAAGCTTTTCAATATATAAATGTCCTGTGTATTGTCGAACGTCTGATTAAATGGAAAAGATCTAAATATATTGAGGCCATGATTTTAGCCTAAACCATTAGCCTAATTTTAATAACCTTTTATGGTGCTAGGTCGAAAAGCTAATTTATTCTAAAAATAATGAGAAAGGAAAACCCAGAATGTATGAGCTACATGCTCTACTAATCGAAATGTGTTTAACCCATATTTGTCAAACGGCCGTCACGCTAATTTTTTCCACTGATTTTTTATTGGTTTGAAAATACATACAACCATCGTCTAGCCGCGTTAAGATTTTCTCCCATTTCTTTTGCCTAGCAACTGCGTGGGCCTAGTCTGTATTACCCCCTATGAACCTTCCTTAGTCGTTTAAGTACACAGTTTTATTGAAACTTTGCATCGAGTAGGCCTTCTTGTGGCATTATTTTGTTTGACCCATTGGCCTCTTGTCACTGTTTGTGACTATTTACTTTATTATTTATGTTTAATCGTGTTGTTATGCTACTGTACATCGGGACATGTTAAGATTAATCGGAACATCTTAAGACTGCTCTATCTGCTCTTCCTTTCAGTTTCATTCTTGTGTTTCACTGGTTAACTGCGTATGTATCTCGAACGTTTGCCAGTTTCAATCACATATTTAATTGGCACATTCTCTAGATCCCCCTCTTGCCTACGAAATATGGACTATTCCATTTGCTCCCGTTCTACTGCACCGGGGGATTTAATAACATGCAATTAAAAGGATTCCAAGTATAGGGTCCTCAGGTCGCCAGTCATCAACCGTCTCTCTACCTCTCTCTACCTCTCTCTCTCTCTCTCTCTCTCTCACACACACACACACACATACACATACACACTCACGTGATAACGTCTTCATACTTATATATTTTATGCCCATTTTCAGACACGACCACAGGCTAGGACACACAATACACTATGATACAATACGTGAAGCGTAATACTTTATAGGCTGAATTACTTCTGGAGTTTCAATGATTGAGCTCTTTGCCTCCACGAACAAACATAAAAAACTTGATCTCTTGTAGGAGCATTAAATATATCGTTAGTCCGCCCATGTCATAAGTAATTGTAGACTGTCAGGAGAAACATTACATTAGCGCTGATGAATAACGCAACCCTAGAAACTAGATTTGTTATTCCGTAGTTTATTTCAGTGTTTTAGAGCAGGGCCTGTACGCACGTGCACCTACGGTGAGCCATATTTTGGAGGCTCACTACTACATGACTCATTACTACATGACTCACTACTACACGCATCACTACTACACGCCTCACTACTACACGCATCACTACTATACGCCTCACTACTACACGCCTCACTACTACATGCCTCACTACTACATGCCTCACTACTACACGCATCACTACTACACGCCTCACTACTACACGCCGCACTACTACATGACTCATTACTACATGACTCACTACTACACGCCTCACTACTACACGCATCACTACTATACGCCTCACTACTACACGCCTCACTACTACATGTCTCACTACTACATGCCACACTACTACACGCCTCACTACTACACGCATCACTACTACACGCCTCACTACTACACGCCTCACTACTACATGACTCATTACTACATGACTCACTACTACACGCCTCACTACTACACGCCTCACTACTACATGACTCACTACTACATGCATCACTACTACACGCATCACTACTACACGCCTCACTACTACACGTCTCACTACTACACGCCTCACTACTACACGCCTCACTACTACGTGCCTCACTACTACACGCCTCACTACTGCACGCCTCACTACTACACGCCTCACTACTACACGCCTCACTACTGCATGCCTCACTACTACACGCCTCACTACTACATGCCTCACTACTGCATGCCTCACTACTACGTGCCTGGTCTCGGTGGTCTGGGAATTGTTCAGCCGTGTATCAATAAGCATGGCAAATCTTGGTGACATCACAGCTCTGTTGGCGGTGTGACCCCCGTGGCCCTGCCCAGCACCCCCCCCCCCCCCCCCCCTCCACTTCTGGCAGTTGCATTTGTGTCGCTTTCCGTTCACGTCGTTATCGAACAGCCTGACGTTAGCTCACGCGAAGCAATGCTTCTGCTGCACCGGTACACTAAACAAAAAAGGGGGAAAATGTCCTTTTGTTGCGCGAGGCTTTCGCTGTCGCAAATGCAATCGTCTGCCTTGGCACTGCTGAGACGAGCACGGGAAGTATGAATCGCCGATGTCAAGTGTGCATGCGTAACTTGGGTTTCTCTGGTCTTTTTGCGTGGTCGTGTTTAAGAAGTGCGGGTTTAACATCTGGATATCTGGAGCAATACAAAATAAACAAGGAACGGCACAAGAAGATGAACCAGGCTTTCAGTCGTAAGTAATTCCTTCTACGATAAAGTGTAGGCTAGGACTAGCCGTGGCAGTCTTAATTAGCGACTTAATTTTCATACATTGTTTACGTTTTGATGAAAATATTTATGTTGAGACTTTAGATTAATTTCGTTATTGCGACTTAAATATTGTAAGCAGTTGAGTTTCACAGTTGATATGGTATGCGCTCGCATACCAGCTGTTTGGATGCTGTGATCTGGGAATTTTACAGTATAGCATGAAGCGTGTAAAGTATTCATAAGAGTATTCGTTAGGTTTTCCTCGACAGTCTTCTTTACAGCAGCTTCGGCAAAGGGACGTTTGTCTTGTTATTTACATTTAGCCTAAGGTTTACTCTTCTTGTGATGGATCTTTGAACTATACTTTCAAAGTTGTATTTCTATATCGTGTAGGGAACGTGCTTGACTCGAGACCAACTTGTGATATTCTTGCCTGTCCTATAAGATAGTGTTTATTGTTAGTAGTTTATTTTCGGTATTTAAATTTTCCATTTTGATGGCATTGCAAAGACCCTACCCATAGAAACATTCTCTGACGTTTTTGTGGTGATTCTCATTTTGCTTTATTCTCAACGGAAACAGGAACGCCGCAATCTAGAAATAGGCTACATAACACGAGGATATTTGTGAACCACAGGCTTAAAAGTCACGTCAAATGTAGGCTGTCCGAGTCCACGCGTAAATGCGCAGATCAGAACACACAGGCGAGGACAGATGGAGATATGATCTGCTCTTACGGACATCCTTACAAAATCCGAAATAATGAACAGTTTACATGATGGTTGTTAATATATATGTTGTTACAAAATCTGGGTTTTTGGCAAGGCTCGTTTCGTTCATGTGTATGGAGCCCGAATGTTAGAGGCCTGCTCTGTGAAAGATTTCAGGAGCTACACACACCTGGTCGTAGCATGAAGGTGACCGCGATATGGCTTTTAATACGAATAGGCCGAGCAACAATACAATCTGGTAGGCGTTTAATATAACTGCTTTGGGCACAGCATTTTATTTTGCCCACGTGTGTGTGTGTGTGTGTGTGTGTGTGTGTGTGTGTGTGTGTGTGTGTGTGTGTGTGGGGTGCGAATGAACCAGTGAGAGTGTGTCAGAGCCGGAGCTGCACACAAGCGAATGCAATAGCTCCATGTGACCACAACACGAGCTGCATCTGGCGCGCGGCGGTACCTTTAAGAACCAAGGGTTAGTTTTTCTCTTTGGTTATCTAGCTGTATGAGTTTATGTGATATCATAAAGCTAGAGAACCGAATGTATAAACTAATTCCTAAGACTTCGGAAATCGCCGATTGTGCTTTTAGAATCGGGGAAGGGGGAAGCCGGAGAAAGGTCCTGCGCGTCGGCGTACAGGAGACAGATACGTCCGCTGGAAGCACCATGGTGGGGAATTAGGTAGGCGAGCGCTCCACACTGTACTCATACGTTGGTTTTGAATAGTGTCTGAGTCATACCGCGCATCTTCTAAGCCAATGCATGCGCGAAAAACGGGCTTATATTGCATCGTCCGTAAATCCCGGTGGCTCTGCCTTTCTACCAGAAAAGGGTCGCGTTAGGATCTCGGCGTTGGCAGTGGCTGTGTTAAAGACCGCAGGCACTTTTCCCGGTAATATGAGTCAGGCTCCGGGTGACAGGGATGTAGATTCGTGTTCTGTGGGGTGTGTGGGACGTGGGCCACATTCCACCATAGATAAGGTGATGTTGATGTGTGAATTTTAGACGACAAGAAACGGTTAACTGAGGTGTTAGTACCTATTGGTCCGCTCTTATGGATCACGTGCTCTAGCGTGCAATTGCTCGTATGGGCGTCTTATCATACAGAATATAGAAAAGCACCAGTGTGTGTGTGTGTGTGTGTGTGTGTGTGTGTGTGTGTGTGTGTGTGTGTGTGTGTGTGTGTGTGTGTGTGTGTGTGTGTGTGTGTCATTGTCGCTTTTGTATATTAGTTTGGCCAACTTGATATGTATGGTTCACTCTTTAATGTGTGGTTGTGGTTGTTTAATTGATGGTGAATTGCTTATTGTGGTTGTACACAAAAAGTTCATAAGTGTGTTTGTAGTGTCGGCCAAATATTGCACATCCCTATAGGTGTGGTGGCAGTGACATATAAAGTGAATTAATTTTCAAAGGTGACTGTTTCTAAGTAAAGAAGCACATTCATTTAAAATGGAGCTTATGAGATGTTGGTGTTTATTTTGAATTAATGTTAAGGCTTCCCATGTGCCTGAGACTGAACAGAGACCTCTGATTATTGTGGCATCCTGTATGTGTGGTACGACATAACCTATCTGTATCTATATGATGGACTTTATCTTTTTAATATATGCCTAAAATGGTCTGTTCAGTAAGACCTCATCTCTGTCCATCCTGGTGTTCAGGTCAAGACTGCATTCACCATCTCATCTGGAGTCTAGTATGCTGCTTACATGGATTTCAAATCCATGTGTGGCTCTCTGCTATGGGAGGGAGTTCTATAGAAGTGGATAAACGTTGTGAGTGTACTGCGACATTGCGTTTGCCCATGACCTTGTGCAGGCGAGCACATTCAGTTTACATCCTCCACGTTCTTTTCTTGGTGCTTGAGGACATTGCTAGTATTACACAATTTGTTGTTTGGGATCCATGGGCTTGTGTTTGTCCGCCCGCTCTTCTGTGTGTGAACGTAAAGGTTTCGGCCTTGTTGTGGACCGAGATGCTGGGAGTCAGGATGAGAGAGAGAGAGAGAAAATGCCACATCCGACTGCCAAGTCATCCTGAACGTTTGTGTCATGTGAATATGCGTTGCTGCTTTTGATGACTGTATGAATTACAGACATACTGAGCATATAAGGTTTTGTTAGCCGTAGCATAAAAGCTAACAGAACTGATACCGTTATAAGAGGCACCCCTAAAATCATGCACAGTTTGAAGTTCATTATGGAACGTTGCTATCTCCGTCACTGTGGCTCAGCCGCTGACTCCACCATCTACAGATGTCGACACCGCATACGGTACAGACGCTCAGTCTCATAAATGCCTGATGTAAACAGGGCCCATAGTCGCAGGTCTGGCCAGAGGCCTGGCTGTCGGGCAGTGAGTGGTCCCGTTCGTTTTCCCACATTAATATGTGCCTGAATCAGGGCAGGGGGCTGCCAGATGGAAGTCTTGTCATAGCACCTGGCATACGCAACGCCATTGTCTACAGCCACGGCTAATCTTGGCTAAATGTAACCAACTCTGCATTTCAATTTTACTGCAGATTAAAAATATATTAGGGTGGGGGTGAACAGAGTGGGTGGGTGGGGGGGGGGGGGGGACAGACACATATGCCCAGGTTTCTGATTGAGAACATTAATTCAAGAGGGTTTGTTTACGGAAATACCACCAATTTGGAGCTGCTGTATCTGCGGCCATAGCTACAGAATAACCTCTGCTTTACAACCACCGAGCTGTACTATTATCATACAAATTGTCGCGTTCTGTTCAGTGTTAGGAGATCTTTCCTGAACGATGTGCCTCCCTTGTGCGTGGCCTCCTGTCTCAGAAAACACAAATCTGCTGCATTTGTGCAGCATGCGTTAAATGTTTGAATAAAAAATATATATATAGCTGTTAACAGAAGAAAACTAAAGTGCAATGTTAGCATGGGTTAGATAATTTAGGATTAGGCTTAAAATCTTCATCTCATGCAAGGCCACCTTCTCATGCTGCATCAAATTATGCAGCACTATTGCAGTGTGTCAGGGTGTGCACATGCGTGGACACAGTTAATTTACAGTCAGGGAAGTGCTATTAAAATCTCTCTCCTTTGCTGACAGATTGCTCGCGTCCCTGTGTTGGAGTTCCACCCTCCTAGAATGGCCTTGTTCTGTGGTCTTCCAAAATTAGCGTGTAAATGGATATATGAACCATAAATCATACATACAAGGACCTTATAAATTCTGTGAATTTCATGGTAAACATCACTCAGAAGAACCAGTGCTGCTGAATAGTTATTTGCTGTTTTTCCATCGCAGTCTACACTGGGTTTCTGATTCTTTTTTTCAGATATTACAGTAAGAACCCATTTTGCAGCTTCGTACAGTGGATAAGGGTGACTAACAAAAACATAGTTACAGTTTAATTTAATTCTTGATTGTAATATTTCTTCTAACTGTTTTGGTTTGGACTACTGTCATAATTTTGATTATACAAATTTGGGTTTGCCACACATACTTAGAGCAAAACGGACTTTCCCTCTATTATCATGCAGTTTTCATTTTTGCTTGAAAAAGCAAATGTCAATCATTTCTCCTCTGAACTTCTGAATCCAGAGTGTGGTAGCTTAGCAACAGCCTCTGACCCATAAAATGATAGAAGAACGAAAATCCTTTATGTGGAATAGTACATTCCTTAGGTTAAATAATAGCAGCATAGGTCGTGAAAGCACGCATTTGGGTAATTTATTTTATGAATTAAAGGGGCAATGAGCATGGTGAATATTTCACCGACTGAATTAGCCTATAGGTTTTCAGAAAAGCTCGGTATGCTAAGCCTATTGGCTTACATCTTTATTGCAAATATTTATTAGTAACCTACTTACGTAGATTTACACAGCTTGCAAATATTTACATAACTTAAGTTTGAATCAACTAGCGCGTCAATAGAACAGTGACGTCTTCGGAAGCACGTGGCAGCAGGCCCAGTCAAGGCGTTCTCAGTGTATTAGAAATAAAAAACAGGATATTTATTCATTACATTACAACCTAAACTGTAGCTTAAATCAGGCATTTGAATGGCAACCATATTTATCCAGTTCCCTTGTATGCTACAAAACGGTCGGCTAATACAGAAAATCACCGTTACCTCAAATTTGTCTTAACAAATACAAGCTGTATCACTCTCTTTAGGAAAGACTGGAAAAAAGGGAAAAGAAAAGTGAACGCACGAGGACTGAGCTTTCATTTTTGCTATGTTAGTCATTTCTCACAGCATATTTTTACACAATGCCACTTCCTGATGCATAATATCTAACATTATTTAATCCGTGTCGAGTGGAAACATGCGTTTGCTTTTATATAAACTAGCTTTGTTAAGTAAAACGTTATAGCTTATTGGTTTGATGGGGTTTTTTTTGTGTAGCCAAACATGTTATTTCTGATTTTTGCACTCGTGTCGGAAAATAAACTTTAAATTAAATTAAATTAAACTAAACTCTAATATATGTAGATTATAAGGACAAAAAAACTATTAACGCATTAATAACTAAAATAAAACAATAATAAATAATAGATACTATTTTGAATGATTTCAGAAAAGTGTTGGCAACCTAACTGCAAATCAACAGGGCTCACTAAAGCCGCGCAAGTCTTGAGTTGATGGATTTGACATTTTAAGAAGCAGTTTTCGTAGCTGCCATTAAAGCTGTCAATTCTGATTCCCATCTTCATTAAAGATCGCAAAGAACAGCCAACTGTCCTTTCTTGCTTTAAGTGATGCAGTTCGTTAAAATATCCTAATGTGACTTTAATTGCGGATGAACTGAGGGACGCCAAATATATTTATTCAATTTATTTTCCTATTTTATATAAGTGGACTTTTTTCTGTAGTAATTAGCTGTGATATTAAGAGAACTGTCCGTTCTTAGGCTATGAAGGTTTCGTGTTCTATAATTTTTTTTCATTTGTTTTTGCAAAATCCTCTCTGATTTTCATTCAATTCCTTAACATGTTATAACAACAAACACATAAACAGACAAATACTTTGAATCACTGCGCTGTATCAGCCATGGTCACATCATTCGGCACATGCTGACACTGTAAATCACGTACGCTGGCTACCCGACGCATGCGTGTTATATGCCATTCAAGAGGTGGATGTATTTACCTACAGCTAATGTTCTTTCGCACAGGAGCTGTGGACCACTGAGACACTGAAAGTCAATGACAAAAACACAAAGCAGTCACGTGAGCACAGAAGTTGGTAAGTACTCTCCCCCCCCTGGGGCATTGTTTTGTGTTGAGATGTCACCTTGACTTCCACTATGATTTTGGATATGCATATAACTATAGAACCAAAATAGAAAAGGAAATTAACACAGCAAAAATGGGTAGAAATAGGAATTGAATATTATTGATGCAATCATAATTACTTCATGATAGGAAAATTTGGGAATTTGATATTTTATCTGAAGGACAGCTTCTTACATGAAGTAAAAAATGCCACCCCCCCCCTCCCCCCCCCAAAAAAAACCTGGATAGCAAACATACAAGGGATTACTATGGCAACAGCATTTGCCCTCTCTCATTGGTGGCAAACTGTAAGGCTGGGGAAGGTCATGTGACTTGAGCAAAATTCTTCATGGCGTGGGCGTCTACCTTTATTTCTACGCTCCTCTTCGCGCTCCCCCATAAAGAGACGGCTTTTTACGTCACGCCCATACACTCCATGTCATTCCCGTCACACATTACAAACCTGTCAAGACTTTTAAGTCACGATTTTAAGGTTTGTGCCATTATTCTCATTCTCGGGCGACGGTCTTGGCATTGCCTTCTCTGCTTGCTTTCATGTATTTTTGGAGTTTTTTTTGCCGGTGGTTGAAGGGAGAGATGGGCCTGCTCGTGAGCGCTGACGAGGACATGCGTCTAAATTTGATATCCCATCTTTACGTGGATTAGTTAGTAATAATAGTATTGCGTTTTGCCTGTTTGATCATTAGGTGCTGGACAGTTTGGGCTCCTTACATTCACAGCCTGCATTCACCTGCTGTTAGCTTAAGGAGTCTCGTTCACTTACTCACTTCCTTTCTGTTCTCTTGCTCTGATCCAATTTGTTTCTTTCCACGCCATTGGCTGATAAGGTGTGGGGAGGCCATTTGTGTAATCTATATTTTAATTCCTTTGTCCAGGCTCTTATCCCTGTACGATATCGCAGGGGTCCTGGTGGCCTGGGTGTGTATAAGGTGTGTTCATGTGGAAAGGCTGTGAGGGTGGCTCTGTTCTTCACCTCCCTAATTCCCTATCCCTCCCTCCATTCCTCTCCCTCCCTCATTCTGCCCTCTCCATCCTAAAGCTCTCTCTCTCTCTCTCTCTCTCTCTCTCTCTCACTCCGACCCACTCCAAGCTCACTCCTCTCTCCTGCCTCACAATCTCAAGTCAGAGTTCAATGGCACACACTCCCTACCACCACCTTTTTTTTCTAACCCCCACCTCCTCCCCCCCCCCCCCCCCCCCCCTCCACCCTCCCCACAACTCTAGTGGTTTTTGCAAGATGGGAGCAGGCACCTAGCGTGAACCTTAGCTGCAATTCTCCAGGCACACATGCATTGTGAAACACAGATTGAAAAAGAAATGAGCACCCCCCTCTCTCCCCATGCCAGCACGGAAGCCTCTCCCACTCGCTTCCTGGTCTCGGCCGATCTCCTGGTGCAGTGTGCAAAATTAGCGCAGCCTCGCGAGGATGGCGTCCAGTTCTACGGTGTTAATTGCTAATGCATCTCTAAATGCTGCACGCGTGGGTTCAAATTGCACAGGGGTTTTTCATCAGCTTTCGTAGTACCCGTTAAAGCACGGAATGCACCTAAAGTTTGCCAGCTAAAGAATTGTGGTAACGATAAGATTTATTGTATAAAGAGACGTGAAAGCTAAGGTGAGGGTGGTCTCAGTTCCCCTCTCACAAAGTAAATGCTTCAAATGCTGTCACGGCAAATTAAATAAGTAAAAAAATAAGATCAAGTGCCAGAAACCTCCCAATTGTAATATACCTGTATTTCCACTCTATTTAACCATTGTGACCTTGGATAAAGCATATTACACAGTTGTGTTTAAAAGGTTAGCTAGCGCTTCCATTTTTGGTCTGGGGATTAGAGAACCATTCTGTGGTTACTTAGATCTTTAGTGAACACTGAATGGGTTCCAGCACCAGAAAGGATTCCCCTATTGGGACAAGCTAAAGAACCCGAAAACGGCTCTGTGTGGTGCTTTGTCCCTTAAGAATACAGATGGCTCAGATTGTGCTTTTAGACCATTTGATATGGTATGCTTTGACTATCAAAGTACGTATTGACTCAGTCCTGTCGTATTGATTTGTGTAATATTGATCTGATTTCCTAATGGGAGAGGTTGTTGTGATCTTTTTTTGGGCACGTCCTAATTATGCCACGTTTGTCAAACTGAGACAGAAATTCTCCTCTTTGTTCTGTTTGTTGAAGATTAGGGGAGAAAGTTAGTCATTGAGAAACTGAAAGGTGAGGTCAGAAGAACTGTAGACAGCAGGTCTCACTCCAGGATGAAACCTATCAGGAGAAGATAGCCTTCCATCAGAGTGAGAAAGAAATCACTCTCTCTCCCTCTCACTGTTGCTCACTTTTAGGGCAGAGAAACAGTCTATGACATTGGCCTAGTTCTTGTCTAGCTTTGCCCAGAGGAAGAATTGAACTGAGGAATCGGAGAGTGAGAATCAGAGGGTCTCTGGACCCTCTGGGCATCAACCCCTCTCCACACCATCTAACTATCTTTCAGCCCTGGTCTCCTCTCCACGCTCACACACTGTGGATCTCTGGTCTATATGAGTTCATTCAGTCAAACGCAGAGTGCAGGTCAGATCAGATCAATCAGTTATGCCACCTGTCCTCCCTTACAGTAATTGCTCCAAAACATGCTTCAGGACACACAGTATGTTTCGAAGCCATTACTGCAAGACAGGACAGACAGCATAACTAAACAAATTCTTCATAAAAAGGGCCACGTGTCTGGAAACGCTGCCTGTAAAAAGCGCATTTGCTTGTTTCAAGTGCTGTGAATTGCAACAGTAATTGCCTAGACAGATGTATTCAGAAATGGAACAGACATGAGAGTTTTAGCGTAAAGTGAAGTGGCATGAAAGTAAGATTTCATAATTGCAGTGACGCTGGGCACCTTATTCTGTGTTTAGGGGCTTCTGAATGGAAGGACTCCTTCGTCTATAGTCTGCAGGGGATGAAGTATTTACCATTTCATAAGATTGCAATTTTTTTGTTTAATTGTAAAACACAGACATAATAAAAATTATTATTATTACTATTTTTCTTCTTATTATTATTATTATAATCATCATCATTATTATGTTCATGCATTAT
This sequence comes from Brachyhypopomus gauderio, assembly GCF_052324685.1. NCBI lineage: Eukaryota > Metazoa > Chordata > Actinopteri > Gymnotiformes > Hypopomidae > Brachyhypopomus > Brachyhypopomus gauderio. Next base: position 811,816 of record NC_135222.1, on the reverse strand, counting down.
TGCTTTATTCTCCGTAAGGCTTGGAATCTTACTCTTAATAGTGAAATTTTATGTTGTAGCTGCTGAATGTTGACATATCGTACATGTATTGTACATTTTTTATTTTGTTAAATTTTCTGATTTAGGAAAAGTAACCCAAATCCATAGATTTTCATTGCATAAATGTCTCTGCGTCATAGCTTTCATTTGAAGTTGATAAAAAATATATCTGCTGCATTATCCAGCTGGATAGGACATATTTTTCGATAAATATACCGAAATGGTGAAAGGCATCATGGGGCACTGCCTTAAGCATGCAAAGTACCCACATATGCCACCTTTAATGAAAACCTACATGTTTCTCCTTTTCTCCAATTAAGATAAACGCTTTAATAATGTTTTTTTTTGTGCATTAATGGGTTATACAAAGACCTATTTTACGAACAACAGGATGCGAAGAGGTGCCTGCTTCAGGCTGAGAAGCGTCTCCAGTGGCTCAAGAGGTAGTTGATTTTCTCAGGCAGAGAATGGGCCAGGAATGCTGGCTATGGCCTCTCTGTCAGTGCCATGCAAAGCACTGCTTCAATAGTGAGGTGTATTTCTGAAGATGGGGGGGTGGGTGGGGGTGGGTGGGGGGGGGGGGGGGGGGGGCGTTGTGAAAAGGCAGAAGGCTGCAGACTGAATGGGGGTAGCGGAGTGGTGGTGGTGGCGGTGGTGATGGTGGGGGGGGGGGGGGGGGGGGGGGGGGGGGTGGGCGGTCCTCCGCGCCTTCATTGGTTGAATGCAACGGCCACAGCAGCTGTGAAAAGAGGTCTCCCCTTTTTCCCACGACCTGGTAAGGGGGCAAAACAGTGGCTCAAGTCACATGACTAATATATACACAGGGCTCGGGACCGTGGACAATGCATGAGCACGGCTCATTTGTTTGGGGTGTGCGGACAGACCGAGACGTCCGTATGTGTGCACACAGCCACCTTCAGACTGGGGCCGAGGGGGGGTGTAGGGTGTGTGTGTGTGTGTGTGTGTGTGTGTGTGGGGGGGGGGTGTTACCCTGACACTAATTTCAGGGGCCACTGTCTAGTTCTAGACCAACAGTTGTAGATTCTGTAAATGAACAAGCATTCTGTGGGGGTTACAAAGACACACACACACACACACACACACACACACACACACACACACATGCATGCATGCATATGGACACACACCTGCTGTATAGCCATGGTATTGTTTCTAGTACTGATCATCTTCTAATACATGTGTTCTTCTACACTGGCTAAAATCTTAATTGTTGTTTTATGTCTAGATGTTCTGAATTTGAATTCATTTTGTGCATTTTGGGAAGAAAAAAAATGTAACGGTTTGCTGTGGCCAAATGCACTTAGTGTAGTTGACCTGAAGGGAAGACTGCTTGGGAGTGATGTTTCTGGTTAGTGTGTGTGTGTGTGTGTGTGTGTGTTGCCGGGACCCCCGTAAAATGATGAGTCTCCTGCTTTCTGTGCAGCAGAATTTAGAGCACTTGCTTTTGATGAAAGACAGCTACTTTCGACAACAGAGGGGACGGAGTGAGAGCATAGCAACCCTCTTAGCAACTCCTGGACACTGTGGAATTCAAATGGGACTACCACCAAGTCTGTGGCGGCAGCAGGGGCCAATAAAAACCCAGAGAAAACAAAGAACTCTTTCTCCTTTGCACACAATAAAAGCAGTCAAAGGAAAAGATGTAATATTAGAAAGACTGGTCTAAAACACACAGATTGCTGCTTTAATTTTATTAGTTTGTGGTTAAAGTCAATGTAGTGAAAGTACAGCCCGGATTATTTTACGGATGCTTCAGACACTCGAGTTGTTCCCAGGGTGGTGTTTGTGTTTGGTTATATGTACTCAGCGCTAATGGCTTGTTTGTTTATTTTGATGTTGATGGTGATTATTCCGTGGAGCTCATATAGCTGAATACACTTTCATGACCCCTCAACCCACAGTCCATTAGAGAATTAGCACAGGGTCTCACTCACTAACCATCCCCCCCCCCCCCAAACAAACGGGTGCCATCTTGTTAAAGCTCATTGAACCCACTTCTCCATTCACGTTCCGGTCTGGCCGCTACGCACCACCTGCCTCGCCCCACTTTATGCCCTTTTACGGGACATTTGTCCCGCTGTAAGCCCCATTCTTTGGGTAAACAAGCAGCGGCGTGCCAGGGTTCATCCTGCCCGCTTCCCCTCGGCTGTTCAAAGGCTCCTGGAGTGTGGCGACACAAAGTGTGGGTGGGGGGGGGCTCACTTAATTAGCTGGGCGAGAAGATGCATTGTGGCAATTACCCGCACAATGAGGGAAGGCGTACAGGGGCCTGTTAATTTGAAGCAGGGCTGGAGAGCGATTGCTCTGGTCTGGAATAGTCCTTTGTTAAGCACGAGGCTCTCGTAATAGATCACATAGACTTTGATTAAGGCCGGGCATACGCTAGGATAGAGCATTTCTATCCTACCAGCTTCCCTCCACCAGCCGTTCGCCAAGGAGCGAAAAACGAAGAGTTCGGTAGCCGTCACGCGAGCGTTTGACGCTAGCCTGCTCGCGCAATCGTAGGAGCGAAGCGCAGCACAGCACACGTTCACAGCTTCGGCTGGGCTTGCTGGTGCCTGCAGCATAACAAACAGTCTCCACCAGCCGCATCCGCTTCACCTCCGACCGGGAGACGCACGTCCCGGTGTTTGCCGCCCGTGTAAAGCGCGGGCGGAGTCCGCGGGGCCGTGCGGTGGCCATCCTCCGCGAGATGCTGTGTTGTCTCTCCTCGCCGACCAATCTATTTCGGCGGGTTTGAGTGGGCGGGCGATGCGGGCCAGGCAGGGGTGTAGATGAGGGGATGGAGGACGCCTCTCTTCCAGTAGGACCCTCAGGCAGTCACTTTCATGAAGTCAGATAACATTCCAGAGACACCCCCCACCCCTCTGAACAACCTCCACCTCCTCTTTTTCTGGAGAGTTCTTTCACCTTGATGGGTGAGATGATGGCTGTGGAGAGGGCGGGAGAGGTGGGCAAGAGGTGGGCAGTTCGGGGTGGGGGGGGGGGGGGGGGGGTGGCAGAACGCTCGCCCTCCCGCAGGATCGGTGCAATTGTGGCGTGCGTCGGCTAGCGGGGCACGGTGGGGTGTGGGGGGGACTGAGGAGAGTCCCACCGAGTCCACAGAGCTGCCAGTCAGAGTCTTACACAGCACTCCGGCAGCTACACTGAGAAAAACACCATATATGCTCATCACTTAGTAACCTGGTACCAAACACTGGCCTATATGTCTGACTTCACTAAGCTATGCTTTTCTTTGAAACGTTTGAGGTTTTGAGCATTTGAGTTTGAAATTCAGCATCTTCACATTTGAATGCGTCGTGCAAATGAATGCATTATTTTTTTTCTCTGCATGTATGATGCAAACACAAGTCTGGAAAAGCCCTTTGATGTTGTTTGTACTGTATTCTTTCACTCACATGTTATACTTCATTGTATTGTCTGTTCCTGTAGGCAAAGCAGTTTAAGATCATTATTGCGTTTGAAGCCCTGGACATTGGTCGCGTTTGTCATGCAGTTTTTTTTCCTTGTACCACATGTCTTTTCAGCTCTCTCTCTATCCTGCTCGCATCCATTTAGACCTGTGTTCTTTTTTACCCTTTCATCATCACCTCCCTCCTTTAATCCTATGTTAAAACCTCTCGAGTCGGTTGCTCTCTCTCTCTCTGTCTCTGTCTCTCTCTCTCTCTCTGTCTCTCTCTCTCTCTGTCTCTCTCTCTCTCTCTGTCCTCTCCTCTCTCTCTCTCCTCTCTCTCTCTGTCTCTCTCTGTCTCTCTCTCTCTGTCTCTCTCTCTCTCTCTCTCTCTCTCTCTCTCTCTCTCTCTCTCTCTCTCTCCCTCTTCTTTGGCTGTGTCCCCTGTGTTTGTGTCCCCTCACTCGTGGGTGTGGGGGGGGGACTTGGCTAATTGAGTTGGTGAGAAGTTAACCCCCCCCGTCATTGGCAGGGAAGCCCGCTGCCCCTCCCATGTAGGAGGGTCACATTGTCCTGTCCCTCTCCCGCGGGCGTAATCCCCTCCACCGCCACAATGGATGTGCCCACTAGCCACCGAGAGACATTAGCCCCCGAGAAGAGCCCCGGAGGCCGGAGCTTGCCTCATCCAGCCCCGCTAACGGTTAGCAGCTAACGGCTAACGGAGGCCCCACTTCAAAGCATCGCAACAACGAAGCCGGCGCGGGTCTTTACTTATTCATGCGAGCCCCGGCAAGGCTCCGTGGAGATGTGGAGAGGAGACAGGCGCCTCCGCGGTGCCCCCCCCCCCCCCCCCCCCCCCACCCCCCCAGAGGGCTGGGGCAGCCGGCGGCCCTGTGATCTATGCCGGGCTGCTGTAGCAGTGACTGCTGTCTACATCAAACATGTTGTTCCAATAATGTGGCGTGTTATCAGCAATAACAGCACCTGTACTTCATTGCTGCACACCGCGGGTCTGGTGGCACGGCTGGAGATGGGCCGGTCCTTTCTGGGGTTATGATCATCACTGGTGGAGAAGACCCAGGTGTGTCCTGACGACAGCCCTCTCAGAACCAGTAGTTGGGCTGTCCGTGTCCGGCAAGGCCAGGGTGAAAGTCTTAGAGTGTCCCAGAAAAAAATGTAATACTGTAAAAAAAAAAAAACAACAAAAACAGAATAATAACAAAACGTGTAAATAAGTATAATATGCAAAGTGCTGTATTGTCGAAGGAACGGAGTGAGGAGGTGTTTGAAGACTGCGGGGAAACGAGGGGGCGTGGCCTCGCCTGGGCCCTGCCTTCGCTGGCTCCGCCGTCAGTCAGAGACAGGAGAGGAAGCTGGGTTGCCATGGGAACAAATGCCGAGTGTTAACCAGAAGGGAAACAAACAAAGTAGTGCTCATAAAAAGCAGGTTGGACGTGAAACGGGGGGTTGCTGGAGAGCACGGGCCGCCAGCGTGCATGTGTGTGTCCGTCTACGTGTGTGTTCTACACAACCACTGCTAGCATCACCCAAGCCCACGTCTCCGTTGTGTGTAATATATTTGGGGTGATTAGATCAGAGAAGGACTTACCTCTGTAAATTGCACCGGAGCAAAAACCCGGCAGCTCGGTATCGCTATTGTAAAGCCTGTGCTGTTGCCTTCATGGTTCCAGTTTGCAACCATAATCAATCTTTGCGTTCCGTGGTTGAAGACACTGTCATGGTCTTTTGGAACAAAACTGCACTCTGAGGACCCGCAGATCCAAGGTGTGTTTTAATGCATCGCTAGTAAAATCATATTACCCACATAGCAAGCTGCTCTGCGTGCCCTCTCTGAAGCCTTTTGGTTCATGAGTGAAGGCTCACCACACTTAATGTATTCCATCGCTGACTGATCACACATGTGCCCAGAGGCTGTGGGGAGAACTGCTAATGCCAGGCGATAATTATTAGCTCTGCTTTCGTGCAGAAGCGTAGTTCCTTTTTCGGTGTAGCGCTCACGTTGTCTGTGGGTTCCCACTATATTCATGTTTGCCACCCCCCACCCCTACCACCACCACCACCAGCACCATCAGCACCCCCACCCCCCACCCCCACTATCAGTCTTTTCCTGCTGATCCTCTCCCCTTCTCTCTCTTTTCTTTCTCTCCCTCTCCCCTCCCTCAATCCCGAGATTCGGGGAGACAGGATGGGGCGGGGGGGTCTTACGGGAGAGAAGTGCATCTCGCGGTAGTTGGACGTCAGTGCGTTTCCTGACCAGCAGGCAAATGCAGCAGCACTCTCCTCCTCTCTCCTCCTCTCTCCTTCTCTCTCCTCCTCTCCTCCTCTCCTCCTCTCTCCTCCTTTCTCCTTCTCTCTCCTCCTCTCCTCCTCTCCTCCTCTCTCCTCCTTTCTCCTTCTCGCTCTTTCCCCCTTCAGCGTGCGTGTGTCCCCTGAGCTTTAGAACTACGGCGGAGCATGAAATACACGTAAACATCCCGCTCGAACACCCCCCCCCCCCTCCCCCCCCCATCCCAAAACCAACACGTTTCTTTCTGGGTTTCCTTTTCTCTCCGCCATCCCCTCAAAACACTCTTTACTCCCTCACTGGGCTGCTCCAATAATATTTATACTGCAATATTTTTTCTCTATTCTTCGGTGTCCCCCCCCCCCCCCCCCCCAAGTCCAATGCCATGGGGCAAACCGCCCAAACCCCTTCTTCCCACCAATCCCCTCCACTGCCCCCCCCCCCCCCCCCCCCCCCCCCCCCCCCCACCAGGCTGACAGACAGACAAACGTGCAGTTCTCTCTCTCTTTGCCTTTCACCTCGCGACCCTCCCTCCACCCCGCCAGCACAATGCTGGCTCTCTCTCCCGCGCCCAGCCGACCGCAGCCCTGAATTGACGTTGGCTGTCTCAATGCCACCGAGCCCCATTGTGTGGAGCCAGAGGGGAGTTAACACCCATGTCCAAGCCCAATGAATAGTATTATTGTATACAGCTTGGCCACGGTTCCACCCCACTCCCCTCTTGACCACCCTCCCGTCTCAGCACCGAGCCGCTACTCCACCCCTCCACCCCTCCACCCCCTCCAGTCTTGCTCGCTACGTCAACTTTGCCCTTAACGAACTGCGTCCACTTCTCACCTCTTCACGTGCTGTTTGCCACCTGTTTTTTAACATAATAAATGAACACAGATTTGAATCTTTGTGCGTATGGGGTGAACAGTTTCTTCTTTTAATGTCGTTTGGAGTGTGAAAAGGAATAGCCCTTTCACTCTTCCGCTTAATAGAAGGCTTTTGAGTTTGTTTGGGGACTGTTTGAGGATGTATTTTTAGGACTGTGTTTTTACTGTATATATATATATATATATATATATATATATATATATATATATACAGTAATATATCTGATGTTTCTCTGGTAAAAGTAACTTTTTAAAAAGAATTTTGGTGCATTTATATATATATATATATATATATAAATGCACCAAAATTCTTTTTAAAAGTTACTTTTACCAGAGAAACATCAGAGTAGTCACTGTAAATGCATGTGACAGGCGATTTTCTTTTAGACTGACATCCTTAACTCCAAAAACACTCCAGCTTCAGGTTTTGGTTTTTTTTCTCCAAATCTGGGTTAGGAAGTTCACCTTCCAAAACGTGAGTGCATGCCAGAAGATTCACCTTGCTTGTTCCTTTGATCCAAGCCGTGGACCGGCAAACAGAAAGTTAATCTGAACTTAAATTTTTGTTGTTGTTGTTGTTCTTCCCCTCCCTCTGTTGTCGTTTGTTGGCAGGAGGAGGAGGAGCAGTGAGTTAGAGTAGGAGTGAAGGATCGAGGAGCGAACTCGGAGCTGGCGAGCACAGCTGTGGACCGCCACGGGGCTCTCTCTCTCTCTTCCTCGTCTCCTCGCGAGGCCTCGGCTCCCCGTCTCGGGGTCTCGTGGAGACGGCAGGGGCCAGCCACGGAGCGGCGGAGTGGGCAGGCGAGGCGGGCTGCTGCTGCCGCCGGCAACCGGGCTCCACGGCAGCGAGGTGGGAGAGAAATCGATACGGAGGGAAGAGGCTGCCAGGGGTCGCCCGGTGCAGCCCCCGGCCACGGCGCCATGGGAACTCTGCCGCTCATCTCTCCATCTCCCTACCCACTACCAGTCAACTCACATCAGCCAGAGAGAGGGTCAGGGGGCCCGGTGCTCCGTGTGTGAGCAGGAGCTTGTGTGTGTGTGTGTGTGTGTGTGTGTGTGTGTGTGTGTGTGTGTGTGTGCGCGTGTGGTTCCGCCGGAGGGACTTTACCAGCCTCAGCACCACTTGATAAAACTTTGTCTGCCTGAGACAGAGCAGAAAAGAGTGCCAAAGGTCCCCCCCCCCCCCCCCCCCCACTCAGTTCCTTTTTCCGTGAGTTCCATTCCCCATGACTGAATGAGCGCTTGACGGAGATCCCTCTCACGCAGAATTGAGAGGCCTTCCTTTATAGACCCTACTCCAAGCATGCAGAGTGCTCTACATCACATGAACAGGCAAGAGAGGACAACTTGAACTTTTGTCTTTTTTTCCCGAGGACATTTTTTTTTCGCCTTTTCACTTGTAGATTAAATTAAATGATTTAAAAAAACCTCTCTATACCCTCTGAGAGCGGCTAAAAAGGCTTCGTTTTTGATGCGTACAAAGACACTCCGCACCCTCAGCTACTCCAGGAGTGTTGTTCACTGGACCTCTTCAGCACCACACTTTAGTCAGATTAAATATAGAAGGTGTGCAAAGTGGACCGAGCTAAGCTCTGAACAGCTAAGACCAAAATCATTCCTCAAACGACCCAAGCACTGGTTGTTTGGGGCCTTGGGCTGAGTTCCTTTTGGAATGAGGAATGCTCCATTTCTTTCCAGAAACTCCCAGAGAAACTGATGGAATGAACTACTGTGCTAATGCTGACAGGGGTAGTACATGTCCCCGTGGATGCTTTAAGGGAGTGATGCCCGGCCATTTCTGATGGAAGCCCACAACCTTCTTAGCCAACCGGAACCAATGTGGTGAGTACAGTTATAATATTGGATTCCTCAAGGCTCAAACATCCCTTTTGTTGAACGTTAATTTCTGCCTCGTGAGATACATCAAAGATGCCCACAGAGAGGTATTTGAGACACAGCCTGCTCATTGATTCTTCGTCTTGTCATTCATGCCAACACAATTGAGCAGTCCCTCCATGTTGGTGATGGGAAAAGCCTGCTTTGTTCGCGGCTGTATGGGTGTAGGGTTAAAGTATCATCGCTACATTAGCATATCTGATTGGTCTCTTTGGGGAAAAAAATTATGTAAATGGGGAGTGGCTCTGGGGGAAACCCAGATGTCTTGGTTTTTCCCAATGATCAAAGCAGCAGAAAGCTGGGATGGAGCGTTTAAGACTGGGCTCCTTATGTTTAATGTCTGGCTTTGTCGTGATGGGGCAGGCTAAGTTGTACCGTAGCTGTAGTCAGCACATGACATATGGCTCTGCGGGGGTACGGGTGCACACCCTACACCCTCAGTCTGGTGCCACATCCATGCTCATGCCATACTGTGTCTGCGCTGGGCAGCGCCACCAAACAAAATGGCTGCCGCTGTCTGCCAGCTGCCTCCTCAGCCAAGATGGCGCCTCTTGAGCGGCATCCGTCTGCCCAATCAGCGCCCTGCATGCAAATCACTTATTATCGCATTTACATATTGCTAATTCGCTCGGCCGTTACCATAGAGGGCTGGCCACGCTAAAAGACGTCGTTCCCTCCGCTCTCCTCCGTAAGCAGCGTGTGATCAAACACAGACCTGCCATTCAGGTTTTTCATACTGCTTCACAATTTATTCACTTTTATGGTAAGCTGCATTAGTACTCTGTTGCTGAAAACGTAAAAATTTGCCTTTTTTCTAGCCACATAGTATCCGGCAGCCATGCCATCTGTGACATGTGTGGCCGGCTAGTCAGGCTAGCCTGGGTTACGGAAATCCCTCTGTCTCAAGGTCCTGTCTCCAGACTTCCACACATAATGAGCTCATTAGCATGCGCTGTGCTGTCCGCCATGGTCCTGTTTGTGCTGCCGTGCTGCAGGACACAGCATGGACGCTCAACAAGCAGAGCTGGGTTCCTCCACACCACTACACGCTACTACACGCCACTACACGCCACTACATGGGACTACACATCCCTGCTCACATGCGGTCCTGCACTATAGGTGATCAAGAGCCCGTGCTGTAGAGGTATATGTGCTTTTTCTAGCTGGCCTGCTGTTATGTGTTGTGGCCTTGTTTGAATCATTTCAGACAAAAAGAACCATTTTTTTTCTGTTGAACTAGAATAATTGTTATTAAGGAGCGTTCTCTTTTCTTTTTTATGAGTTTGAAAGTCAGTGTTTTCAAATATGGCACATAGTGGGATAGTGTTGGAATGAATCTTAATAGCTGATGTTAACTGTTTATTTGCAAGACACTCAAACACCTGGCAATTCTGGTCTTGGGACAGCTTTGCAGACAAACTCAAAAAATGTTGTCATTGCTTACCCAAAATATCTACTTCTGGCTGAAAAATCATTGTTTATATGTATTGTGCTTTTTAAATGTGATTTATGCATCAGGGTTCATCAAGGGTTGGGTTGCTGAAATGTTTATTAAGTATTTTCTCGTCAAAGACCAGTCATTTGTAAGCTGCTAAACTGTGGTGTAATTATGGTATTGTGAAAATGGATTTATAGCTTCTAAAGTTCCTTACCAAGGCTATTCCTTGTAGATAAATAACCAAAGCTGTGTGGATGCACATGTAGCTCACATGAGTATGATGTTTGCTGTTAAGCACTGTTAAAAATGCATCAACAAAACATGTGCAGCTGGGATTCACTTTGCATGTGCGCGAGGTCTTTATAGTACTTAAATGATTTCACTAGACACCTCGTTAAGTGAGTAATGGGTTTGCAATGCTGTTAACGAACTGCCAACTGGTCTATGGCGAGACTACTGGCTATACTGTACATCCTCCATCACTGAGAAAATAGTGCCTATCCTTCAATTGCTCTGTTTTCATACCAAGCGGGGGCTGTAGAGATTTGAATTTTTTTTTTTGGGGGGGGGGGGGGGGGGGATTGTGTCTGTTTGGACTGCTCCCTGCAGCCAAAATCTCTTGTAAGATGGCACGTCTGGGTCAGCTGGTCATCTCTCAGTCTACATTTCCATACTAATAACAGCTGTGGAGCCCATGTGCTTGAGCTGGGGCCAGACAACGTTATATATAGCCTCATACGCTACCTACCACACCCCACGGTCCATTTCCACAAACACACTCACACACATACACACACACACTCTTCTCACACATTTGCCACAAATCACTTGCCATTCTTTCAGCCTTGAAAACACGAAACCACCCTGCCTTTATATAAAAAAAGCTTTTATGCTAATAGCTCGTAGCCATGTGTGCAAGTGCGCTAGCACAATTACCCATAATGCTACACAAAGCCATGCCGGGAGGCTGCCTACTGTAAATCCTGTTAGTCCACGGTCAGGGGGGCTGGGGGCTGTTCTTGGATGCCTAAGATGAGGGGTGTCCACACCTTCAGTAAGATTCAGATGGACCCTTCCCACACTCTGGGTCCACAGGGAGCCAAGAGGCTCTGGTGTAGAAGGAAGAAGTTACACTTGAGTCTGCCTTGAAGGATGAGGCTGTCGAGGGAAAACCCCAGCTCTCATCCGATGTGCTGTTTTGGGAGTTTGTCCGGTAAATCTTAGTCCATATTGTACTGAGGAGCAGTATGAATTGTATCCTGGTGTAGTGGGCTGATCATAGGAATGTGCTTTTATTTATTTAGTTTGATAAGTTAGTCAACAGACCAAGTAGAAGCTCTTTAATTCTGAGCTGTGTGGTTAAAATGTGTCATATGGGTACTCAGAAGTACACATTTATATGAGCTGCACGTTTTCAACAGGGATGCTTGAGAGATTTGCGAAATCTCCTTTGATATCAAAAGTGTTTTTTGTTCACTCTGTTGTTACCCGACACCGCTGAACGCCAGCAGTACATACATAGCATGCAATGTGTATAACCGTGATGTATTGCACAAATGAATTCTGCATGTATGTATCAATCAGTAAACACCCACTCTGTCCTTTTAAATTATACATTTTCACAGTAGGCTAGCATATATTTCTATATGATAACTGAATTGCATTTTGTTCCTAATTTCGTATTAGCAGCACACAATATCCAGATTCACACAGTCTGTATTGCAGTTGAACTCTTTAATATTCTCCAGTGGTCTTGGACTAGCTTACAGAATGAGTGCTGTCTGAACGTCATTCTTCCCTATTAAAGGACTACAGTAGGACGTCAGAATGAACTAAAGGGATGAAAAAGTAACGCTGGCCCTTTAAAAATTCACCTGCGTTGAGTGTGGCTGATTACTGTCAGAGTGAAAACAGTCCAGCATTTATACAAGTCACTGATTATGTCATTTTAAAGCCCCGAAAACACAGGCCACGCTTCGGAGCATGCCGGGTGGGGGATTCTGAGGCAGAGAGTGGAGTGTGTGAAGGAGAGAGGGGGAAATGGGAGTGGAGTGCTGTTTGTATGATTAAACCATCGCCTCTGTGGCTCAGGCCACACTGTGGAGCCCGGCTGGAGATTTGGCCATAATGAAAACACCCCGAATCTCTGAACCTCCCCAGCTTAACAGGGGTTCTGTCCATATACTGAGAGGACAGGACACACGCACATGTTCGCTCACACACACACACACACACACACACACACACACACACACACACACGGGCACAGAGTTAGAGAGTGAGAGGTAGTGTTGAGAGCAGTGGCTGGTTTTGTGGGTACCCAGGGCAGGTGCAGTGGGGGGTGAGGGGGTAAAGCAAGCCAGTGTTTTATTTGAATGTCTTCTCTAGAGTTCTTTGCTCTCACTATGAAAACTGGGTACAAGGAGGGGGGGGGGGGGGGTACTTGAATCTCAGTGTTCATAAAATGGCCAGTGCTTCTCATTAAGCTGGATAAATATCAGTCCCACCCGTGGTGACGACCTAGACGTCTGCTCGTAGAGCGTGGGAATAGACAAAATATTCCATCAGGCACTGGCTAGACGACCCAGCTGCTCTGAAGCCCCATTCAGCAGCAGGTGAGGAAGGACCCTAGGGGTCAAGGTCAAAGGGGTCTGCTGTCTGCTCCAGCATATGACTTGTCTGGTCGCACCCTGTAATGTGTTTAGCTGTTTAATAAGCAGAGCGCTTATTTGTGTAGCACTGAACGCAATTACCCTGACTCATCTCCATATTTCTGACACCTACTGAACCCATTACTGCTGTGCTGCGAAAATTATGTTGTGTTTAAATTCCTAATCCTCATCGGCTGTGTTATTAGGGCAGTAGTTCACCAGCCACTACATTTAATGTTCAAGGGTTTGGCATTTCAGGTGGCTGCGGTTTAGGGTCTCTGGAACGGCGAGCTTGTGGTGCTGTGTGGTTTCTGTTTGCGCTGGTCTCCTAGCCGTGTTTATTCACGTTATCCTCCCCTGCCGTGTAAACAATGATATCCCTTTAAGAGGCGGACCCTTTCTCCCGTACGACACGTTTCTCCAAAGACAAGCCAGTGAATAGTGGACGAGCCCACCCTCTGGAAGATTCCATTATTCATCTCAACAGGGATGTATCGAGCTTTTCAAAAGTGGGGGTGTTCTGGTGTTCACCCACACACCACACATCCCCCCCACCCCCCCACCCCCTTCGTTTGCTACGTCCCTGCATCTCAACATATGCTTCATTACCTCCTCTGAAAGAGAGACGCCCCCCTCCCCTTCCAAACATCACAGTGTCTCAATGGACGGGTCCCCGTCTTTCACGAAGAGTCCCCCCCCCCCCAATCCCTCCCCCGGTCCCTCCCCCGGTCCCACCTAATCGTCTCAGCTCCTCCCGCTGAAATCAAGCTTAGTAACGGCACTTTTGAGAGCGGCTCTCTCTCCCTCTCCCACTGCCCGCACTCATTCTCTCCTCAGCACACACACTCCCACCCACCCACTGCTTAAGTCCCTATCAGCATGCCTGCAAAATGTCCGCCCAGCTGGGGTTGACACTCGACAGCCGTCTCTGGGGTTTCACCTCCTCCCCGCTGACCCCCTCTTTCCCTCTAGCTCCTTCTCTCTCTCTCTCTCTCTCTCTCTCTCTCTCTCTCTCTCTCTCTCTCTGTCATCCTGCACTACTTTCTGTTTGTTCGTCAGTAAATAAGATCATTCCATGCTCTGTAACTACAGCAGCAATAATAATAATAATAACAATAATAATAATAATAATAATTGTGATTCCTCTTCTTTGTCTTTTCCTCTTCTTCATCATCTTTTTATTCTTCTTCTTCTTCTTCTTATTATTATTATTATTATTATTATTATTAAATGTCTAGTATAAACACACAATCTGGCTTTAAATAAATCTGGAAATACAGGAAATGCACGCATGTGCTTGTGTGGGTGCTTTGTGTCACCGGCTCTATGTGTTGCATGTGCATATGTACCTATTCTTACATGATTATCTTTGTGCACATCTGTGTCACATTTCAGGCAAAAGAACATACTGACCCTCAACACCCCACTGCCTGTGAATCCTCCACTTCCTTTAAGGATTATGCAATTACCCACCCTGCCCTTGGGTCATGACACTCTGGCAAAAACAGTGTGGTTTCTCAAGAAACCAACATCTCCTTCTTCTATAATCACATATCAGCCCAAACTTGTAATCTTTTCTCACTGTATGACACATTCTCAGAATTACTAAATGTCTGCCAATGTATCACAATTTGTATGTAAATATATTGTAATGAACTCTTGAGAGAGACCACCAGCTTTGAGTCTGTGAGCAGGGAAGAAAAGCAAAGTTCTGTTCTATCACATTTATTAAATTGAAAACCTCAGTTGAACATGTCTCTAATATCTGAGGTTCACTAAGCATTATCCAGCTAGGTGTACGTTATTAATAGCCTTTCCTTGTGTCTTGCATTTTTGTCAGGCATAATGTAGACTACAATGGGGATGCAGGGGTCCTTGCATTTTATATGTATGAACGTAGCCTTCAGTATGCCTTCAGTGTGTGTGGATGTGTGTGTGTGTGTGTGTGTGTGTGTGTGTGTGTGTGTGTGTGTGTGTGTGTGTGTGTGTGTGTGTGTGTGTGTGTGTGTGTGTGTGTGTGTGTGCGGACATGAGTGTATTTGTGCATGTGGGAAGGGAGGCATTGTGAGACAGAGAGCTGTGAGGGTTCTGCTTCTGTCTGCTGCCACATCTGTTGAGCTTCATAGCTTTGTGTTTTTTGAAATAAAGATGGAGAAACAACATCCATGTTTACTCTAGCTTATACCCAAACCCCAACTCAGCCATCCACCCACACACACACACACACACACACACACACACACAGTGTGCATGAATCTTCTAGAACTGAGCGCTGGGCTCTTTCATGTTCTTGGTCTCCGTTGTTATTCTTCCTCATGTTCATTGTTATGCATTTCTTTGTCATTCAACTTGTCTCGGGAGCCTGACTACACAGACAGGAGCCTCTGGACTTGAGGCCGGCAAAGTCTTTGCCTTCTTTACATCACGCCTCAAAAAAAGACGCTCAGACTCCTGGTGGGTGGGTGATGACTGCCTTAGCCTAAACTCACTGACAGCAAAGAGAGTGAATGAAAGTGGCCTCCAGACAGCAAATAAGCTGAACATTTTGTCAAAGATATTATTGTATGGCACATCACTCAACAAACGATCATGGGAGGATATTCATGGAACTTATTAATGTCTAAAATAAGTAGACACCGAGGAGCTTTCATCACACAATCATTTTACAGATGACAACCTTACTTACATTCTTACATACATTTTTTACTTCATTCCAGTTGAATATACTGTTTTTCTTTTGCTTTTCTTTTTCTTTCCCATCATTCCTTTGTTAGCATTTCTTCTTATGTGTGTTATGTGGGCTGAAGTTAGCTTTGCCAAGCTCATAACGGTGAGTTTTTCAAGCCATTTAGAAGAGGAACAAATGTCTAAATGAGCTTAAGGATGGAGCAGTTCCCAGCCCACCTACTTTCAAACTCTAGGCCAATTGCAATTAACAACTAACAAGCTACATACACCGTAGTCACTTTTAGCCTTGAAAAAAAATAGTGTCACCAGACACTATATTAAAATCACCTAACTTGTGCACTTACTGGCCAACTTATTAGTTGCTCTTTTATAGGTACATTTTCTACGCTTACAATTACAGACTGTGGTTAATATGTGGCCATGCAGATATGTCAGCCACCGTAATCTCCATCCATCACTGATTCTGACCACAGTTCTTGACTGACTGAAAATAATTCTAGTGGCAGATCGTTGTGAGACACTGGCAGGGACGTTTCATGGGCTAGAAGAGGATGGACCTACAGTGTAGGTCATTCTAACAAGGTGCGTGTAGACATCAGTGGACACAAATCTGTACACAGCATGACTGGATCCACTTTGAAAGATCCAGTTTCTTTTTCTTCAACACCCACGGGCTGTGTTAAAGCAGACGTCTTGGTTAAATGATGGCTAGCTTATGTGGAGAGAAGACACAGTCGCAAAGGGCAGGCAGCAGTGTTACCAGCATACAAGCAAAACCATCACAGCCAACCAAATGCCACTATATTCAGTTCAGCCAACCAAATGCCACTATATCCAAGCCATGGTCACTTGCACACATGACCTCCACATTTCATTCAGGAGGGCTGTGATCCAGCACCATGTATTTTTAATGAGACCTCAGTTGTCTTTTACTGAATGGGTGCAAAACTCCAGGCAGACAACCAGACCAACTGTCACTGGCAATCCGAACAAATCTGTGCCCCTCTGAAATGCTCAGCGACCAGAAACAGCTGATAAAAGCTCTCCTCCGTCATCACAGAACTGTTATGGAGAAGAAGCTTTTCCCCTCTTCCATTAACAGGCTATATACCCTGTGGCTGCATGCCACAAGGAATCGCTAGTATTTGACAGTGTCATCAAGAGCATGGGAACATAGCACTGTTGCAGAGTTTGGTCTTGGTGAATATTATTGATTTGAAATACAAAATATACAGAAACTGATTTGATTGCCACAGTAAAGGTGGAAGCATGAATGACATCTTGAACTTTGGGGGCCAGATGTCAGCTCCTTACTACATGGATCAATTTGTTATATACAGGATGTAGTGAGCTGAAGCACTTTATGTCTGGGCAGTGCAGAATTAGTATGCAGCCTGCTTTAAATAATAGGATCCAGAAGTGAGTCTACCGGGCATGTGTGTGTGTGTGTGGGGGGGGGGGGGGGGGGGGGGAGGGGGGGGAGGAACCAGTCCCCCCCTTTCCCTAGCCCTGGTCCCAGTTCTTAATGGGCCATCAGGTGGCACAGGCTGTGCTGAGACCTAGCAACCACCCCTCCTCTTCAAAAATGCCCTCCACCCCCTCCCGGCCCTAGACAGACCCTTTCTGAAGCGTCCTCTGTCTATTGAGGGGGGTCCCAGACAGGGTGCACAAACCCCTCCTCAGCAGTCCCCACCTCCCCCCCTCCCTGTCCCCCGGCCAGACCCTGCATACATTAGGCCCCCGTCTCCAGGCGGGACGCACCAACCCAAGCTGCTCTTCGCTGCACCTAACGTAGCCTCATGCTAATTAACACCGTCATACCTCTCTGTCCGCTTATAAACCAACCGTGTTGAGCGGCGGGTGTCACTGTTGTCTACAGCGATCAATGCTCAGATGAAGACTGTAGCCATTATATCGTATTATTTTTTAAATTATGTATTTATTTTTAGGGGTGTGGACCACGCACCACAAATGTTTGGTCATCTTCTGACATCAGATCTCAGTTACGTTTCTAGGATGCTCTTGCTGAAACAGGTAAAACAGGCAGGAGTATTTCTTGTGTGCATAATAACACGTTCCTAACCCTAGGTTTGCAACTTCACCCTTTATTTTTTCAAACCAAGATATGTTCTGTTTGGTAAAGCCTTAGGTCGGGCAGGCATATCCTGCCCTTGTACCGCATGGCTCTCAGTAGCACTTGAGATGCCACGGTGGGCTGAGGTTTATAGCAAAACCCTGTTTGATTTGTTCTGTGTTTCCTGTTCGTTTGTTTGGTCTGCCTGGAGTAACGGCTCCATCTATGTCATATGCGCCTTGTGTATGCCCTGGTGTCGTATCATTAAACCAGATGAGGCAGGAACAAAGACACTGGCATATGACCCAGGCTTATATGATTTTAATCATGTCGTTGCGTGTAGCCATGACTGTGCACCATGACGAAACAGACATGGGTTGCCGTTCTAGCTCAGTTAGTTGCTGTATGCCTCCACAATCCCCCAAGGAAACATAGAGGGCCCTAGACTAGAACCGGTGGCCACTCCAACCCCCATCGTCTCCCTTCCCAGGAGCAGAGCCTGGGGGGGGGTGGGGGGGGGGGGGGGGGGTCAAGCCCAGTGCCCAGACAGTCCTTCCCTTGACCCCTGTCTGGCTTTAGGTTCAGGGTCAAACCTCACAGCTGATAAATTTGGCATCCCCACCCCTCGACCGGTCTGCTGGTATACGCACGCGCATGCGCAATGCTTTCTGACATGGTGATGGCAAGACACACACACACACACACACACACACACACACACACACACACACACACACACACACTGAGTACCCCCAGCATCCATGTGTTGTCATTCAAACCCCTTCCCCCGCCTCAGAGTATCTGTGTCTACATACCATTCATAATACGCTTTAGATGCCATAGTAAATACCCCAGCTGTACTGTGCACATTGTGCAGTGCTATTGTGCTCCTTTGCGTCTATGACATTAGGCTGCCAAAGTCAGCCTTGCTTGCTATATTGTTTCCATTTGAATTTCTCTTCTTTTCTTCTTTTGTATCAGTAATGAATAAATGTGTATGGTCGCTGATGTGCTTGTAGAATGTGTCAGTCATAGTTCTACAGAAATAAAAATAACATTTGTCGAAGGGATGATTTCTCAGTGTTTGTCATCCTGCCTCTCAATACACATTCTCCTTTGTCCTTTCAGGTTCTAATGCGTTCCAGAGCCTGTTCCCACAGGACACCTGCATGGACCCCTTTACATCTCCAGACTGCCAGACCAGAATGGTTATGACAATGATTTTTTTTTTTTGGGGGGGGGGAGGAATGATTGTGTAGAAGATTTTGATTGTGCATTCCATGGGTAAGTATTTTGGATCTGTAAAGAAGGTAAGTTTCTGTATTTGTTAGGTCATGATGTTATTTAAGGACACCTTAATATGCAAAAAAAAAATGAATTTGGCATGTAAGAAAATATAATGTGAATTCTTGTCACATATATTTTGTATATATTTCATATTTTACATTACTGTATTTTTAGTGATTAAATGCTTTTATTGTATTGTATCAAGGATGTGAAAAAATAAACATGAAAATGGAATTAATCTTATGTTGTGTTTTATTTTATTTAGCAAATTGGATATCGGTTCATTATGATATAATGTCATTATACCAGTGTAATACCTTTATTACTTCTGTACCTAAAGAATTCGAATACTTGGTAAGAGATACAATGTCCAGCTCAATAGGCGTGCAGTCTGCCTTGTAAGAACTGTGTTAAAACACACACACACACACACACACACACACACACACACACACACACACACACACACACACACACACACACACACACACACACACACACAGTGACCTCGTTTGGACAAGATCCTGCTACTGTTTTCCTCTACAGACCCAGCAGACGATGCTTCAGTGCTCTCCCCCGTTACCACCCAGCCCCTAACTGAACGCCCCCCCCCCCCCCAACTTACACACACACACACACACACACACACACACACACCACACACACACACTCACACACACACACACACACACACACACTCACACACACACACACACACACACACACACACACTCACACACACACACACACACTCACACACACACACACACACACACTCTCACACACACACACACACACACACACACACACACACACACACACACACACACACACACACATACCCTCCCACCCCCAACCCATCTATCCCTTCAACCCCCCAGTGACCCACTCGGCTTCACACAGCCTCTCCCTAACACAAGGGCTGACCTGGGAGCAGGGCTCCGGCCGGGGGACAGAGAGCGGGGAGATTATCCTCTCCTGTGCTGGCCTGGTGGAGAGAGCTGGGCTATTGACCAGGAGGGGGCCACCCATGAAGTGTCCAGTGGGGTGTGAGATGGCCCTGATATACATGCTTACCAAGCATGGCAGCTTCTCTTACTCTCAACGGGATGAACCTGCATACTACAAGCTTTTTTGGGCTTGGGCCTGGAGATTAGGAGTGAAGTGAAACGCGTGTCTCCCGGTACCCCCCGCCACCCCCAGCAGACACGGCATGCCGGGCTACCTTGGTCTAGGCTGTTTCTGCAAGGTTCTTCTGAGTGGTCCTGCCCATGGGCTTTGGCTGGTCCTGCTTCTTTGAGGAGAAGTGGTAACATCTCACAAATTACCACCCAGTCATAATAGAAGCTGTTTCCCCTCGTGGTTAAGCTCACAGTGCTGCTGTCACTGAACAGGAGGCAGTAGCATATAGTGGCATATTAACGATGACAAACACCAGAGGATCGTTTTTAACAAGGACCTATTTATGGGATTTATTGATGTCTGAGACAGCTCTTCAATGGCACATGATGTTACTGTATCTTCAGAACAGCAAGAGTGAGGTTCACTCTCATAGTGAAGTTCAACTGCTAATGTGAGATACTTCAAATCACAACCTGCAGATCTCTCTATAATACTAAATATAATACACATACACATAATTTGCAATCAGCATACTGCTTGCTTTATTTTCTATTTTAAAAAAGCACTTGTTGAAAATAATTAAAGTATTGCATTGAACGCATTACAGTGGAATTGTGACATATGACATATGACATATTCATTAAATACAAACCAGTTAAATTCAAAATGACCAGAAACTGAATGCAACTGTTAAATGTTTGCATGAAATGTTGATGGATAAAGAATATTAGTTTCATTGTTCGCTCTGTAATTTCAGAACAGGTACCTGGTAAAATCATTTGGTTTAATATTAATGTAATATTTTGAGTTTTATGGTTAATGGCCACACAGTTGTGTTCAGAGTACATTTTCTATCACTGAATATGTCCCAGAATTATTTTTATTTGCAGAAATCAATTGAATTGCATTAAACAACTTTACCTCATATAAAATAATAAAAAACATTTTAATGCCAAATCTTGTTTTTTTGTGATTTCTTCTTGTTTGTTTGACGTTTTCATTGCCACGCTCATATGCCATTGCTCATACACTTAAAGGAATGAGCAGTGATGTTTAGTTTTTTGTATTCTAATGAACTAATGTGGACAAAGTTCATGTATTTTTAAGACAGCTTTTCAGATTTGAGAAGATGTGATTGATCACAGGTTTTGAGGTTTGTGATGTGGTTTCAGATACTGGGGTCTAAATGTGCCTCCCAGACGACCTTTTTACCTGTGTGTAATAAAAGCACATTCATCACACCTCAATGTACACAAACTCATCACAAATTCATTGCACAAATTTCAATATGTAGCTAAGTGGATATGATATTTGGGTTAAATTTGCACTTGGAATTATAATGTTCCCTTTAAATGATACACAAGATTACAGTTGTAGACATGTTAATTTTGTAAATTCACCTGAAAATAAATGGCCTCCAATTGCTGAAGTAAATCTCAGTATGTTTATTTGTGTCAGTTTGATCTTAAATCAACAGTGTAGGTGGTGATTCAACATTGTGAATACAATTTTTAGTAAGTAAAGATACATTTTAGCTTAGAGAGAGAGACAGAGTGATAGATGGGGAAGGTGTGGGAGGAGAGGAGGTATGTTTGGTGGGGAGGACGTATGTGTGGGGTGGGAAGTGTGGGAGGAGAGGAGGTATGTGGGCTCGTGTTGGGGGGTTGGGGGGGGTGGGGGGGCGTTCTGTGAACTTGGAGTGCAGTTTGTCATGCTAACCATGCTGTGACTATTGAATTCACACACGGAGTGCAGAGAATTCACAGGACCCCAGCCTTTCTCATGCAAAACTAGCCAGACCTGCTAGCCCCGGACACTTTAAAAGTGCCTGTGCCTCTAAATGGCCAGGCATTCACTCTGCTTTGGTGTTGAAGGCATGGTGGGGCTCTCTGTAGCATGTCAGAGTTATACGTCATTAAAAGAAACCCTTACCTCACAAGCAATGCATTAATGCTTTAAGCAGTAGAGTGAGGCATTGCTCTGTGTGTGTGTTTGTGTGTGTGTGTGTGTGCGCGCGCATGTGTGTGTGTTTGTATGTGTGTGTGTGTGTGTGTGTGTGTGTGTGTTTCAACCAGTTATGTGATCAATAGAAAATCTTTGGAACTCCAGTCGTCATTTTTGTGAACTCATTCATTTCTTTGAAAAGAAAAAGAAAATAACACTTATGTCCCTGTATAATTTGATATTTTTTTGTCTGAATGCCTTTATAAGGTTATTTGTATGCATTAGTGATGTCCACTATGACTGCATGAGCTGTAAAAAAGAAAAAAAAAAAAAACATGGTGTGTCTCATTTGGCCTTTATTCTTTTTTTCTTTCTCCTCTTTTTTCTAGCCTTTTATTAATGAAATTGGAGGGTCTTTTTACTGCCTTCATCTGAGTGGTTTATTCTATAAGGCAGCCCATTTTTACTTAATGTATCCAGTATAACCATTGGCTGTCTTGGGGAAGAGAAAAAAAGGCCCATTTCAGACACAGCATACTGAGCACTTGCTAAAAGCTCACATTGTCTGCAATCTTCCATTTTTTTTTAGGTTAGACAGTTAGGGAGGATGCCTGTCAATTGTCTGCCATTTATTTTCAGATAATATGGAGGTTATAGGAGGAATGAAGCCCACCTACAGCTGGAACAATAGTATAGGCAGAATGGCTGCCTCTGATTGGTCGACACCTAGCCCAGTCTGCACGCCGTCTCTAATGGCAACGTATATTCCTGTTCAGTAATGCACTGACCCTAGCACTTTACTGCACCAGCAACCAATAAGAGCCAATATGCTCTTTCTTATAAAATTAACGAGAGTGTAGAAACACCGGCTTAGGAAAGAGGAGGTGGGTCTGGGTGGTGGCCAAGTGTGTTAAAATATCATCTGCACTAAAGGGGTTTTTTTCCTGAGCAAGGAAATTATTGTCTTGCATATATTATTCATTTTATTACTCACTATTATATGATTATATTATTCATTTTTAAACATACTAGCTTTATAGTGTTTGTTTATATTTGCGTATAATATCATGTAGGTCGTTTAAAGTAGCTAAATGTACGAATGAGCTGGGGATGATGGGACTGGAGGAACTGGGGATGACTGCACTGGGCAAGCACTCACACACCATCTGCAGGTCTTCACTGGTGGTCCTCCAGACGTCACCTGGCTGCTCAGACTGCCCCACAGGCTGCTTATACTGCCCCACAGGATACTCAGACTGCCCTGGAGGCTGCTCAGACTGCCCCACAGGCTGCTTATACTGCCCCACAGGATACTCAGACTGCCCTGGAGGCTGCTCAGACTGCCCCACAGGCTGCTTATACTGCCCCACAGGATACTCAGACTGCCCTGGAGGCTGCTCAGACTGCCCCACAGGCTGCTTATACTGCCCCACAGGATACTCAGACTGCCCTGGAGGCTGCTCGGACGCCTCCTCCTTCTACATCCTCCTCAGTCTGCCCTACAGGCTGCTCGGACGCCTTTGACAAAGATGGCAAAGAGCTGGCAAATCGCTTTTCTGGCATCTACCGGCGATCACAAGTGCTTTGGACATTTTCCATCTCAGCATGTCTAGTGTTTCAGGACTTTAAGCAGGCAGGTGTCAGTGAGAGATGGAGGTCTCGGTGATGGGGGGGGGGGGGGGGTGTGCAACAGGAAGTGCTGTGGCTCCTCCAAAACTGCGTTCTAACCCACCTCACACATTTTTACCCCCGTCTTTCTGCAATGACCTCTTCACATTCAGAATGTGGTGTTTGTATGTGTGATTGTTTTGTGTGTGTGTGTGTGTGTGTGTGTGTGTGTGTGTGTGTGTGTGTGTGTGTGTGTGTGTGTGTATTTATGTGTGAACACCCATAGGCAGTTTGAGGCCTTTGTAGTAAATTATTCATGGATCATTTAAATACATGCAAATAGCTTTTCTTACCTCTTTGGCACTGTGCCAGGTACCTATAGCAACCGTATTTCCCCCTAGTGTCCCTACTGCCTTATAAGTCCTTGGGCAATCCTGAGACACTCGAGGGTCCAGCTCTGGACGAGTGTTAGGGGTTAGGAGCAGGAAGACTTACTTTTAAATTAACAGAACCTGTTTTTTTCTTAAGAGGCAAATTATCAACAACGGGGATGTTATCAAGTTGATAGCTCCAGATTGAAGAAGAATGAAAATATTTAGTATTGATATATATTTAACTGATGAGCCAATGTTATAAATCTCCAATCTCCATCTGCCATTTAGCCTTTTATTGACATGAATGTTAATATAACAGCAATGACGTAACACATAGTTCCCACCATAGAGTGTAGGTGCACTATTCTTACAAGGTCAAGTTCAGGGCAGAGTATGAGCAGCCATTAATCACTTTACACGACTGCCCCCTAATGGCGAGCTTTTGTTTCGCCATTTTTACTTTACTAACTACAGTAGCCTCGTTCCATCAGAAAACACGTTTAATTTACATGCATTTTACAATTATGCGAAATCATATTGACAATTAAATTAACTTTAAATTGAACAGAATAGTCACATTGACACGTTCCTGGTCAGCTGGTGAACGTTTTGATTCCTGGAGTCTTGGCTCCACCTTGTGTCTAAACACTGTAATGCAAGACGTGGACTGAACCAAAATGGCAAGTTATTCCGTTTGACTGGAATTACGGTTAAATGTTTGTGTTTGATCGTATTGTTTTCCTGATATCATAGCACTGCCAATTTATCCTACATTTGATGATTACACAGTTAGACCTGATATCAACTGGGCAACTAACAATAATACTGTTTACAACCTTAAGCAATTCTATTATTGGTTTTATTGTTACTAGTCAATGATGTGCGAATTAGACTATATATATAGTTTAATGTTTCTTCTAAGAACGCTGTAAATCAGATAATATTTTAAGTGCTGTTTCACAAGACCTTATTTTCATTTTGGGATGAAGAAGGAAAATGTGACATGAAGTTCTCAGTGGATAACTGGCTTAAATCCACCAAACTACACAACAACAACAACAATAATAATATACTAATTACTATATAGTAATAATATACTAACAATAATAATAATAATATACTATTATTATTATAATAATACTGTTAATATATATATATATATATATATATATATACATATATATATATATATATATATATATAGTTTGTTTGTTAACAAACAATTAAACAAACAATTTAATTTTTTTTTTTTTCGGGGTGAGTTTTACGTGTTCTGTAAGTGAGCTGCTTTCGTTGTCTTCGTTAAAAATGACCTGCAGATGTCAGTAATGTCACACGCCGTACGTCTTTATACGGCGCAGAACGGCTTCTCCGGGCAATAACTTCAAAAACGTTAATACTCATCTTTTCACCTCTACGTTTTTCTTTTTTTTCTACGTCGCACTATTTCAGAGATTATGTTTGAACATTGGAAATCATTAGCTGGTTTGCTTAGACTTCTAAATATAAGTGTGGGGACTGATCAAACGCGCAGATGAATTTTGGAGAAAAAAAAAACTATGACTCTAAATTGAATTGAGTTAATTGCATTGGAGTTTAATTCAATTGAGTTTAATTGACTATTGTAATTGACTCTTGTTTTTTTCTGTGAATGACGAAATAGTTCAGGCTACTGCGAACAGGCAACATCTAAGAAGAACAGTATGAGAAAACACCTTTACTTTATTTTTCTGTTGAATATGTGTTCTTGACCAAACGTGAACCAGAAAGGCCAACTGGCTTACGACTTTTTGGGCAGCATTTCTGACTAATATATATTACACTAAAGCAAAAATATCATCTTATAAGGGAATAATTGTCTCCCAAATGTTATAATTATATAAATGTCAT
This sequence comes from Brachyhypopomus gauderio, assembly GCF_052324685.1. NCBI lineage: Eukaryota > Metazoa > Chordata > Actinopteri > Gymnotiformes > Hypopomidae > Brachyhypopomus > Brachyhypopomus gauderio. The sequence goes on along the minus strand of NC_135222.1, from coordinate 786,210 downwards.
GCGTTTGGGCAGTTTTAGCCAACATATCAAACAAAAAAACATAGATAGGTTTTAAGAATGTACTAAAAAGTACATCCCAAATCTCCTGGATAAATCAGCATCAGTCAAATAAACCACACATATAATATTGTCAAAACTTCTTATGCTGTGACAAAACTAAAGTTATGTTGACCTGCACCGCCACCATCTTAGCAGTGAATAAGATCTAGGGCAACATTATGCCATAGGAATTGGGACTGGTGTTCTTTGCATAAACCGATTTTGAAATAAGTCCAAAAGACCAAACAGGTTATTTGCAAATAAACATACGATAAGTTAGGAGGGACACAGATTATCCAACGATCCTACTGCTTACAAATGAGTGTTAACCAAGTATCGAATGCACTGCGTGTTCAATTGTTTATAAACCACCTTTTAAGTTGATTTGTTTAAAATCTAAATCTAAATCTAAAGACCGCTTGACCGGGTTCTCTCGGCGACATCTAGTGCGCATGCTCCGTTCCGTGTGTAAGCACCAAGTAGCGTATTTGGCGACCGGAGAGGCAGGCGGGCAGGGCTGGAAGGTGTTCTCCGGGGTTCTTCACACGAAATACGGGCTAAACACAACTCAGTGCGTGACGCTCCCTGGAAAGGCGCGTAGCACCTCTCCTTCTCAGTAAGTTATGTATTTTTTGCGGGGAAATTTAGGCGGAAGTACATTTTCAAAATGTTTAATTACTCCGAAGTTCTTCATAAGTTGGCCAGCGAGCTCGCTGCTAGCTAGCTAACAACACCTAGTAGGCTAACGGGCGACACGGTAAAACGAGAGTGGAGAATAAGTTAGCTAGCATAGCAGCTAGCGTGAAGGCTAGCATAGCAGCTAACGTGAAGGCTAGCATAGCAGCTAGCGTGAAGGCTAGCATAGCAGCTAACGTGAAGGCTAGCATAGCAGCTAACGTGAAGGCTAGCATAGCAGCTAACGTGAAGGCTAGCATAGCAGCTAACGTGAAGGCTAGCATAGCAGCTAACGTGAAGGCTAGCATAGCAGCTAACGTGAAGGCTAGCATAGCAGCTAACGTGAAGGCTAGCATAGCAGCTAACGTGAAGGCTAGCATAGCAGCTAACGTGAAGGCTAGCATGGTAGCTATCATAACAGCTAGTGTAATGGTTAGCATAACCGCTAGCATGATTGCTAGCATAACTGTTAGCCAGCCAGCTGTAATGGCTTAAGCTGGTCGGCTAACTGGTGCTTGGTAATTAGCAAGCTACCCTTGTATCTTAAAAAACAACCCCGACAATCTCGGATACTAAAACGATAAAGTCTTAAAGGATTGTCTGGAAGTATTTATTATACCTGAGGTAAAGTTTAGCGTGTTGGCTAATTATTGTGAAAACGTTGAGAAGAATGACTATAAGTCGTTTGAATGTGTTTAATGGTAGAACTGTGGCGAATGTGTGCGGTGGCTAGTGAAGTTAGTTAGCTGGCCGGCTAAGGTCCGTCTGTAGTGACCGAGTCGTTGAGCGTCTGCTGGCTCCTCCACCCCAGACGAGCGGGGTCAGCAGCTCACCTCCAACTTGGGGCTGTTTGTGCCAGCGACATTTTGTAGCTAGTAAACTTAACCGGCATCGGTAAAGTTTAACACTGGTGGTTTAATTATTCTTTTTATTAACGTTACATCATGTATGTACTCATTGGATTCACGTTGTAATGAGCAATATTTGAGTAAATATTTGAGTACAATGTTGTTGTTGGTGACAAAGTTTGCCAGCTAGCTCACTGGCTAAGTTTAACTAGCTTAGGTAGTTAGCTGGCATAACTTGGGTCTCAGTGATGATGGCTGGTTAGCTAGCCTGCTAGTTACCCATCTAGTCCCATAGTGAGATCTGCTGTGTTGTTGACTGGGCTTGCGCCTTGAGCAAACCGAAAAGAGAGAGATCTGCACATTATACCACAGACCTTTTAGCAACTTGGCCACCGTTTCAATGCCGTAGAGAAAAGTTAATTTTCAAGCCATCAAAGTAGACATAAACATCTAGACAGCTAGGTTAGCTAGTTTAATTTCAATCAAAAATTAAGCTTCTCGTTTTAGGTCGATTTTGACCATCTGTTTAGACGTTGTTTTTATTTTTGTGCTTAGTGTAGTTCTGAGAGAAAGAGGTTTCAAAACAGGTTTCAAAACCAGCCCAGGTCAGGTAAGGGGGCCTGTGTCTGTGTCATGGTAGGGTGGCACTCTTTTAAGCCGGTACTGTGTGCCTAGATACTCAACTGTATTACGTTCCAGTGTTTCATAAACTTGTAGTCAGTTCATTTCATGCAATATGGGTGCGTTTGTTTTTGTTTACTTACTCTTTTGCTATGACAGTGTGTTCATATAACATTGCTCATTTTCCTGTCTGATTTTTTCGTTATAAGAGGAACCCGACTGGACTAGAGGGGAGGTAGAGATGAGAGGTATTTCTTCCTGAGTAAAGGACACCGTGATCTTTTATATTGAGCAGGGCTCGTCTATTTCCCCATGTTCTCCTTTTAGCCTCAAAAAATAGATGTTGGTTGTTTTAATAAAATTTTCACCTTTCCTAGAATTGAAGCCTAAAAAGATGAGTTAGTGTTGCATCACTATTACATTATGAGGCCATATCATGTGACCTTCTCCTTGAAATCTGAACTGAACTCACTCACTTATTCAAGTCTAACCAGATCCGATCTATGCATTTCACCTCGTTATCTAACCTTCTCCTCACCGTTGACTTCCGTACTGATCTTTTATACCTACAGAGAATTGCCTTTTTAAAATAGTGATGTCATTTGGTCAGTGCATAATGTGATGGAAGGAATACATTGCTGCTGGTGTTTGAGTGCTGGACTGTAGCACTTTCTCAGAGTCTTTCCAAAAAACAGTGTTAGAAACATAGAAAGTGGCTGAAGTCTCAAGAGATGTGTTGAGGTACTGAAAACTCAGTGGTTTCAGAAGACCATTTATTTATATCTTAATGATATGCTCAGTTTTCATGGCTGCCGTGGTAAAATGGTCTGTGTTTTGGAAAGGCCTGAAAGCACTGTCTACATTAGACAGTTTGCAACAGCAGTTTGTTAATTAATGAATTGTCAGATATTAGCCTCCATCAGTATACAAAAGTGCAATTTCCCCCTGGGATCAATAAAGAATTTCTGATTCTGTCACCTAAGTGGCATTGACCACTTCTCTTGGATCCAAAGTGGACATGTTTGATCTAGACAGGTGTTATTGGGTCCTGTTTTTCTCTTGTTTGTTTGTTTTTTGTTATCTGACAGGACCTTGGGGAGAGGGCAAGTTGTGTACAGTCATGGATTAACAATGCAGAATACTCCAGGAGGGAATCACTGAAGAATAATGTGGTTCAACAGGCATGACTTTGCTGAGTAAAGCTCTACAGTTTGAGAGCCAGATGCACAGCATCTCACACAGTGTCATAACTTGAAATGTAGCTTGTTGAATCTTTGTTTTAATATTTGAATTGTCCAGAACTTTTCAAAACTGGATAAAAGCCCATGTTTAAATTAGGATGGGAATGAGAAAATTGTTGTCCAAATGGAAACTTTGTAACTTTGTTAGCCGAATGTGTACAGTAAAAGACTTGAAATCGCTTAAGAATTATAATTACTTATCAGGATATTCTTGGTTATTTCAGAAAGTCCTGTGGAAATGTATGCATGTTGAGTCTTTTAAAACATTTGATGGAATATGTACTCATTTAACTGAAACCTGTTCTTCTGTAATTGGCTGGAGTAAGCCTTTCTTTAAGAGTGTGGATACACCCAGATAGAAGCGGGTGTGTGCGTGAGGCCAGCAGAGGTGAGGAATCAGGGGTAGAGTCCTGTAGTAAACAGGAAACGGTAGAAATTGGCACAGTGCCACAGAAGCTTGGTGAGAGATCTTTGTCTTCCATCTCCACTTCCCTCAGACCATGTCGCAGGGTTAGTGTAATGCATAGGCTGGTCTAGAAGATGTGGAATGTGGAGAGGCCATTGCTTCTTCATAAAGGCCTCATTGACTGCTGTTCTGGAAGGGGGTGTTTGTGTGGTTCAAAGGGCAGTCTAATCGAGTGTGTAAATGGCCGGCTATGAGACTTCATAAGGAGACCATATCAGCCGAGACCCATCTTGTCTGCTTATAGTGTACTTGTAAACTTAAGTACAGGACTAACAGTTAAGTACAGATTTAACAGTTTCAGGTGATTTATAAACGATTTCTAGCTCTGCCTGGAAACGTGGGGCTGTAGAAGATGCAGGTGTCTGAGAAATTCTGGAAAGTACGTGACATCACTTCCCACTGGGTGACAGAATTGGGCTTTGCTGACAAGGCAAGTGTGGAACTCTCTGCGTGATGCAGTGACATGAACGCAGCGCCAAGGCTTTCAGCGGGAGGGCCCAACCTGTGGGTGTACTGCAGCTCTCCCTCCTCTTGCTGAAATGGTACAGTCTACTTACCGACACCCTCGTGTTTGTGGGTGCAGGCCGCAGCAGTCCACCAGGAGTTGACTGAGTGCTCTAAATGAAAATGAACTTGCAGAGCTCTTTGTCATGTTGGTTTGACCGCATGCCAGTCTGAAATGGACAGAGGAGAGTAAAGCTTGTAAAGAATTCTGGAAGTGAAAATGGTAAAATGGTCATTTGCACTGCACAGTATGTGGACTACATTTACTTTCCTGTGTTGGAACCCTTACATGGGGAGGTCAACTCATTTCATATGGCCTACCAGAGTGAGATTTACTTTTTCATATATAAACGTGTTCCTTCTTCTGTTAACTCAGAAGAACTTTGCTTGCACAGCTGATGAAGGACCTCTGTCCAAAATGTCCTGTTTCTCTGGAAACTAATTCAACACACACATACTGCTTGAAAGTTTCTGAGCCATCCAGATATGGTCAGTGTCTTCTAAAATTGTGAAATGAACATCCAAATCTCCGTTTGTAAAGCATACCTTCCAAATAAGGGACACAAACACTTTCATTATTAATTCAACAAAAGTATTTTCTCCAAAAACTGAAAATCTGCCAAGTGTAAATGTATGTGAATTCTTTGTTAGTAGCTTGTGGCACCTCCTTGTGCAGCCATTACTTCACCCAAACGTCATCTGTAGCCACAAACGAGTTTCTCTTGGGCTTTTGCAGAACTTCACCAGTTAAGAGAGTTGGGAGGGACATCTAGTGTATACAGCTCGCTTCAGATCATGTGGCTATTTCTATGGGATTGAGGTCCGGACATTGGGCCAATCCTGTTCCTTGGAAGTTTTGCTTTGGGTCTTGTTGCATAATCGATTTCTATCCCAGCTTCAACTCCTGACCAGTGTTAATTTTGACAGCAATTTTTTATTTAGTTTTAGTCTTTTTAGTCATAATTTAGTCATTGGAGTTGTTTTTAGTTTGTCTAGTTTTAGTCAACTGATTATCATTAGAATTTAGTTGACTAATTATCAAAATAATTTAGTTGACTAAAATAAAAATGGTGTAATGGTCATTATATACACTTACACGAAATGAAACATTTATTAACCAGTTACAGAATATTGTTTGTAAGTGCAGTATACACAAAAACAGTTTTCCAAACAACTTTATTTACTAGGGGTGTCACGATTTCGATATTAAATCGAAATTGATCGAAATTGTCACGATCTCGAGCCTCGAAGTCAAAAAGGATCGATGATCCCTCTGTCTAAGCTACGCAAGCACCCACACTACGCAAAGTAAAGCCTGGTTTAAACTAGACATGTCTCGAGGGTCCGCGCGCCGAAAATGACGTAATCGCGGTGGCTCCGCCCGTGCCCACTGGCGATTTGCAAGGTCGTGCACCTCTCGAATTTTGTAACTTCGCGCACGCTGTGCTTCAGCACAATGAACCAAGTCATGTTTTCTGGGCTCATACACCTTTTAGAAGGTGGAATTAAAGCACCTAATGAAGTTAAATCTTTATACATATACTCGTAGTGATTCGAAATAATTTTCATCACTTTTCATTGAAACTTTTTCATCACATTATTTAATGGTTGTTTATTTTCAAAACTTCACATTCTCTTGTTTCGTCCTGGAAACACAAGAGGCTCGTATTTGTTAACGTAAAACAAGAGAACTGTTCAGTCAGATAGCTATTTGTTGTGAAATGAAGTAGTTACACTTTCAAGCATTTTCAAGTACTTTAGCCTAAATCTCAGCACTTTTCAAACCTTTTCGTCAACGGAATTAACACTGCTCCTGACTGATGGCAAGAGATTCAGGTCAAGAGTTTGTTGATGGTCCTGAGAGTTGGTGTTTCCCTGGAGAATATGGAGTAGTCCAGATCTGGAGGTAGAACGTTAGGCCCAGACCTTTACACTTCCACCACCATGCTTCATTTTTTGGGAGAAGATTATTCTCTCTTCTCAGTGTTGACTTTTCTGCAGACATGGTGCATGTGATTGGGGCCAAATTTTGGACTCATCTGTCCAGAGAATTGACTTCCAGAGAGTCTCTGGTTTGTCCAAGTGCTCTCTGGCAAAATTTTATCGGGCAACTTTGTTGTTTCTTCTTGAGTAGAGGCCTCCTTATAACAACTCTCTCGTGAATGCCATGTCTATTGATTTTTTTGCCCGATTGTAGACGCACATACATTCGTACACGTACGTTTTTATGGGCGTCCACTTCTGGGCAGAGTTGTGGTGATGCTGAGTGCCTCCATTTGTAAGTGATTTGTCTTACAGTGGATGGCTGGAGCTGCAATCTTTTGGAGATGGTCTTGTAGCTTTCCCCAGACTGATGAGCTGTCTACCACCATCTTCCTGATGTCCTCAGACGTCTCCTTTCCTCTCAGCAGTGTTGGTGTGTGCTTTACACCATGGTACATCAGTGGTTTGGTTGGTTTCCTCTCTCTTTTTATCAGTGTGGCTCAAATCTTTTCCCAAGGATGTTTCATTTGATTGGTCTGCTTAATTGATTACTTGAGCAGTCATGTGTCTTGACTACCAATACACCTGTGGTTTGTATACTCTTGCACATGCTCCGATTCAATGTTTCATGTAGTCTGCTTGAACATTTCCCTCAAAACAAGAAAATGGAATTGATGAACCTGCCATTTCATCAATGAGAAAATAAGAGAATCTGTGTGTGTGTGTGTCTGTGTGTGTGTGTCTGTGTGCGCATACATATAGAAACTCACATTTTAACTTTTGCTGCACTTATGGGTGTCTGTCCGATTAATCTTCCTTTTTCATCTTCCTTTTTCTGTGACCAAGGGGTGTTTGTACGTAGATATTGCTTCACACTCTCCCCCAAAAAAGGCAGAGTTCTTTTCCCCACAGTACAGCTTCACCATGCTTGTGTGAAACCTGACTGTCATTGAGACCTCTGCTTAGTACATGTATCTAGACTTAAGGAGTACCAACTGCTGCTCCCCTAGAAATAAGATTCTCTCTTATGTGAAGTTGTCCCAGAGGCAGAGTGGCATCTACAGGGCTTGTTTATAAAGCATAGTGATGCAGACTTGTGTGAATGATTGGGGACTGTGAGTTAACATTAGCAGCTGTTATAGCTGTTGCCCAGTGTGGCTGCTAACTGACTCACCAAGATAGAACAGGACCATGCTGGATGACGGATAAATTAGCATCTCTCTCCCTCAGCCCAAGTTGTTGCGTCTCCCGTTTACCACAGATGTTTCGTGAGTAGTCAACTTAAACACCATTAGCGAATACTGCAAAAAGAAATGACATCAGTGATATTAAGCAAGTTTTCATCCGTTACCTTGTCACACACCATTACATCGCATCTTTTTTAATGGCCGCATCTTTATTGAACCGTTTTCTTTGTACTAACAGCATAATGTGTTATTAGTTAAAAAAAAAAACACATATAATAGAAAAGACGTTGTTTCATTTTTGTATGAATAACCAACTGACTCGTTACAGAAATAGATTTGTCCAAATGTTAATTGAAAAGATTGACACATTTTAAGTCTGGCAAAGAATGCTGGTGTGAAGGGAACAGAACACAGAAACTGAGGCACACGTGTCCTCTCCAGTAGAGACAGGAGTACCTGTCCAGATGAACCAAACATGGAGAACATTAGATGTTGCATTGTTACTAAGTGAGATGTAGCAGATCACTTGCGTGGCAGCCTCAAGGCAAGGGTCATGTGACCCAAACGATGAAAGGTCTCATGACGTTTACATGGGCTACTTCTGAACTTTGCAACGCAATCGTATCAATTATCGCTATAATTCCAGAGCTGATCATTGTCTTAATTTAGCTCAAGCAGTTTAGCTCAAGATTATTGAATAGTGATTATTAGACTCCACAGGCAGGGTTACAGGTTGTGATGTAGGCCTGGTTTAAGAGTAAATTGCAGGGCTAATTGGAAATTGCACTTGGAAATAGATTTGAGTGTACACTTCGACTTAGCTTCGGACTAGGATCCTTTAAAACCACATTTGATTCCAAAGCTGAGATACAATGGAAAACTGTTTGCTCACAGTTTACATAATCGTGTTGGATCTCATATGTTGAGAATAACCTTAGGCAGTCATGTGTTTTACAGCTACTTAGTTGTGTCGTGTCTGAAACAGCTGCTGACGCTGGTACTGTTTTGCATCAGCTGGGAGTGCTTACAGAGCACTAAGGATGGGGACACATGTCTGATGGTATAGGTTGGACCATGCATGGTTCAGTCACTGACTTATTATGCCTGTTTATCCCATGCCAGCCTTCATGGTCCCCGATCACGTCCTGGTCCCATCAGAGTCTGGTTTGGTTATGTAGCCCAACACAACTAATTCGGTTCCTTTCCAAGTTTAGTACCTGGTAGAGCTGAGAAATCATCTAAACGTGCTGGATGTAGGAAATCTAGGATCCGTCTGGACCTCCCTGCGTGAAGCATGTGGCCCGCTAGTGTACACAGAGAGGGTTGCTGCAAAAGACTTGGTTTCCAGACTAACTGCTTAAAACTACCTAAAGCTTTGACTAAGTTCAGCTACCCACTTACGATGCTCTCTCGGGGTTCTTTGGAGGTTTGTTCAGATTTGTAACTGATTGAATTATTTGGAGAAATTCAATTTTGTTTTTTAAAATTTCTAAGGCTACATAAAGTAGAAAAGCATGCTCTTATGCATCCTTGTGCAGTTGTGTAAGTCTTATCTACAATTCAGCTTGCTCTGTGTGTGTGTGTGTGTGTGTGCGCGCGCGTGTGTGCGTGTGCGCGTGCACGGTTTACACTGTAGCCTGTTTGAGGTCTGGGTGAATGTGGGGGATGGGTAGATAGCTTTTGTGTGTGTGTGTGTGTGTGTGTGTGTGTGTGTGTGTGTGTGTGAGCACGTGCATGCGTGTGAGGGGGTGGGGTGGGGGTGATGTTCTTTGAGTGTGAGCATTCTTTTGTGCCCACATGAAGAAGCATAGGCTATAGGTCCTGCCTCAGCCTTCGTAGTCTTGTTGCTAGGGGCAATACCAGGTGGAGCCTGTGGCAGATGCTGAGTTAACGTCGTCCATTTTGTTAGGTAACACCCTCGTGGCCTGATCCTTCAGTGGTGTTAAAATGGCAGGCCTTAACCCTTGAAGTGCAAGACTGAATCGGAAGGGCCACCCTCAGTTAGCCTGCTGACTGACTACAAGACAAGAAAACAGATTTCAGAAACTGTACCATGACAGAAGTGGATTATCTAACTTGTCTTTAAATGCTCATTAGCTCGGTCATCGAGACCTTACTTTCGATTAGGGATAGACTGATAGATTGAGGAAGTTCTTATGAGGATAGTGGGGGGGGGGGGGTAACTGTGGACCCAGAATGCCCTGGTGGTGTTGAGATGGCGTGCGGAGCGTCTTGTGTCGGGCGGGGCAGCCGTGTTTGGGCCGCCTGTGTGTTGTGCCGAGTCGCGCATGACACCATGTTGTTCAGTCAATTCCATGTGGACGGTCATTACATCCGTCTGCAGGCCCCACGAGGAAACGGAATCCACTCCTCCAGCCCACCTCACCGCGGCATGCTGGGACTTGTTTCTCCGACGGCCCTGTTGCGTAAAGCGGTACACGATGTGTCTGTCTGTCTCTATCTGAGCGCGTGCCTAGGAAAGGGCCAGTTAGGAGCGTGGCCTCATGGACAGGTCAGCTCTGCACGTCTGGACTCTTGTGCATTTTGTATCGTGTCAAAATTCTGTAAAATACCAAAGTTAATTCGGGTCTTAATCGGCCTCGCTACTGGAAATGACTGCATCTCTGTTTAATACCTGCTACTCAAGGATAGATCAACATGCACTTCATACCACCACAACATTTATGTTTCAGCACACACACACACTACAGATTTACAGCAATTCCTCATACAGTCTAATGTGATGGTCACTGACGTTTTTGCACAAAAATATTATCGTTAAGATTATTTCCGATTCGTTTTATTCAAGTGCACCCATCAAGTTGCATGTTGTATTATTTTGCCATGTGTAGTCATTCTGCTCCAGCTGTGTTTAGCCAATTAAGGGGCTGTTTCTGCCTTGGATCATCAGTGTGTGTGTGTGTGTGTGTGTGTGTGTGTGTGAGAGCCAAACCCATTGACACGTTGAGTTATAAAATTGCTGTGCATAGTTAAGGGTCAAAGCCTAACGAGACTGGGTGGAATGGAAGAGCGTGTTTTGAGCGTGGTTTGTAAAGAGCAGGACTGTATCGTCCATGTTGGAAAATGACGGTCGTTTTCTCTTGTGTCTGTGAAGCCTATAGTGTTTTGTGAACCAGAGTACCCCGTTTGCTCTGTGGAGAACGCCTATCAAATTCAAAACCACACAAACCCAAAACTGAGCCCTTCCTTACCTAAACGCAGATAGCACGCTTGACCGGGCCATTGCTCAGAAGTGCAGCCGTCTGGCCGTATGTCGCTTAAACATTGAAATGGTCCACGTTCGTGCTCCAGGTGGTTCTCCCAACGCCCTCTCTTTCAGTTGGGCCGGCCATGTCCTGCCTCGGGGCGTTTCGGTGCCGGGTCTTGGGTTTCTTACAGGAACAGGACGTCTACGGATGACTTCACCGACTTGCTCAGTGTGAAAGCATCGAAACCCCTCCCAGTTTGAATGATTCACACCTACACAAGGAGCGTTTCGTTCCCCTGTCCGTTTTCTGGGGGGGTTCTGGTTCGTGATGATGACAGACACCATGTTTAATTTGCACGCATTACAGAACACGCAGGCTGAACGTAGGTGAAGATGAGGAGTGTGTCCGGGTCGAGACCTGAACTGTGGTGTAAGTGGTTGTTCTTTCTGGATCCTGCTTACGCAAGCATATGTAATCACACAAGCTCGAGGTGCTCATGTGCTCTTGGATAGGAGCATTAAAACCCGTCCGCCTCAGTCGTGGCCCTGGTGTCGGACGGATTGATTAGACGATTGGGTATTTCTCTCATTGGGCTTTGATGCAGGTTTTTAGACTTTGATTCATTTGTTATACTGACGCCTTTGATAACGTTCTGTTAAACGGCTGTCGTTTGCTGGTTCTGTGACAGCAGGGTGTCAGGTGAACGTACTTGTTGGCCTAGTTTCATAAACCATGTCCTGTGTTCTTTGATCACCTTGAGTATTGCTGCACTGAAAAATTGCCGGTTTGCTCCCTTGTATGCCAGCTGTTTTTCAAAAGGATTGCTAAGCCAACATTTGTTTTGACTGGACTGTTCTGCTAGTATATCAATTATGCATCTGTTTCTGTAATTCCAAATTCTTGGAATTAGGTGAAGGACATTCTTTTGAGTTGTGGCTTTCTCTGGCTGCTCAAAATGACTGTGGCTTCTAAATCTACTTGTAAATGAATATTGCTTCATTGATTGCGTAACCTAAATCGCCGGGGCCTAAACCGTAGTTTTGTGTAAAGGCTTTGCAGACGTGCAGCTCTGTCTGTCTGTGAAGGTTCTGTAACCAACTGCGTGGAGGAAGATGCTTTCTCTTCCTCTCCAACCTACTTGTGTTTCGGAATGCTGGAAGCCCCTCCCCCACGATCCAGCGAAGGCGTGTGCGTGACCGCGCTCGCTGCCTGTCAGGCTCTCGAGGGGTTAAAAACCTGCCTCGGCCTCCTGCTGCAACGGCAGACCGGTTTAAACTGGTTTTCGGGGAAGTGCTTTGTGTCCCATGGAATCTTGGGAAGGGACATGTGGAGCCTGGTGATGTCACTGGAGGTGAGAGAAGAGGCCTGGTGTTGAGTCACATCACACACTTGACGGTCACACACCAGATCTGGATGACGCCGCAAGGCCGCAGAACACAAGAACTGTAGAAGAGAGTCTGCAGATTTGTACATACGTATGTGTGCGCGTGCATGCGGTGGTCAGTTTTCTTTTGAAAGTGGAAGGGGTCAGGTTTAGTGTGTGTGTGTGTGTGTGTGTGTGTGTGTGTGAGATTCATGGCACTGAAAGCTCCATTATGAGGCCTAGTGACTTGTCCTGTTGAAGGTAATGTTAACAGTGTTTCCTGTTCCTAATATTATCTCTGAATGGGACGGGCTCGATTCTTCTGAAAGCATCTTCTGAAAACACCCATGAAACAGGTTTGATATGAAATTAAATGAAATGTGCCATATTTGTCAATTGTGATTTTACATTGCAATAGAAATTTGCGACATTTACCCATCTGTGCAGTTAGAACACACACACACTAGTGATTACTAGGGGGCTGTGGATCACACGTGCCCAGAGCGGTGGGCAGCCCTAGCCCGGCACCCAGGGAGCAGTTGGGGTTAGGTGCCTTGCTCAAGGGCACCTCAGTCATGGCCTCAGGTCTGGGACTCGAACCCACGACCCTCTGGTCACAAGGCTGTTACGATCCCTCTTCCGCTTGCCCACATGTCCTGTTCGTGCCCACGGAACACTGTGGGTTTATTAATCTGTCGGGAAACCGAGAATGAATCGTGTCTACGCTCCTCACGCGCTCGTGCATCCTTTCTCGTAGGCCGGGACGATGTCCGAGGAGGTGGCCCGTCAAACACGCAGCCAGAAGAGGGCGCTGGAGAAAGAACCGCCAACCTCGGACGGCGAGCCGAAGCGTCTGAAGCTGGACAGGGGCGAGCTGGTGCCCGGCAAGGTGTCCAGCATCCTGAAGACGGGCGAGGTGAAGGCCACCATCAAAGTGGAGGTGCCCGCCCACGACGAGCCCGTGGACATGAGCACGTCTCGCAGGTCAGGCCCCGTACCGCACAGCTGGAGCAGTGTTCCCGTTATAGCTCGTGTTTACGATTCTAGGACCTGCTCTAGTCAGGACGTTCCTGTGGTGTCGTCACGCGTGGGTTCTGTGCTGCCACCTTTAGACGGGTTTCCAGGGCGCTGGGGGTCATTTTGGGTCACTTGGGGGGGGGGGGGGGTCATCTCTGATAAGAGACTGACTGCGTTATTGGGGGCACAGATTCAGCATCTCTTGCTTTGTTATATGAAGAGATATTATATCTGGTAATAGTTGAGCAACAGGAAGACTTGGTTTCAGCAAGGCCTGACAACTTCAGCTTTGAGAAGCTTTGAAATAACGGTTTCCGCTCCTGGATTTTGTAATCGCAGGTAGTTAATTAAACAGTCAATGTAGGTGAATTGCCTCTTGGTCATCATATTTTAATCCTTCCTCTAGGGAGGGTGGAATATCTCCAGTACCTTAAAGCCTGGGAAGTGAACAACGGATATTCAATATAAATGAACTAGTACTAATCCATAAATGCACTAGTAGTAGTTCCTAAATGAGCTAATGGTGCAGGGGAGAATTGAGGTCAGGCGTTGAATACCTCTGGTGAAGACAAAGAAACCATGCTGATTTAGAGGGAACAGTGGTGGGGGGTGGGGATTGTTCTGCTTCTAAATATCTCTCGCACGCATCCTTCAGTTCAGACTTCAGAACCAGCTAGATTCGGCCTATCGATTTTTTAGAAATTCTGCTCCATGGCCAGTTTCTTAGGAATCGTGCGCATTTGGGTTTTCCTAAGCTGTTCTCTGAATCTCTTGAGCTTTTCTTGTGAAGCTGGCGTAGTCCAGCCTGACTCGAGTTCCTATTTTAAGTTTAAGCTGCTTCTGTGTACAGGTCCACTAGCTTCTGGTTCACCACCATGTGCGTACCGACATGAAAATGACCCAGGGCTGTGTGGGTACATTAGCAGTAAAAGGGGAGTGTGTTAAACACCGGGCCACCTGTTATCACTGACTGTACTTCTCTAAGTGTGTGACTTAGAAATGGTTGGGAAAAAAAAAAGTTATTTCTGCGGGAATTTACCGACTACATGCGGAGGTGAAGCGGTCTGTACGTGTAATACGAACCCGTCACGCGAGTCGAGTCGAGTGTTCGGCGCAGCTGAGATGGAAGCTGGATGGAAATGGCGGCTTGGGGATGCAGCCTATAAAACAGGACAAAGGGGATGACTTATTACTGAGTGACGCGCGGGGGGGGAGGGGCGTGAGAAGTTGGCTGAAAGAGATCGGGCGTTGGGGCCGTCACCGGCAGCCCTTTAAAACTTTAGTTGAGCGCACGCTCAGTGTGCCAGTGCCCAGGAGCCAAACTTGCTTCGGCGGTGTGCTCCACTTAAACTTGGGCAGCTCCGTTTCCCTCCACACCTGAACCCTTCCTGCCTTCACAAAACCAATCCTACGTGTCACAAACTGGTTCCAGCCGGCTGTTGCTATGGTTTCCACGCTGGAAGGAACCGTTGAAGAAAATGGAGTGCGAGTCACGTGACTGCAGGGAAATTCTCCAATCATGTGATCTCCTGAGGTACTGATTAATACCAAGGAAGTGGTGATAATGAGGAGAAGGTTCAAGTTCTTGGTGTTTGTCTTTTGCGCTCGTGCTGGGCTTGCAGCGTTGTCCCGTCCCACTCTTACAACTTCTGCTCCTCAGATGACGGGGGGGCTGGTTTCTCCTCAGATGACGGGGGGGCTGGTTTCTCCTCAGATGACGGGGGGGCTGGTTTCTCCTCAGATGACGGGGGGCTGGTTTCTCCTCAGATGACGGGGGGCTGGTTTCTCCTCAGATGACGGGGGGGCTGGTTTCTCCTCAGATGACGGGGGGCTGGTTTCTCCTCAGATACAGCCTGTCTATTAAAAAGATGCTTGTGATGGGCGTCGTATTGAAAAAGCCTTTTTTGACGTGTCTAATGCCTTAAGGAGCGTTTGTCTCACAGCGCGGTTCAGAAGTGCGCCTTGCATTCTTCTGTTTTGCTTTGAAGTGCCTACAGAGCCACGGGCATCTAATCTCCCATTTACAGAACTCGATAAACTACACGCGATCATTATCTTCTAACCCGTATTGAGGGGTGGGTGTATTTACATGGTTACCCACTGGCAATTAAATTCCAATATGGTTGGGGGAAAAACAACAGAAAAGGTTTGTCTTACTAATCATGTCATTTTGAAAAGGCCATAAATCCATATCCTCAAACTGGCATGTTTGCAGGTTGACCAAGCAACCTGTCAATACGCAGCAGTGGGTGGGGGTGAGGATATTGAAGCGCTGTGTTATTGGTCGGCTGAAACGCCCTCGGTGGTGACACCTCGGCTCGCTAATAAAAGGTGTTCATGCAAGCGTGCGAGCTCAGAGTAGAACTGGAGCGGCTGTTGCGTTCCAGCCAGATGGAGACAAATGTAAGCGAGCACCTTGTCCAACTGGCTGTGGCGTGGTGCATCCTGTCTGCTGTGGTGCACTGGCCGTCGGGACGGGAATAGACGGCCTAGTTCACACAC
Organism: Brachyhypopomus gauderio; assembly: GCF_052324685.1. Classification (NCBI taxonomy): domain Eukaryota; kingdom Metazoa; phylum Chordata; class Actinopteri; order Gymnotiformes; family Hypopomidae; genus Brachyhypopomus; species Brachyhypopomus gauderio. Next base: position 770,555 of record NC_135222.1, on the reverse strand, counting down.
CGTTTATTGCAGTGACTAATGATACCTGGACAGACCTCGTTGAATCTGTAGGTACTTAACAATTACTGCAGCTTATCTAAGAGGGTTACTCTGATGTTCAGAAGTCCTGCTTCGTCTTTGGTGCGATTTGGCCTAAACAGGCACGTGTGTACGTACGTTTGTGTGTGTACGTACGTGTGTGTGTGTGTGTGTACGTGTGTGTTGTGGGCCCTGTCCTGGTGTCACGTGCGCGTCCACAGAGTGTGTGGGGTGACTGGGAGCGCGCACACACACAATGGCCTGGCCGCCCGCCACCCCCCCCCCCCCCCCTCCTGGGCCTGGAGCAGTTAGGGCTCTGGGAGGGGCCGCAGAGGCACTCCGGGCACGGAGGGGCTGGCCTGACAAAGACCCAGAATGCAAAGCAGCCCTCCCATCTTGGCGTGGCCGGGGAAGGCAGATGTGCTCTGCACCGTCTTCAGAAGATCTACCCCCACGTGATCAGTCTGACAATATGCTACATGTGCTTGAAGCACTAAATGCACATTCTGTTCGCTCGTGTACCAAAATATATATTTTTTACATAGGTATCACAGTCAATGCAAGTCTAAGACTTTGCATTTGAATTGCTGTAAGCTGTGGTCCTATGCTGCCCTCTTGTGGCCAATACATGCTATTGTTTTGGTGGTTGTAATTTATTTTGTGTGACCCCAAGCGCCTGCTTGTATGGGGGTGCGTTTCTAAATTTGGTCTCTCTTTCAGTCATGTAGATATAAAGAAAGAGCGACCCCCGACCCCGGATGATGTCATCGTTTTATCAGACAACGAGCCCTCCAGTCCATGTGTGAATGGAATAAACCACAGTGTGAAGAAAACGGACACGGATATGCTCATGGTAACAACACCGCGTCCCTCTAACGGCACATCCAGAGACTACACTTTCTTCTGAACTTCTCCATACCTCACAACTTTATTATTGTTTGTTGGTACTATTAGTTAATATTTGCAATTATTAACCAACATTGAAATTTTGGAGGATACTTTAATTCAGAGTGACTTATGCCTGGTTCACACTACACGACTTTTCAGTCGTCAGGTTTTTGTGCCGTCCGCACTACACGACTGGTTGTGCTGTAATCGCGAGTCTTTCAGTTGTTGTGGCTTTCACACTACATGACTGATCGGCGACGCGGGCTCACGAATTACACGACTGGGGAATCGCCGACTCATTTGGCTGCCGTCCAAAAACACGAGAACACGAAAACGAAACTCTCGCGAGAACCAGCAACACCACGTAGAAGAAAAAAAAACAATGTACATGTGCTCCACATTTTCGTTATTATTATTTTTTTTTTACCGTTTAAACACTCCATAGTCCCAAGTGAACATAAATATAATCAATCGCACTATTTCTCCAGTGCTGTCACAATAACTTAAACACAGTGTTGTAGTAAAGTTGTAAGAAAGGTGAGGATTTTGTGTGTTTGCTGGGTTACTGTTTTGAAAGTATTCTTGAAAGTTTTTTACATTCTCAGAGATATCTTCAGCGGTGCCGCAGTTCTCTCTCCGCGTTCCCATTGGCTGTAGCTAGACGCTGTTCCCATTGGCTGTAGCTAGACGCTGTTCCCATTGGCTGTAGCTAGACGCTGCTGCCGACTCTCAGTCGCCGACTGCTAGATATTAAACATGCTAGATATCTGCTAGTCGTCGGCGACGGCTCGGCGAGCGTCTTTCAGCAGTTCACACTACACGACTGAGCGAGCGACGAGTGATCGCCGATTCGCCTCCGACCACAGTTTTTGTCGGCGATCTGTCGGCGACTGAAAAACCAGCCTAAAATCGTGTAGTGTGAACCAGGCTTTACGTATTTATCGGTGTGGTCTTCCTGGAAAACAACACCCATGACCAGGGTGTTACTAGCGTCGTGATTCACCTGCTCCACCAGCTGACCTGCAGGAGTGTAGACGTACAACATACCGATTAATTCTGTGAACTGCAAAAACCTGGGATTAAATTGTCTGGGGGGGTGTGGTCTTCTCTTTGCCCTTCCCACACGTTGCGTGCAGCAGAGCAGTCCAGAGGAGCGGAGGCGGGTCATCGTGCAGCTGCGGGAGGAGCTTCGTCTTCAGGAGGCCAAACTGGTCCTTCTGAAGAAACTGCGCCAGAGTCAAGTGCAGAAGGAGAGCGTGGTGCCCAAGGCAAGAACCAATCACAGCGTGCCACACGGCATGTGCTACAATCACAGCCCTGCGACTGTGCTCCAAGTTATATTCTCTCTCTCTCTCTCTCTCTCTCTCTCTCTGCTGATCAGGCACCCAACTCCCTGTCCAATCCTCCTCCTCTTGTAAGAGGCAGCATCACATCCAGCAAAGCTCCTATACAGGTTCCACATCTGCATCTCCTGAATTTACACTCTTTTTGTGGCGCGAGAGACAGAGCCGTGCCCTTAATTCTGTGCTCTACTTCCTGTGTGTGTGTGTGTGTGTGTGTGTGTGTGTGTGTAGGTGTCATCCGGTCGAAGCTCAGGTGTGGTCATCCCTCCCCCTCTGGTTCGGGGAGGCACGCAGGTGTCTAAGGCTTCGGTGGTGATGCCCCCCTTAGTCAGAGGCTCACAGGTAAGCAGTGCGACTCCGTGCCGTGAAGCTGGTTTTTTTTTTACCCAGCTAGTTCTCGTTCTGGTCACCTAACCTGAGGCTGTGTGGGTCTGCGGGCGCCCGGTTTTGGGCATGTATGTTGGGGAGGATGCGGAGGGGGTCGTGTGGGTCTTTGTGGGTGCCTGAGCCCATGGTTTTGACTCCCCAGCAGATAGCCACGTTGCGTCAGCAGCACTCGGCGTCGGGGCCTCCACCCCTGCTGCTGGGGCCACGCACCTCCGTCCCCAGCGTCCAGGTGCAGGGTCAGAGGATCATCCAGCAGGGACTCATCCGCGTGGCCAACGTGGCCAACTCCAACGTCCTGGTCAGCATCCCGCAGGTCAGACCTCCCACCCCACCACCGCTCCCTGTCCCTTTACCGGACTTACATTACACCCATATGCTAAGGCTGCACTCGCATTCCATGTATTGCCACTTTGTTGGTTTTAGCTGCAAGTCCATATGAGGGAGGGTATCTGTTTTGCTTCGCTTTTACGTAGTTTGGGTGGAGGCCGGCTCATGTGTAACGCTATTACCCAACAAGATGGATGTTCTTTGCAGTCCCTCCTCCTCGCAGTGGCAGCAGGATTAATAAAATGATCCATGCCAGGAAAAGAAATGTTGCTTTGCTGGTAAAGAATTCACAGATCCTCCTAACGAACGCCTGCTGTGTCCTGTTGTCCAGGGATCGCCCACGGGGCTGAAGGTCTGCTCCGCCTCGGCCCAGTCTGGCACCAACGCCTCCCCGGGCACCGCCAGCGACTCCCCCGCCAGCCGGCAGGCGGCCGCCAAGCTGGCCCTGCGGAAGCAGCTGGAGAAGACCCTCCTGGACATCCCTCCTCCAAAACCACCGGCGCCCGAGCTCAACTTCCTGCCGTCGGCCGCCAACAATGAGTTCATCTACCTGGTGGGACTGGAGATGGTGGTGCAGAACCTTCTGGATTTAACAAAGAGTGAGTGCTTTACTCTCGCGGCTGAGATCACCGCTTTGTGTCGGTGGATGTTTTGTCCGTTTCGTCCTTTTTGGATGAAACTTTGGGCCCTGTAGTTCACGGTTTAATGGCTTCTCGCCATTCAAAATCCGTCAGCCACTCATCCATTTGTTAACAGAATCGGGTGCAATGGTAAAGCCAAACACAAAACAGACACTGCGCAGTTACTCTGGGAGTACTACCGTTAGAGAGAACCCCCAGCCCGAGTTCTACCTCCCCCTGACCTAACTGCTCCCTCTCCTGATGTCAGGCAAGCAGCAGGCGGCCCAGCAGCAGGCCGGCCCGGCGCCGGTGTCCGCCCAGCCCGCCAAGGAGCCGTTCACGTGCGCGCAGTGCCAGACGGACTTCACGTCCCGCTGGAGGCAGGACAAGGCCGGCGGCTCGGTCCTGTGTGAGCAGTGCATGAGCTCCAACCAGAAGAGGGCGCTGAAGGCCGAGCACACCGGCCGGCTCAAGTCGGCCTTCGTCAAGGCCCTGCAGCAGGAGCAGGAGATCGAGCAGCGCATCCTGCAGCAGGCCGCCACGCCCACCACCAAGAGCTCCGCCCCCTCGCCCGCCTCCTCCGCCCCGTCGTCCGCGCTGTACAAAGCTGCCCGCTCCTCGCTGCCCCAGCAGCAGGCCAGCAGGGTGGCGCCGGTGAGCCGATACCACACCACCATCAAGCAGGTGGGTTCATCCTTTCAACCCACGGGGTTAATGTTCGGTTACGCACCGTGAAGCGAAACACATACAACATTGTCTTACGCGTGAAATGTGATTTCTTCCTCTGACCTCAGAAAGGCACAGATTGAAACAGCCAGTTCCCACAAAAGAACATCTGTCCCGTCACACAGACGTGGTCACCCCGAGAGGCTGATACGCAGCCGCCCGACCCGCTTTCCAGAATGTTCTAGGATAGCTGAGGCACACTTGTCAAAATGGCAGTAGTGCTGACAGAAATCTTACCGGAAACTTCCGTCCCAGTGAACAGTAGCCTGACTGTTCTCGTAGAAACACGTCAGAAGCTGTTAAGAAGCTACAATGATTATATTTATTTATATTGACTATAACAAATAGGGGTGTGTTTAAAAAATCGATTTTTCGATTCAAATCGATCTTCATTTGAATGATTCGATATCGATTTATTAAACCTGAGATCGATCTTTAGAATTGGCCAATTTTCTCCGCATATGTGTACCGTTTTAACTTCTTGTGTTTTATCTCGCGTGACGTGCTTTAATTCCACCTTGTTTAGGTGTATGAACCCAGGAAACATGACTTGGTTCATTGTGCTGAAGCGCGGCGCGCGTGAAGTTACAAAATTCGAGAGGTGCACGACCTCGCGAATCGACAGCTCACGGGTGGAGCCACCGTGATTACGTCGTTTTCGGTGCGCGGACCATTACGCCGGTCGCGACGCGTCAAGTATAAAGCTGTTAAGTTTACTGTTGACAACTCTTCTCTTTTATTTTAACATTAATACAAGCGAATTCACTCAACAGAAGTAAATAACTGAATCCTCTCTCTCACTCTCGCTCCTCGCGCGCTCTCCCACTCACACACACACTTAAAGAAACAGTAACCCAATAATCCCATTATCATTACAATATAAAAAAAGAATGTAACTGTTGTTCACAGTATAAACACTAATATCTTAATACATTTTAATAAAGTTTGGGTGTTACTTGTATCATTACAACATTTCACATTCAAACTACACTTTTTATTGTAACTGAAATTTCCCTACAAGAATCGATATTGAATCGGATCGAATCGAAAATCGAATTGAATCGGGACCATGTGAATCGGAATCTAATCGAACTGGGAAATCAGTGGCGATACCCACCCCTAATGACAAAGTGCATCCTTACGTTTTTCACACGTGACCTGCATCACTAGTGCAGTCCTGATCACTGCGTGCACTCGTGTCTTCACGTCTGCCCTCCCTGTGTCCCCCGACCAGAGTCCGGGCCAGCTGGCGCGGAGCGTGCAGGCGGCGGTGGTCAGCGCCAGCTCGCGGGCCCTCGCCCACGGCTTCACCACGTCCTCGCAGCTGCAGAACGCAGTCTCCGCTGCCGCGCTGGTCAGCAGGCCAGGTAAGCATGCCGTGCGCGCGGGGTCGAAGGGCGTCGCCGGCGGCAGCGGCAGTAACCCCGCCCCCGGTGCCTGGAGGAAGCAGAGCGGCAGCGGCCCAGGTAGATGACGCCGTCCGAAAAACCCCCCCAGACAGATGCAAAAAAAAAAATGCCTGCGCCTTTCCTCTCTCGCTCACCTATCCCCCCCCCCGTTTCTGATCGTGTGTGTGTGTGTGTGTGGGGTGTCGTCTTGTCGCGGGGCTGCTAAGGTGGTGAGGAGTAAAGTCTCAATTAAATGCTAAATTGAGTGATTAACAGATGTGGCTAATTGACCTAAACCTTTGCTCAAAAGAGTAGTCCGACATTAGTAGTGACGTATAATTTGAAGTTGTTCTTACAAATGCTGCCCTATTCCATTCTTCGTTGCTTTTCCCCCTCCAGTGCAACTCGCTTTCATTGTTCTGGGATTTGCTCTCTAGGTTGGGTGTAGGTGTCTCTGTAACGAGTACTGTGCCCTCTCTCCACACAGGCGTCACTATGGCCTACGTCAACCCCAGCCTGTCCGTACACAAGACCACGTCTCCAGTGGACCGGCAGCGAGAGTACCTTCTGGACATGATTCCATCTCGTTCCATCTCCCAGACCACCAACACGTGGAAATGATGCCGTCACTGACCACTCTACGCTAATGAAATAATCTCTTTGAAATAATCGACTTCGTTGGGCTGGATATTGATATCGGTTGACCAGCTATCAAGCAATAACAAGAAACAAACTTTTCTCTCTGCTTAGTGGAAACCTCTACTCCAGTCTGAGAATCAATTGAAACAGTCCTGAGATATTGGGCCATGGATCAATCTTAACAAACGGAGACTTGGGGACCTTCTGAGTAGGCCGTGTATGTATGTATTAAGTCTACGGTGGCCCTACCTCGTTCACCCTGGTGATGGTGGGGTTGGGGGGGGGGACCCTCCACCCACTTTCTCTTTCATCTCCACCTCTGCTTGTAGTCTCACTGGTGCTGAGACGCTCATGGAAAACAAGGTGACTGATGGACCGTCTCCATTTTAATAAAACATGCCTGCTTCCTCTTAACGAAGGGAAGGTGCTCAGACTGCACGTGAAGCCAGGCAGCTGCGTTTTCTCTAGTCTTTGGACCATGTATAAGAGTGCTTTAGCTTCGCAAAATGTAGATCTTCAATGGGACACAAACATGCGGCCCCTTGAAACAATGATGTGGGAGTGTGAGTAATTCTGTTGTCAAGGTTTTTATTTAGGGTTTGCTTTGCGGACTCATTCCACCCCCTCCCTTTGAGCTGGCCTTTTGTTTTGAGGGCTGAAGTTTAAAGGTATTGTTGTATTGCTGCGGTGGTTTTACATCTGCCAGTTTAGTGTGTATTTTAAGTACTTTAAATGCATTTTTCCCCCCAGGGTTTTTTTTTTTTTTTGGGGGGGGGGGGGGTACTGAAACGTTTGCTTCTTGATTTACTCCCCTTGTTTTGTCAAAATCAAGTGGACATGAGGACTAGGGGCACTTGTGACGCTTTTGGTTAATTTTGTGCAGTGTGTGTGTGTGTGTGGAGGGATGTGTGTGTGTGTGTGTGTGTGTGTGTTTTCCTTCATTCTTTTTGCCACTTTTAGATTGTGACAGTACATGGGGATATTTAAAACTACACTGTATGTATTTTGCTTTAGATGAAGGATGCTCCAGTCACCCCTGACCCTATTTGTTTGAAATACTAGATTGTTAGGACTGTTCCCCCATGTATTAGTTTCAGATATTATCAGTCGATGACTGTATCCAGCAACGGGAATTCTCAGAATATCTCTGAGCTTCTCTCAAAATAATTAGGCTGCCAGATGCATGGTGTTTAATGCTGGAGAGGATGCGTTATGCACACGCACACAAACATCTGCTTACTGGGACAGTGGGCTGTGGGCTTTATCAGTGGGCTTTTGAGACAATGATTCACTGCTTTCATGTGATTGAAAAAACTAGATGAAATTCGACTCAATACTATCCCCCCCCCCCCATTATTTATAAACTAACTCGGCTGAGCTTGGAGGGACGGAGGGGATCTGGTCCTTGATGAACAGCGGGGCAACCTTCATTCCTTCTACCCCTCTCCAAAAGCCAATATGCACATAATTACAGCTGGCACTCGTTCATTCTGTATCTCCCACGAGCACCCGTCTTATCAGAGGTTTCCCATTAGTCGAGTCCTTCCATGGCTGTCTGTGTTGGAGGGTGGTGGTCTCTGGTTCACACTGCTGTTCTGACTACTGCTGCTGCCGGGATATAACATCATTCCATTGTCCAGGGATGCTGGAACTATTTGCAGTCCTGTCTCCCTTTTATGAGTTGTACAAAAAAAAAAAGTTTGACCTTTTTCCATTTATTTTTGATCTATCAGTTAATGATTATAATAAAAACGGAATTTAATCTATGGTATTTTCTTATTGTTATAACCTATGCATGTGTGAAAGGGGTTACTTGCGTTTTGAACTAAAATGTCAAAGTTTTGTATTTTGGGAAGTATTTCTAGAACATTTCGAGACTGTCATCCGCAGAGTTATTATATATGATCATAGTGGAAACCGTTATTAAATAAGTTGCTAACGCCCAAAATGAAACTGGAAACGACTACAACATGACTAAACTTTCAACAAGGTTTAATTGACACGTTGTCTCTCCACTACTGCATCCACGGCTGCTGGGACACACTCGTGATGGAGGGTCGGGAGGAGGGACTGAAGCGTAGCAGATACGAGATGAGATCACGACACGGTTCCTCCACCACCACGCCGTCGGTGTACACCAAAGCTTTGCGCTGAATTCGTGGAAGCTTGCTCGGGTTTGAGTCGTCGAAGGGCATACAACCTGTGACCATGACGTACAGAATCACGCCCAAACTCCATATGTCGTACTTCTTTGGGTCGTAGGGCACACCCAGGAGTACCTCAGGAGGAGAGTACGCCACAGAACCGCAATATGTCGTGCTTAGTTCTGGGTATCCACTCGCAAAGCGTCCAAACCCAAAATCCGTGATCTTGACTTGATTGTCGGCTGTCAACAGCACATTTTCGCATTTCAGGTCTCGGTGAACAATGTCTTTCTGATGTAGATGGCTCACGGCACTGACTATCTGAGAGAACCAAGTCCTGGCCTGGTCATTAGAGATGCGGCTCACCTCCTGGATCTTCTGCAGCAGATCCGTTGTGGCAGGTTCCATGACGATGTATATCCGGCCACTGCCTACGTCGATTAGCTCATGAACATTAACGATGTACTCATGCTTTACAGCTCTAAGAATTTCAAGCTCCCGCGGCAAGAATTTGACGACAAACTCGGTCGGTGCCTTCTTGCGGTCGACTATTTTAACGGCTACTTGACTGGCATGCTTCTTGGAGGAGGCCAGCTTGACCTTGGAGTAACTCCCTTCGCCGATAGTGACTCCGAGCTTGTATCCCATACTTGTGAGAACTTTATCGGTAGGCATTTTTAGATACGACGTGGAGCTACTAGTTTGAAGCTGAATGAACCATCATGGTTTTGAAGGCTCCTCACCTCATACACTCATTGTTTTGTCAGGTTAGAACGTATTAATGCGTCTCCATGAAAAATCCAAAACTCGGACCGCAGATCCATTGTGACCTCATATTGATACAAAGGTGACGTACGTGTCTAAACTTTGTGTTCATTGTAATTTTTAATCATGATGTCTTCATGCCATGTGGTTCCTAAAACATAGACATACAGCCCTGAATAGTAAGAGCACATTTAACTACTTGTAGAATCAATTTCATGATGGTGTGTGGCTAATAAACAAAATACTTCATATTATTACCACTCGTTACTGTTAAATTTACAGTGTAGATTGGACTAATCCCTGTGGAAGGTTGCACTGACACGATCTGTGCCGAAGGAGGCAGTATTTACCCTCAGAATAATCTAGCTGATCAAAAGATGTGCATAGCCTAGCAATAAATTAGATATTTTTAAAAACTAATTTAAAAAAGTTATAATAATAACAGCAGCATTATTTAAATGAATCAATGTCTTGCTTTGCGGGGATAAACCCTCCAAATATTAACAATGCCCTCTCTTCTTGCTTGTCTCTTAGTAATGTATTATACCATTTAATATCTGTTTTTAAATAAGGATTTACGTGGAATTGCATGTAAAACAGCTGTTTTAATTTGAAAAAAGTATTTTTATCTCTAATTTAAAATTCACTCTCATACCTAATGCAGGCATTTCTCTCTTTTGAAAAAGCCCCCGTACCCTAGACCGCTCCTCCATAATATACATGTTGAATATTTTCCATACTTAGTATAATTTTCTAGATCATCTATGACCATGCAAAGGAATTGTAGGGTATCCGATATGATTAGGACTTGACCGGGGCTGTGGAGGTACAGCTGTGCATTAGTTGGTCTGTCCTGAGGATGCTGCTTCAGAAAGCGCTGGAGCCTTTGGCTTGACTGAGCACACATCACCAGGGCGCTCAGCCAATCAGACTCCTCTCGACGTGTCTCCCTGCTTCTTAATTGGCTGACACTGGCAGCAAGGGCAGCTGCTGCACGCGGGGAAACCGATTTATCAGCCATTGAGCCTGTACAGGAGAGAGAGAGAAAGAGAGGGAGGAACGGCACACTGAGCGAGAACGAGGGAGACAGAGAGAGAGGGAGGAATTGTTAAAAAAAAAAAACAAAAGGAAAGCAGGCTGACTGGTACGCAAGAATCTCTGGCTGAATCTCATCACCTGAATCGAGATCTCCAACGCCCGACAAAGATGAACCACGGCTCCAGTGAGAAAGATCCTGAGACCGTAGAACCCCTGCGATACCTCAGGTAAACACAGCCACACATTGCTCTGACTTTACCATGATACTGTAGTCACAGGAGTGCCTGTGTCTTTCTCTGCTTGGACTGATGATTACCCTTAAAAAGAGGTACAGGGTTGCATTTTCTCACATGGTTTCAGGAATTGTCAATGCCTGCTGAGATGCATACATTAATTGGATGCTCTAGTTTGCCCAAGTTCACATCCTTTTCTGTACCCCCTTTCAAAATGAGCATTTATTTCTAAACGGACCTCACACTATCTAATATGGGCGTTGACAGATGTTTGGTCTCCTGACACAGCCGCAAATAGTTAACTATTAATATTAAATAGTTAACTATTAATATTAAATAGTTAACTATTCATCCCATTTTATCTCCCGGTGCTTTTCTGTGAGAAGCGACACGGTGTTCGGAAGGATCTGCGTTCTGGAGCTGGTGGCAGCCCTTGCCTGCGACTGCGTGGGAGTCCTTTTGGGTTTCCCGCAGCCGTCTGGGACGATCTGCCTGTAAGGGACACCTGTGCCTGGAGTGGGTAGTTCCCGGCAGCTGGTGGTTATTTGCGGCTGCCAAGCAGAGGTGAATAAAATGGAGCGTGAGACAACGAGGCCATGGGGAGAATCGGTGCTGTCAAAGACGTAAGGGCAGAGCCGGGATCTGCTCAAGTGCCTCCGTGTCTGCGTAGGCCGTTTCCTTCCTGCAAAACCTGGTGTGGATCTCTAGAATAAAAGCAGGGGCAGTTTGTTTTCTGTAATGACAGCTTGGCTTGCAGAAGAGGCACTTGATTGTCATCTGGTCTGCCCACAGACATTTAACCACGAGGCAGTCAGTGAGAGGCTGGTGAAATTATTATGGCTCCGGGAGACAACGATAGGATGTAAGGGCTTATGTTGTGGAGCAGTGTTGCATTTTAAACATCACATGATATCTCTTGACTATCTCTAGACTTGACTTTATGGTTATTTGTCTCTTATGCCACACACACACACACACACACACACACACACACACACACACATAGAGCAGGTAGTTCGGCGTGTTGTTACCATCCTTCCATCAGGACTGCAAGTGGGGGGCGTTGGTTCTCCTGCTCCCCCCCCCCCCTCCTCCCCACACGTCTGACCTCCCCTCAGCCCCTCCCCCTCCCCTCAGCCCCTCCCCCTACTGGGCACATTCATTTATAGGCTCCAAATGTAATAATGGAGAGAGGCAGCGGAGAACAGACTCAAATAATTTGTGACTCGCTACTAGGAAATATGTTGCTGTTGACTGTGGCCATTATTGAAGTTAGATGATGTAGGAGTGCACTTGATTTACTCATTTGAAGTGTGTTTGTGTGTCATAGAGAGAAAGGAAGGGATAAAGGAATAGCAAAGTACACTGAATAGCAGTCAGTTTGACCTTGCCTTGCACAGAAACGGCCCTTTACTGAAGCCACACCCACTACGTGAGCAAGGGTAGGTGTAGTTCAATATTATAATATAAATATAACTTTCAATGGTTTTGTCTTTATGGATGTGGTTAAGGAGGTAAAGTTGATGGTAGGTGACTGAATAGAAGTTTGAAAGAACTCTACAGATACTTCAAAGCAGTAATACACTGTTATATTCCCCAAGCACACAGCTGACGGGACTCGGGCCTTGTCCGCTGAATTTCAGGTCAGAGAAAACATGACCCTGGTGCCTGCGTAGCTCTGCACAGTAAAGCACTTTCTGTGCTGCAGCCTCCGTGTTTTTGCTTAGCTCCACTGAATCTGTTAATTCCTCTTTCTGTCCCATTTATAGCGCTATAAAATGGAACAGATTAGCGGAGTCACCAGTGCTTGCCCTACAGCTAGATCGTACAGGTATTGCCTGGACATTGTTGACCACACGAGGCTTGTCTAAGTGCTGTTGCACAATCATCGCTAAAAAAAACGGTGTTCTGAAGCACATGGAGCCTATTTGCTGTCTTGCAGCTGTGCAGCTAACTTCCTCCTACCAACAGAAGCCGCACTGCCATTTGCAACAGCAGTCCAGTGATTTATAACCAGCAAGACAAACGTTGAAAACATTTTGCCTTGTGTCTTTAAGGACGCCCACGATACTGTTTCCTCATGCTGCACTTCAGCTGTTGGGTTCTGATGGAAGGCTAAATGACGCAGTAAAGCGTTTTTATTTGTCCAACGGCCCGGGTGGAATGGGCAACACAGGGAGAGGGTTGTTGGGGTAGAAAGATGGGTGTGCTGTGATTGGGTGTCTCCCTCGTCTTGCAGCCACGGAATCCCAGCTGATGAAGTCAAAGGTGTGGCTCACAGCAACTGTGGAGGTGAAGGTGGAGGAGGAGGAGGCAGAGAGGGGAGCTGTGTGTGTGCAGGAAGGAGGAAGCTGACCAAAGGAGGACGCCCCTTGCAAACGCAGGCTGTCTGGAGCGGCAGTGAAGTGCGTGTGTGAGTGTGAACTCCCTCGTGAATCTAACCGCACCCTTGGTTATATCCCACTTTGTCTCTATTAGCCTCACCCTTCGCTGGCTCATGTCCGGCTCTCAATCCGGATGCGGTTTAAACAAAAATGGGGTGTTTGTTAATGCAGCTTTCTGAGCAAACAGCTCTCTAAGCAAAACCTTCCTGTTATGCACATCTTCCCGAGAGTAGGCAAAAAAAATTTTTTGCACACACAAACGCACTTCTGCAACCAACTGCAGGCAACCGATGATCTCCCCGATCTGGTGTCTGTGTAAAAGAAAAACTCAAAAGAAAACTGCTGCCTCCCGAAGGTGCAGGAAACTTAAAACGAGTCCCCTGAGCTCTGAGGAACTCCCTGTCCTCCTTCAGTACCTGTCTTGCATAAAATTGCATACAGTGACATCAAGGCAAGTGTCCTGCCTGTTCTCTAGACCGTTAGCACAAAAAAGGTGACTTTCAATAGGAAAATCTAATAGTGTAGCGCGAGATAGTCTAGCACACTGCCTTGGTATATCAAGCACAATGTGGAAAAAAAACCCGCTGATACCCTTACAGTATACACGGTGTGCTGACAGGGACCAGTTACATCCAGCTGTGTGGGCCACGTATGGCCCGACGCTGTCCGACACCTCCCAGCGACCCAACGCCTGTGTGCCTGGACACCTGACCTTTCTGAGACTTTAAAAATAGCTCATGTATATTTGCATGCAGATATAAGAAATAATAAGTTTTGCCTTGGATATAGTTATAATTATTGCTTAGTGGCCTTTAGGCCAGCAGTAAAACAGCTGTCCTAAATATCAGTGCCCCAGTAGATGTAGGGGACTTTTCAACTTTACACTCACATCAGCACCTAGGCTTCATTTCCACACATACAGCACTGCAAGCAGGGAAGAAAACTAGTCCTGTCCCCGACAGTGGACCATTAAAATGTTCTAGAGCAGGCTGATGACTGCTAAAGTGTGATGTAAGCAGTGGCAGAGAGTAGTCTGCATGACCCAGAGGACTGTGGAGCCGTGCGTGGGTGGGGGCGTGGCAGTGGGCGGGCGCTTCTGATGGCTTGGTGGACAGTAGATAACGGAAAAAAATGGAGGGAGGACAGATTCAGTTTGATGAGAGGGGTTTTTTTTTTAATAATGGTCCTCCTGTACTCTTTCTGTCTCCATGACAACGGCAGGGCCACATTCCAGCAGGGGCTACAGGGGCGGCTCGGAGGTTATTCTGGGATTCGAGCACGAGCCCCAGATATCTGCCAGGCTCATCATTATACTGATTAGCGCACGGCTTGATACGTTTGTGCCTTTAAATACTTTTTTAAAGGGTACCGTTGTAAATGGCTGTCCATTAACCTTTCACTAAGGCTATTTAAAAAAATGGGGCGAGAACCAGAGAGACCAAAACATCAAAGAGTGTACGCGTGAGCTTATGAAGACTGCTTATCGTCTCTTTATAGTTCCATGTTTTAATGTTTATATGTTCAAATAAGCATATTCTAGCATATTCATATTCCTCAACTTCAGACAGCCGTGTTTATACGTGGCTACGTCACCATAGAAACAGTGGAGCGGAACCCAGTCTGAGAAAGTGGAAGCGCGCGCGCGCACGCGAACAAGCGCAAGACACTCGCACGTGTCGGAACGCAAGTCGCATTTTAAAGACATGAAGCAGTTTAGACCAGAGACCGTGTATATAAGTCTCTGGTTTAGACGAAGCTCTTAGTCTGGGAGTGACGCAGTTAAACGTCCCAGCTCTGAGTGCCTGTCGCCGACATTTCAGTTACTGTAGAGGAACTTTCCCCAAACCTGTCCTATTGTGTCAGAGGAGACAACCGGGTAATTGGATTCAGTGTTTCGCTCTGTTACATATTTATTAAAAAGCCATTTTGCCATTGGTAAAAACTGGGATAATGGCCAATCTGGATTTTGATTATGTAAGTGTTTGTTGCTGTTACTCACAAATTGTTTGTAAAAACATGGTTTCAGGCCCATTTCAGAAAACGAATCTTTTTTTTGTCATCTACTGCAGGAACGTGCAATTAAGACATTGTATCTTCAATTTGTAAGTGTGAGGTCGTCTTTTTAATCTTTAATTGTGGAGAGGCAATCAGCGTGGTATTGACAGAACGCTAACGACACCCTTCCAGATGGCCGCAAAGTCCGAGTCTGTGGCTCCCTGGTGGTGGACGAGGCTGGTCGCGGTAATGGAGAGACGACACGTCTAGTTTTGGTGTGGCGTCCTGGAGAGCTGACCCTCCCTCCTGTCACTTCCTCTGGCCGCGATTTGTGTCAGCTGCCGTCCCGCCCCGCCCCTGTGGTGGAGGCCGTGATGGAGTTGTGGACATGGCCGCACCCTTTTCCCACCAACATGTAATGAAAGGGCTGAATATGGAAACGGTGTGTGTGGGCAGCCACGCCCTGTTGCCCCTTCACCTGCTCACCGCGTTCCCGCCCCCCTCGAGACTAGCGCGAGTGCTGATTGGCAGCGCGAGGTGCGGGGGAGTAGTTCTACTAGATTAGAATCTAATAGTTCTTCCCCTCCTCCTTTCCTTCCTTTCCGTCGGGACCACTCCTTCTGCCTACGAGTCAGACAACGGTCATTATCCTAGCTGTCTGACGGAGGAGGGGAGATGGACACTGTTCACACCCATCTTATAAATAAAAGAGCTGTTGGCCGATTAACTTTCCTGGTTACCAAAGTCATCAGGCACTGCTTTGTATAGTAATGCAGTAGTGATGCCAGTGATAAAGTAATATTCTCCCTCCTCGTGTCTTTTCGTTGCTCTCCATGCTGTCGAAACCTACAACCTCTCCTGTATTGTGGTGTGGGCTGTGCTTGGGTAGGGCTAATGGTGGTTAATTTGTTTGCAGTGTAGCTGTAGGGAGCTCGCATGGCTTGCAGCTGCGTCTGTGCCGGGTTTTGGACAGCAGGAAGGTGACACCTGGCATCGCACGCCCACACAGAGCCTCTCAGTCTGCATGTATGAGACCTCACGGCGCTGATCCGCGGTGGCGATCCAGCCACACTTGGGCTGGCGAGACAATGATGAAATTAGACGCAAGCGTATATGTGATTAACAAATTTGAGTTTAATTGTAAATGTGTCTTTGATATCTTAGATTTGATTTCAGTTTAATGCAGTGGATGTTAACAGTAATATACAGAATCTGTATTCTCTAACGTTCTATGATTTTGGTACAGTATTTATAAGGGAACATGCAGTGCTGTCTGTAAACTGAACATTTATGGTTTTGGCTCCGTTATCCAGCACATTGGATTTAAACTAATTTAGTGACTAAGGTCAAAGTGCAAAGTGCCGGCTTTATGTCAAGGATATTTAGGTCTGAATAATGTTCTCTGGTGATACTCTGCCTGGCCAGCACTGAAACCATTTCATTTCTCTGCTTATTTTGAGTACCTCCTTCTTTAGGTTATCAGTGAGTAAACCCATGTCCAGTGGCTGGCCTGCTTTTTGGTCCCGAGAGACACAGTTGTTGCCGTAACAACATGATTGGACACACCGTCCTGCTGTGAAGTAAAAGGTTGCTCAGTCAATCCGGAGTCGTCCACTTGGAGCAGGATGCTTTCATGCATCCTACCTGCTCGCATCATCAGTGAAGTGGGCCAATCACATGCCAGTATTTAGGGCAGATGAGGTGATATGCGATTGTGACTCTGTGCATTTTACCTTCCGTACTCTCTCTTTCCATTATTTAGTTGTTGTTAATCTTTGCCTCATCTGTCTAAGATTTAACAACAAATCCTACCGGCTTTTAATGTACGATTATTCTAACAGCCGTCGGATGTTTTTGTTCTGTGTCTGTTCTTTTCATGAGACAACCCCGAGCTCGAAACCCTGCAGGTGTGTAATTCTCCTTATTACTGTCTATGTATACATAATGGATAGCTGAACAGTTTAAGATGAGAAGCTTCCTTCTATTATGAACTGATGATGTAACGACACAGCTGGGAGTCTTAATGGGAGGCTTCTGTACAAAAGAAGAATAAGACTCGGCCTTATTCTGTTAAACTTTTATGATTTTAGCTTGACACCCAGCAGCCGACCTGCATTTACATGGAACTACTGCAAACGAGTCTCCTGTCACACCGTGCTGTCACTTCATTCTCCTGTCCTGCTCCAGTACGGATGTCCCCGTACACGCTGCTCTCCGGATTGAATCGCATCCTCTCTTCACCCGTGTGCTTCCGGAAGCTTGTTTTTGCGTAGCGTGTTGTGACCACAGTTAGAGAGACGTGTTGGATGAGGAGTAGAGACCTTGGAACAGGTTCTGTGCGACTTCTGCTGAGCTTTCCTGCTGTGTCACCAACAGCATGGCAGAGGATGCACAACAGATGATGGTTACTAAAGTTACGCATCTAGTTTTCGAGCGGGTAATTTTCAACCACAGTTACAATAAATGATTAAATCATAAATTAATACATTAATGAATGCAATAAAATGCAGTGACTTTAAATTGGATTCTCTTTGAATGAGATGATTTAATTTAGGAAAATATTGAGAATAACCATATGGCATATCATCATAACCTGGCATATCATTCTAAAATTCTGTCCCAAGAGAAGATATTTTAAGAATTGTGTTGATAAAAATTCATGATAGAAACAAAGTAAAGAAAACAATGTTTGTTTATGGAAATGATATACATGCTGCTTTTAAATCCCTTGTAGAGGTGAGCTGTCTGAGGCCATCTATCTCACTGACGAGTCCTTGTGAGGCTCAGCAGCAGCGGAGATCTAAAAGTTGAAATTTGTGTGTGAGAGAGAGAGTGAGGAGGAGTGAGAGGGATAGGGAGAAGGAAAGGGAGGGAGAAGGAGAGAAAGAAAGAGAGAGAGAAGCCTAGCATGCCATCATATCACATTCTCCTTCATTTAACATCCAACACATTTATCACGTTTGTTATTTTTTCATTTGTTTCACTTTCTTTTTGAACCCGTACAATAAAGCTGTTCGGTTGTATGGGATGAACTGCACACACTGCATCTAAAATGTTCTAAATACTTTTTCTCAAGACATTTTTGCATCTAATTCACAGTGTCTCTGTAGCTCAAGACAGGAACCAATCCCAGACAGGGCACCAGCCCACTAAACCAGGCCAGTTTGGAGACACTGGTCAACTTAAATGTGCGTGAAAACGTGGATGACTGTAGTTTGAAGCCCATACTTAATGGGTGGGTTATAGGAGTGGAACAAAGCTAAACTAATGTGGATCATTAGCCACATTTGACAGGAATATCTCTGTTCTAATAGCAGCAGTAAAACCACTCATGTGTTATTACAGCTTGACGAAGTCCAAGCTTTTACCACATTGCAACTTTGCCAAGGCAACCCTGCAAATGGTACTGTTTACAGGTGTGACAGTGGTGAGCTGTCAACTGGACACCCTCCCCGATTAAATTATTGTCGTCTGAGATCTAGGTGGTGTGGCTGGCTGCTGATTTCGTTGTGTGTGTGTGTGTGTGTGTGTGTGTGTGTGTGTGTGTGTGTGTGTGAGTGTGTGTGAGTGTGTGTGAGTGTGTGTGAGTGTGTGTGAGTGTGTGTGAGTGTGTGTGTGTGAGGTAGGTGTGTGTGTGTGTGTGTGTGTGTGTGTGTGTGTGTGTGCGTGCGTGTGTGTGTGTGCGTGCGTGCGTGCGTGCGTGCGAGTGTGTGTGGGTGTGTGTGGGTGTGTGTGTGTGTGTGTGTGTGTGTGTGTGTGTGTGTGTGTGTTAGAGAAAGTTCTGGCTGTCCTGCTCTTGCCTTTGTCCTCCTCTTTTCGATCCAACTGGAAAGGGAAGGCAGACGGAACGTTCCGGTGTCCGTGGAAACCATGCCCAAAACAAGGCCTCTGTCTTTGCTTCAAACTGTCAGGCTCCAGCGTCTGGGTGATTTCCTGCTTCGGCCCCCTGCAATTTCTCCGTTACCAAAGCAGACGCACACTTATGTGATAAGACCCCCTTCCCAAGGAAACTGTTTAATAGGACAATGAAGAAAAGTTTCTGAGCTCCACAAACAGCCTGACCGTACCGACCAAGCTGGAAAGCCCTGTTTTGCTTTTTCAAATAGTCTTGTACCTTCATTTGTGTCTGGTAAGATGTATTCACCTGACGTGTGCCGTTTCCTGACAAAAATAATATAAAACATGCCCTAAACAAGGCTTAACTCTCACGTACCTACTGACTAACTGTACCCACTGTTGCTTGCTGTAAGTCAGACATGTGCACCCCAGTCTTTACCATCATTACCAGCACAGAATCACGGACCGCTTGAATCCGAATCATCTCAGTTATTGACTTTCTGTCTTTTTCAGTAGGCTACCTACTTTCAGTGGGGGACCTTGAAGCTGAACTTTGGAGTATGTTGGCAAGCCAAACCTTGTTTAATGTTACATAACATTTTTCATAGTCAAAACTCCTACATTTGTACATTTTAGAAGCACATTTGTACATATTTTTTATGAGTAATGCATACTTCATGAAACAAATACATACATACATACATGATAGAAAAATATAAAAACAGATTAATTGTTAATGTATTATCTACAGTACATCGGTTGTGTTAAATGGTTCTGTGCAGTGTTATCATCATCTTCCTACTTCCTACAAAAACAAAATCAAAAAGAACCTCTAGGGTAAGCTAATATTCCTACAGGCTAATACTTGTGTTTGTGGCTGATGTTAAATGCCAGTACAATGTCTCTCCATTGCACTCCAATGACACCAAAAGTACCATTAGAAATTGACACACACTGAGATAATTGCAGTCTGGGCAACACATTTTTTTCTTTGTCTCCAGTCAGTCACGGTTGGTAAGATCATAGGAGCCACTGCCCGAACATTCAGATATTCCATAGTACTGCAGTACAGTTCTGCAGGACCTGTACCTGTCTCTCCCTCTCTTTCTGTCTCTCTGTCTCCCCCCCTCTGCAGAGAGCCTGCAGGCACTGTGAGCTTCACAGATGACTCTCTATGGTTGCCATGGTTTCCCCCAGTTGCTAGTGAGGTCCTCTCACTCTGTTCCTGGGTGCTGTGTTACGGTTGTGTTCGCCCAACACAATGAACGTTGAGCCAGGACTTAATTACATGAGCAACGTGCCGATTGGAAAAGCTGCCTTCACAATCACTGTGTAATGAAATGTCACTGAAATAAGCATAATCCAGGATATATGACTGCTAATCACGTTTTGTGAACACGGTTTTTCCATCACTGGCGTGTTGTAACTACTACATGCTGCATCCACTGTCTGGTTTGATGAAACTCAGTGGACTGTAAAACAATCACTCAGTCCTCTGTAGACCTTTTTATTATTATTCTGAGAGGCGGTTCATATGTTACAGAATGTGGGCATGAACTGAGCCCATGATCCTGTCCTCGAGTTGAGGGCGATATGAAGTCTGGCTGAAAGTCTTCTTCAGAGCCAGGCGCTGATCATCTGATCAAGACCCCCTCCTGCACGCACACACACACACACACACACACACACACACACACCCCTGCAGCATTAAACTGCTGTCATGGTAGTGGGCAGATGGCCCGGAGTAGTCTTGCTGTGGGATTGGGCCGGGGTCTGGAGAGAGTTCTGTGTCGTCCACGGACATTGCCAGACTGTCAGACAGGCACGCGGTTCCAGCAGAAAGCCCCTCTCCAACACAGAACAGTTGATGTATTGTCGTTTTCTGGCATCGTAGACAGAAGAGAGGCTGTCAAATGAACTCCCCAAACCCTGGCCTTCCTAATGACTTTCCAAATTGAGTTAGAAAGGCCGTTTTGGGAGGCGTTGCGTAGATGGTTTGTAGGGTCTGCAAGAGTTATGAGGACCTTCCAGGACAATCTTCATGGTCTGCTGATCCATTTTTATCCCTGCACCTCAAACATGCCCTTTGTATGCTATGGCGTGCTAGAGGACGAGACTGATGTTGAACTCTGTGTGTGTGGTCTGCTGTTGCTCACTGTGCCCACAAGAGTGCCCTCCTCCGTGGAGGTATGGACCCCTCTCACAGCATCAATCCCTCACTAGCTGGACCACAGCGTATACTCTCCTCTGGCCTCCTGAAATAAATCTTCTTTTTACCAGATGGATCCAGGATTTTATATGCTTACAAGATATAGCACCCTGGGGTGGTTTTCACCTGGACCTGCTTCTTCATTTCCATACTGTAATGTTGGACCCGGCTAAGATATAGGTCATATCTCTCTAACTTGCATGCTTCGAGGAGTGTACACACGGTGAATAATTTATAGTGTACATGCACTTTACAGCTGGATGTGAAAGCTCACACATTCTACAGTAATTTGTTAGGTGCAATCGACTATCTCCAGAATCTCTGTTGCACTCTGAAGTGAGTTCACTTCACATCACTTTTGATATACAAGTGAGCCATTAATATAGGATTGATCATTCGTGGATGAACTCATTGGATATGTGCAAAAGCTGTCTAGAGAACAACACATAACCAGAGTAACTTCATTTCTGAGTACACAGAATTGTTCGTCATGAACTGCCTTTAGAGCTGTAGAGCAGGGCTACCTAATAAGCAGCTAAGTGGAGGACAAGGATTAAGGCGATCAGATTAATGATGGGTGAAAATGCAGACAGAGCCCTTGTGCTGGGTTTAATGTAGGACTTGTATGTCTGCATGAAATTAAAAAAAGGAAGATTACAGAGAAGCAGGAGGTGGTGTGGGACACTAGAAGCAGGAGGTGGTGTGGGACACTAGAAGCAGGAGGTGGTGTGGGACACTAGAAGCAGGAGATGGTGTGGGACACTAGAAGCAGGAGGTGATGTGGGACACTAGAAGCAGGAGGTGGTGTGGGACACTAGAAGCAGGAGGTGGTGTGGGACACTAGAAGCAGGAGGTGGTGTGGGACACTAGAAGCAGGAGATGGTGTGGGACACTAGAAGCAGGAGGTGGTGTGGGACACTAGAAGCAGGAGGTGGTGTGGGACACTAGAAGCAGGAGGTGGTGTGGGACACTAGAAGCAGGAGATTGTGTGGGACACTAGAAGCAGGAGATGGTGTGGGACACTAGAAGCAGGAGATGGTGTGGGACACTAGAAGCAGGAGGGGGTTTGGGACACTAGAAGCAGGAGGTGGTGTGGGACACTAGAAGCAGGAGGTGGTGTGGGACACTAGAAGCAGGAGGGGGTGTGGGACACTAGAAGCAGGAGATGGTGTGGGACACTAGAAGCAGGAGGTGGTGTGGGACACTAGAAGCAGGAGATGGTGTGGGACACTAGAAGCAGGAGGGGGTGTGGGACACTAGAAGCAGGAGATGGTGTGGGACACTAGAAGCAGGAGATGGTGTGGGACACTAGAAGCAGGAGGTGGTGTGGGACACTAGAAGCAGGAGGTGGTGTGGGACACTAGAAGCAGGAGGTGGTGTGGGACACTAGAAGCAGGAGATTGTGTGGGACACTAGAAGCAGGAGGTGGTGTGGGACACTAGAAGCAGGAGGTGGTGTGGGACACTAGAAGCAGGAGGTGGTGTGGGACACTAGAAGCAGGAGGTGGTGTGGGACACTAGAAGCAGGAGGGGGTGTGGGACACTAGAAGCAGGAGATGGTGTGGGACACTAGAAGCAGGAGGTGGTGTGGGACACTAGAAGCAGGAGATGGTGTGGGACACTAGAAGCAGGAGGGGGTGTGGGACACTAGAAGCAGGAGATGGTGTGGGACACTAGAAGCAGGAGATGGTGTGGGACACTAGAAGCAGGAGGTGGTGTGGGACACTAGAAGCAGGAGGTGGTGTGGGACACTAGAAGCAGGAGGTGGTGTGGGACACTAGAAGCAGGAGATTGTGTGGGACACTAGAAGCAGGAGGTGGTGTGGGACACTAGAAGCAGGAGGTGGTGTGGGACACTAGAAGCAGGAGGTGGTGTGGGACACTAGAAGCAGGAGGTGGTGTGGGACACTAGAAGCAGGAGGTGGTGTGGGACTCTAGAAGCAGGAGATGGTGTGGGACACTAGAAGCAGGAGGTGGTGTGGGACACTAGAAGCAGGAGGTGGTGTGGGACACTAGAAGCAGGAGGTGGTGTGGGACACTAGAAGCAGGAGGTGGTGTGGGACACTAGAAGCAGGAGGTGGTGTGGGACACTAGAAGCAGGTAAGGGGTTGTGTGCGGCCTTGTTTTTTGTTCGGTGTCTTTCGACGCGCACGAATGAGCCAGATGGTGGTGTGTCTCCGGAAATCAGAGATAACAGCTGAACTTGCTCTCTGGAGATATTAAAAGTGACAGGGAAAGGTTGATAAGTGAAATATTTTCAACATGTATTTAATTCTTAATATAAACGCACGTCAGCCTTCAGTGCCAAGACTGTTGCATCTCCAGGTCCTGAGTGTCAGCTCAATGTAACACTAGCCATAGTTCCCAGCTGGGATGCTACTAAATCACTATCTGTTCCTGAGTGTTCCTCTGACTGAGATGAATGTCGTTGTGAACCAATTCACCCTCCTGTTCTCCACTGCTATTGGCTGCTATTAATCTTTGTCTGACCGACATCACTTCCTGTGATCTCCTGCTCAACGAGAGAGTAAGTAATGACCAAAGAGTGGTGCTTTTCTTGAGTGGCTCAACACATTTATCGATGGTTCTCTGTGTTCCAACAGAGCTGACCCAGTACCTTCAGATCCAAGCACATCGGCCCTTAGTGCTGTGAATCAAGTTGATACATGATGCGTGTTCTCTTAGCCACACAAACCACTTTCTAGAGCTCTCAGAAGTAGGCGGGGAGGACCTCTTACCTGTGCCTCCCAAATGTATCTTAAGACTACAGCGGCACTGGAATATCTGCCGTCTCCAGTTCCACACAAACGAGATGACGTGAGGGTGGATTTGAGACTAGTCATGGTATTCCTTTGATGGACACAGAACTCTACCTGTCACAAGCTAAAAAATTGACCCTGGTCCACCGAAGTACTTTGCCAGGCTCAGCTTGTGTGGTTTCCCTAATCCCTGGTTGCAGGACTCTTTCCCACAGTGATGAAAAAGTGCTCAGTCAGCAGTCTGCCTTTCACATTTTACAGGGTCTGAATTCTGAATTACAAACCGACGAATTTGTCCGCCTCTCTTATTTATGTCTGCTAATCGTCAGCACAGTGCTTAATTGCATATAAGCAATGGAGTTCTTTTTAATACATCAAAGGACAATGAAAAGTATGGATGTGGATGAGAAATGTTGCATTTCTATATCTTCATCGTCGTCATCTTCTGTTCGCAAGTGTTTTTTTTTTGTCTGCATAGAAATACAGCGTCTTCAAGACAACATGAATCAGCAGGTAATAGATCGAAGTACCACAGAAGCTATTTGAACCAACCTTCCCCTTCATGGTGGGTCTCACTTTGGGGGTTTACCCCCACCGAGGCTGCTGGTTGACCCCCCCCCCCACTGGGCCTGAATGCCACAATATCTAATTCTATTCATCTCATTCTTTTTGAACCCTGTTTGCTTCCAGGATTGAATGATCCACTGTGTGTGATGTCTCTGTGTAACAGGTACACTACAAAGTAATTGAATTAAACGGTGTTTAAATGCAGTATGACGGGAGATCATACCGTGTTTTCTAAACAGCAGCTGTCCTCTCCGTAGCGTTGCATGTTATGATCACGTGGGTCCGGGCCCCGTCTCTGGGCGTCGTCCTTGGTTACGGCAGCCTGAGCTCGAGCATGCTGCCATCGTGTGCACCGAGCGAGTGAGCTGATGGGATCTGGAGAGGCTGTTATTTAGCTGCCGTGCAGGGTGCCTGGATTATAGCAACGGTGCCTGGATTATAACAATGGTGCGACCTTAAAGAGGGAAAAGGGAGGCTCCGAAAAAGTGAAGCCCCATTTAGGTGCCCTGAAGTAGCAGTCAAGCGCTCCTGCCTGTAGGCTCATTAGCTGACGCCTGCGATTGTTACCCCCCCCCCCCCCCCCCCCCAAAAAAAACCCCTTTTGACCCTGACATTCTATTCCTGTAGGCTACAGTTTTGTAGTCATGTGGAGCTTTCATGCATTCACCTTAAAGGCTTGGTGTGTGTGTGTGTGTGTGTGTGTGTGTGTGTGTGTGTGTGTGGTGAACAAGCTACTGTGCAGGAGACAGTCGCCACCCCAGTGTATATTCAGCAGGCCCGCTGGCTGTGTGTTGGAAGCAAACAGCCTCATTAGTTGACATGTGATTACAGTGGATCTGTATGTTCAGCATATGGCGGGGAGTGTGATTCCCCATGGGGACATTACTGCAGACTCCAGGGGATCTCTGTGGGAGACCTGGGGAACCTAGGGCCTGATACTGTTACTTCTTTAACACTCCTGCATGCATATGTCTGCGTACGGTGCCCTGCCTAATAGTGTTGTCCATTTAAAACCTGCTTGTTTACAGAGATATGCAACAATGCAGAGCCAGTCCGCGCCCGTTCCGAGTTGAATTTGTCGCCGATTTCGGATCTTGTTTGATGTGTCGGCGTTCCACCTCCCTCTAGTGGTGAGATGTGCGCAGTGCAGCTTGTTCAACACAATACAGTACAGCGGCGGTGCCAGACATGGACCAGGCGCACACACACTGGGGCCCGCCAAAGAAAATATCAGAAAGGTTTATGAAATAAATATACCAGCCACCACAAATTAAATGTGACAATTTAATGAAAATGTGAAACAGCACTACCTGGTGATTACGTTCAAACCTCTGAATCTTCGTTCTTTCTACTGTTTTGTCTTGTTTGTTTATCAGCAAGACTGAGGCAACATAAAACCAGAACACGGCAGTTTTGAACAGGTTTATCCACGTTATTTCATAGGTAGCATGTCTATGTCAAAACAAAGTATGAGTTAAAAAAACATCTTGAACAGGAAATTCAACATGGAAATATGTGGGGAAGTCTATCAACATGTAATGTAAATACTTGTGGACCTCTGTTTCAGGTGTCTGTGTAATATCGGCCCGCGTTATAAATAAAGTCATGCACCACTGCAGTACAGATTCACTTGGACATGGTGTTTTTCCACAGAGAAATCCAACTACTTTGCAGTTGCTAAATATCATCAGTAGTCAATCTGTCATGATTTAGTTTATGTGAAAATAATTCTTGTTGAACAGATGCCATGGGGTATTCGGGATCCTAGCAACACAGGAAGCTTTGTGACTGTACCTTTGTTGATGCAGAATCTGAAAACGGAGTGAAGTGAACCGACTCTCATGGAAACCTATCAAAGCAAATGTGTGCAGAATGTTATCACTTCACGCCACTCTGCAAATAGGTGCCAGTTTGACAATGTGCTGCCTTTAAGAAGGTGAAATGAAGCCATTTCTTTAATATAATTTTGGCTTGGAAATGTCTTTAAAGTTTTGTCTGACGTCCTTTCTCTTTTTTCTCTCTCTCGATAAGCATGTGTTAAAACCACTCTCCCGTGTCCTAGACAGAATGAGAGGAATAAGAGAGGAACTCTGGAGGCCAGGGCCTGAGGTGAACTTCACAGATGGGACTGGATCGCAGCGAGGCAGGAAGCAGGCCGGGGCGCACTCAGGCTTACAGCTGTGTAGCTCCGTCGGAGTCCGCAAATGCCACAGGACCCGACCGTCCAGGCTGGCGCGGCCACCAAATGGTTCTGCCGATTCAAATAAACTCAAGATGACCTTTAGTGTCTCGGCGATCGGAAGCTAAATATGATGGCATGTCTCGGTCGAGTGCTGTTGTCGGAGACCCCCGTGCCCCACAGAGTTGCTTTCCAACCCTGAACCGACATACTCCACGACAAATAGAGGCGCTTCGTGTCTCTGATTAGGATGTATGTTTGGCACAAGCTGTCCAGATGCCTTGATTTTTGCTTTTTGCTTTTTTTTAATTGGGTTTTCATTTACCTTTTAAATTATGTGTTGATTGGACACAATGATGTAGAGGATTCTTTGTTCTTTTTTATGGGTTTTGTTTTACTGTGGAAGAGTCTATCATTGAGCCAGCCTGCTGAGTAGCCAACAGGGACACTTTATGACCAATTTCTTGTTTTTGGCTGTCTTTGGTTGTCAAAGGAGGAGCCTTATTCCAGTGGAAAAATGCAGTTAATTGGTAGCGCTGATTATCCTCCAGCTCTGCTGTCAGACTGCTGTCATACAACTGAGCTCTGTAGACAAAACAGCCATTATATCCAGGAGTTCAAGACTAAAGGCAAATGATTGATTTAATAAATCATGTGATGTAAGGATAAATATTACACGCTGTACAAAATAAACTCACCACAACTCAGGCCAGAATAAATACTAAAAGGTTTTACATTTTAAATGAGCTGTAACACTTTTTTTTTTGGTAACATGGTACAACTAGCAGCAGTTTTAGTTCATCTGGAGAACTTCTGAACTGGAATCAACACTCTAAAACCACTTCCAGGGATCTTTTCTGTTAGACTCATTACTTTATGAAAAGCGAGGATGTTTATTCTGTGGGCTGCCGCATACACTCATCTTGGCTCTGATGTGTTCCTTTTCAGTTTCATTATTTTGTCCTCAGTACCTCTTAGAGTTCGAGCTAACCTATCTTGGTAGATTGGACTGAGAGAAAGTTCAGGGAAAACGCACTCAGCATAACTACACACTACTGTGGCGTGTTGCTTCGAAAGCTGACATCACTTTCTATGTAGCAGTGCCCACATTACCGTACAATGCTGTAATACTGTTTCACAACACGTCTTGTTGCAGTGATACACACCTCACAGGTATATATCCTCTCTCTCTCTCTCTCTCTCTCCCACCCCCTCTGTAGTAAAACGGAGATGATTGCCATTGAGACGGAGCTCCTGAAGGATTATCGCTTTGGACAGCAGCAGCTGATTGAGATGTGGGGTTATGCCTGTGCAGTCACCATCACCAAGGTGTGTGCACATCTCCACACGCGCATGTTCAGCGCCGTAAAATTGCCCAATCCACACTAACTCCACAGACCTGACAACAGTAAATGGTAGTTCCTCTCTGAAAACGGTACGGTGACTGTTTAATTGTGCGAATCAAGTGCTGTGGTTATTTGAGAGCCATAACACGTCGGTAATGAGAAAAAATTATCCAGGGAGGAGAACTGGTATGACGATAAAGAACACGCCATGTCTTTGAAGCATGTTGTGACCTGTGACCTGCCCGCTTTGCTCTCCTGGACTGAACTTTGACCTGCACTCTATGCCCCGTTGCTCTAAAGGTCACACGCGCTACAGACCACCCAGACCACCTTCTCCTTCTCCACCTTCCTGTTCTGTTTTCTCCACTCTCGCCTGTCTGCATCAGTGTTGGTATCCGGCGTCTTACAGGCAGGTCCCTGTACCTGAACAGGCGCACGGAGGAACCCTGCTCGGTCCAGCTCGGTCCAGCTCGGCCCAAACTGGACGGACGTCCAGCGGCAGGCCCATCTGTCAACAGTCAGACTGAAAAGCGTCCTGTGGCGTAACTGAGCCAAGTGTGACCCCTGGGTGTGTTTCCTGGTGAACCCTGGCATGCTTCCATTATGGATAATCCTCCAGGCGTTAATTTTCTTCTGGCCATGAGCTCCCATCACAATTAGTGTGAGTTGTCTCGCACCAGTCTTTGTGGGCGCGCCATAAATTGTGACCTAGAAAAACATCGGGGATGGCGGCTCTTGGCCTGGAACGGTAGCAGTGGTGTTGTGTGACGACAAGCACAGTAGTCAGAGTTTTACCACTCTCTGATTTCACAGTCCAGCTGTTTATTCAGGCCATACGCCAAAGCAAACTCGATCTGTCTCCCTCAGGACTAGGGGCTCTGTGAAGTTCTCCGAGACCAGTGACCGATCCCAGTTCCAGATATCAGGAAGTTGTTTTCATTGCTCTGCCCGATGGAGCACACTGTGTGTTCCGACTGGATTTCTCTGTGTTAGAGCAGTTTTTTATTTTACAGAGTATCATATTAACAACACCTCTATTATTGTCTGCGCACATGCACGCATGTGTCAGTGTGAGCATGTGTGTGCACGTGTGCTGCTCACGTGAGTGCGGCGTGCATGTGTGGAGGTGTGTGTGTGTGTGTGGAGGAAATCAGCCAGATTATATATCTAGAGGAGAGCAGTGTGGAGAGATTACATATATATTGGAGAGCAGAATGGAGAGATTATATATCTAGAGGAGAGCAATATGGAGAGATTATGTATCTAGAGGAGAGCAGTGTGGAGAGATTATATATCTAGAGGAGAGCAGTGTGGAGAGATTATATATCTAGAGGAGAGCAGTGTGGAGAGATTATATATCTAGAGGAGAGCAGTATGGAGAGATTATGTATCTAGAGGAGAGCAGTGTGGAGAGATTATATATCTAGAGGAGAGCAGTGTGGAGAGATTATATATCTAGAGGAGAGCAGTGTGGAGAGATTATATATCTAGAGGAGAGCAGTGTGGAGAGATTATATATCTGGAGGAGAGCAGTGTGGAGAGATTATATATCTAGAGGAGAGCAGTATGGAGAGATTATGTATCTAGAGGAGAGCAGTGTGGAGAGATTACATATATATTGGAGAGCAGTATGGAGAGATTATATATCTAGAGGAGAGCAGTATGGAGAGATTATGTATCTAGAGGAGAGCAGTGTGGAGAGATTATATATCTAGAGGAGAGCAGTATGGAGAGATTATGTATCTAGAGGAGAGCAGTGTGGAGAGATTATATATCTAGAGGAGAGCAGTGTGGAGAGATTATATATCTAGAGGAGAGCAGTGTGGAGAGATTATATATCTAGAGGAGAGCAGTGTGGAGAGATTATATATCTAGAGGAGAGCAGTATGGAGAGATTATGTATCTAGAGGAGAGCAGTGTGGAGAGATTACATATATATTGGAGAGCAGTATGGAGAGATTATATATCTAGAGGGGAGCAGTGTGGAGAGTTTATATATCTAGAGGAGACAGTAGCGAACCGTGACCATTAAACCTGGGCCCGCTACACCCCCCCCCCCCCCCGATTTTTTTTTCCTCTCCTAATAAACTGCAATAAAGAATAAAGAAAAAAACGAGACGATAGTATAGCTTTAGAAACGCATGTAGTGCGTTCAAATAGCATTTG
The DNA here is from genome assembly GCF_052324685.1 of Brachyhypopomus gauderio. NCBI lineage: Eukaryota > Metazoa > Chordata > Actinopteri > Gymnotiformes > Hypopomidae > Brachyhypopomus > Brachyhypopomus gauderio. The sequence goes on along the minus strand of NC_135222.1, from coordinate 740,599 downwards.
TACTAGATAACTAGTTAAGCAAAATAAGTTTCCAAACAAAATAAGGTTTCACAGCTCCATGGTTCTCGAAAGCGGAATATGTAAATGAGGACGTCAAAGGGCCGAATCGAAACTAGCTAGCGGCGGTAGGCTAACAACAGCTAGCGTCGCCACAGCGGGCGGAAATTATCATACAGTTAAGCCCGCCCACTAAGAGGGAGGATATGATTGGTCAATTTTGCTGTCATTTGAAACTGGTATTGCGCTGAATTATAACTGCCAGGCCCTCTGTAAACGAACAGCGGGCATCACAGTCCTGATAGGGGGAGACACAGTCTCACAGGCTTCCACTTAACCCCTCACCTTCCAACACAGATTGAATAGACACGGTTGAATAATCTATTTGCTTATATTTTTGTAATTGTTTAGATGTCGATTGTAAAACTGTAAGTAGATAAAATAAAATTGGATAATTATATATATAATGTTTTAAGAATATTTTAGGCCCTCTGAGAGGGCGTAGATGGCCCTGACGGTTCCCCACTGAGAGGAGAGCAGTGTGGAGAGATTATATATCTAGAGGAGAGCAGTGTGGAGAGATTATGTTTCTAGAGGAGAGCAGTGTGGAGAGATTACATATATATTGGAGAGCAGTATGGAGAGATTATATATCTAGAGGGGAGCAGTATGGAGAGATTATATATCTAGAGGGGAGCAGTGTGGAGAGTTAATATATCTAGAGGAGAACAGTGTGGAGAGATTATATATCTAGAGGAGAGCAGTGTGGAGAGATTATATATCTAGAGGAGAGCAGTGTGGAGAGATTATATATCTAGAGGAGAGCAGTGTGGAGAGATTATGTATCTAGAGGAGAGCAGTGTGGAGAGATTACATATATATTGGAGAGCAGTATGGAGAGATTATGTATCTAGAGGAGAGCAGTGTGGAGAGATTACATATATATTGGAGAGCAGTATGGAGAGATTATATATCTAGAGGGGAGCAGTGTGGAGAGATTATATATCTAGAGGGGAGCAGTATGGAGAGATTATATATCTAGAGGGGAGCAGTATGGAGAGTTAATATATCTAGAGGGGAGCAGTGTGGAGAGTTAATATATCTAGAGGGGAGCAGTGTGGAGAGTTAATATATCTAGAGGGGAGCAGTGTGGAGAGTTAATATATCTAGAGGAGAACAGTGTGGAGAGATTATATATCTAGAGGAGAGCAGTGTGGAGAGATTATATATCTAGAGGAGAGCAGTGTGGAGAGATTATGTATCTAGAGGAGAACAGTGTGGAGAGATTATGTATCTAGAGGGGAGCAGTGTGGAGAGATTACATATATATTGGAGAGCAGTATGGAGAGATTATATATCTAGAGGGGAGCAGTGTGGAGAGTTAATATATCTAGAGGAGAACAGTGTGGAGAGATTATATATCTAGAGGGGAGCAGTGTGGAGAGATTATATATATATTGGAGAGCAGTATGGAGAGATTATATATCTAGAGGGGAGCAGTGTGGAGAGATTATATATCTAGAGGAGAACAGTGTGGAGAGATTATATATCTAGAGGGGAGCAGTGTGGAGAGATTACATATATATTGGAGAGCAGTATGGAGAGATTATATATCTAGAGGGGAGCAGTGTGGAGAGATTATATATCTAGAGGAGAACAGTGTGGAGAGATTATATATCTAGAGGGGAGCAGTGTGGAGAGATTACATATATATTGGAGAGCAGTATGGAGAGATTATATATCTAGAGGGGAGCAGTGTGGAGAGATTATATATCTAGAGGGGAGCAGTGTGGAGAGTTAATATATCTAGAGGAGAACAGTGTGGAGCACTGCCGGTTCTGTCCCTGTGCTGGTAGAGAAGTAGAGAAGTGTACAGACAGGCCGCGGCTGCACAGAGTTGCCCCGACTTCTGCCCCTCTACTTCCAAGACCTGGAATGAGTGGGGCAGGAGGGCAAAACAAGACAGCAGAACATTGAGAGCACAAGACACTCACGCCCTGCCCAATCCTGCAGTGTGTGTGTGTGTGTGTGTGTGTGTGTGTGTGTGTCACGCCCTGCCCAATCCTGCAGTGTGTGTGTGTGTGTGTGTGTGTGTGTGTGTGTGTGTGTGTGTGTGTGTCACGCCCTGCCCAATCCTGCACTCCCTGACATAAACGTACCCTTCAGACGTCTGTGTGTGTGTGTGTGTGTGTGTGTGTGTGTGTGGTCGTGGGGGCTTAATGTTGAATCTACAATGTCCCGGCAGCCTCAGTCGACTGAGCTCCGCGTTACTGTCGTAAACGCCATGGTTCCTGCCTTGCTCTGAACTCGGCAGCTACACCTGAATATAACAGCGCAATTAAAAGCAAAACTCCACGCGTGTTGTGTGTTATCTGAGAATTGATCAGCGCGGAGGGATCAGGGGATCATCCCCAGTCTTCTAATCCCCCCAGAAGCGTTTCACGAGTGAACCTCCATGTAGGTTCAGGCCATCTGCTTTCAGGTCATGAATAAAATCCTACAGCCATGGCTGTCGCTGGGAGGAGTCCAGCACATGCCGCAGGGCTTCCTGGCCCAAGGGGAGGCCGTGTGGGGAAAATCTGAACAGGACTGCTGGCCCAGGCCAGTTTAGAAGGCCAGTGGAAAGTGCCATATTTAAAGTCTGTATCACGCACTGCTGCCTTACCTTTGTTTCCCTGCCCTTGTAATGGCTGGTATGAGTTCGCTGTAATGGGCTTAGTTATAGATATCGTCTTTCCTCTTGTCTCAGATTTGCTATTGATAGAAGTGACAGTGATGAAGGGTTTGGCTTAATGGCGACGTCTCACTGGCTGCTGGCCTCTCTGTCGGGGTCTCTCTCTCTCTCTCTCTCTCTCTCTCTCTCTCTCTCTGTAGGCCTATCCTCTGAGCTCTCTGAGCAAGAAGCAGCCTACGGTGTTGGTCATTTGCGGGCCGGAGCAGAACGGCTCCATTGGGCTGGTGTGTGCCAGACACCTGCGCATATTTGTAAGTATTGTGTGCGCACTATGTGACAAACACCTCTAGAGTAACATCGCACAGTGTAAACCCAAGAACTAAAAATACCGCAGCAATGCAGTGGTCAAGACTTATTCCTTTACAATGTCAAATTTGTAGGTTTTTGCCAATAAGGAAAAAATCTGTTTAAAATACATAAAACAGAAAAGAAAGTATTAAAAATGAATGTGTGGATTAGAAAAGAATGCTCATTTACCATACGTGATCAGGATGGAAGATGCAGGTTTCATCTGCATTCAGGTGCTGGGAAGGTACTTCTGTAATCTGCTAATGAGGTCCTGTTACTGTACGTGAAAGGCCGTAGCTTGGCTGGGAATCTCAGATTGCAGCATTCCTGAAATGCACGGAACAGTGGAAGTCTCTTCTGAGAAGGAATGAAGATAAAGAATGAATGGAGTGAAAAGACAGAACGCCGTGTGGTTCCCGCCTCCTGTTTTGTAGGTTACGTGACGACGTTGCGTGCTGCACAAACTGGACATCTGTCTACGTCTAGCTGGACTAGAGATCTGGCCACACGTCACATTATGTAACGAAGGAATTTAGAGTGAAATCGAAGATAAAAGATTTGAAGATTGTTGTATGTTGCTTTCGGCTCACGACTCGTTTTACGTGTAATTTGTTTTTATTGCGCGTGTTAAAATAGAGTGTTTAACATCTGTTCTTCGCCATTTGTCATCTACTTTGCATTATTAAGTAAAAATGCATTGAAGAGTTGAAGGTTGCGGTAAAACCAGTGGTCTAGTTATCTGAGGTGATTTTTGGGCCTGTCATCCCTCAGTGCCGTATCACTCCTCCAAACCCACGTGACTGTAAGAGGAAAGAAACCATATAGTGCAGGGAAGGAAATGTGTGTCTATGGAGGTGCAGTGTCTCCTGGAGGAAGCCCATCACCATAGCCATTGCAGCTCCTCAACGACTCCATCTCTCTCTCTCCCTCCCTCTCTCTCTCTCTCTGTCCCCCACGCAGGAGTACGAGCCCACTATCTATTATCCCAAACGCTCCCCTCACAGCTTGAATCAGGACTTCACCGTCCAGTGTGAGAAGATGGACATCCCCTTCCTTTCATATCTCCCCACAGAGGTTGGTGCACTTCAGACTGCGTGTAATAAATCGTGATCAGGACAACGGCCGTCGGTACGAGGAGGGAGACGCAGGCTCCGAATGCAGTTCTAAGCCCCGTTTGTCCCCGCCCCTACTGTTCAGGTACAGCTGATAAACGACGCCTATAATCTGGTGATCGACGCAATCCTGGGCCCAGAAACGGACCTTAAGGATGTGAAGGAGCCCTACTGTGGAATACTGGCCACCCTCAAACAGGTGAAGATCCCCATCGCTAGTGTGGACGTCCCATCAGGTATGTTCACTTTGACAGTTTCGGTTCCAGATTTTAAAGCAGGAACCACAGAGCGTGTCTCCGTGTAAATGCTAATGTTTCCCGTTCTGAAGGGTGGGACTCCGACGTGCCGAGCAAAGACGGGATTAATCCAGAGGTTCTCATCTCTCTAATGGCTCCCAAGAAATGTGCTGCCGTGTTTTCGGGGAAACACTTTTTGGCTGGACGTTTTCTTCCTTATGACATGCAGAAAAAATACGAACTCAATCTGCCTGAGTTTCCAGGCACAGAGTGTTTTATAGAACTGTAACACTTCAAATAAGTTCATATTTTGGATAAATATTATATATATATATATATATATATACGCACACACACATACATTTTGTATTTTATAGATTGTTAGTGTGGTACATTGTCGTCTAGCATTTTGTGAACTGAGACTGTTGTATTTGGTGTGTGATACAGAGGTCATGTGATACAGAGGTTACGCTAAGGTACAGTGTATAGCTCAAGAAGCCCTTCTGTGTGCTTGATGATGATTCGATTGCTTAAAAATGTGTTTCCACTTTTCTGCAATTCTGCATCACAGAACAATGACTGTTGCATATCATGTGTGAAAGCTTTTTTTTAAGTTAAAAATGTAAAATGTAACATTATTCACTTTACCTCGGGGCTCAAGGAGCTGTTAATGTCTTTGTTTATAAAGTTCATGAAAGCATTTTAAGAGTTCTATAGTCTTAATAAAGCCTCGTGTCTGATACCCCAACTCAATGCTTTAGTTTTACAGGTTATTTTGAGAATAGCTGTAGTAACAGATGAAGATGTCATTTTTGTACTTTTTACTTTAGATTAAAAACTCTTGCAAATTAGACATTTTCAACAGCACAAGGTAATCCAAAAGACTGATGTTAAATTTTTTTTTTTTTTTGGTAACATCTCCAGACTTTGGTGTATATTATTTTTACACAGATTTACTCAAAGTCAGGAGAGAGACATGGGTGCAGAGAATGAATCTTTGTTTCTGAGAAAGAGTTACAGTATAAATCAAGTCAAAGTAGAAGGAAACACCCAGTGTAGGACACAGGCGTCTTCAGGACCCCAGCATCTCTCTCCCTCAGAGCCTGTCTCAAAGCCCAGGAGTAAGTTTGCTAAAAGACTTTCATTGTTCAAGGTGTACTTAGTTCATCACTGTTCAGCTGCATCAACGCCCTGAAATTTGAAGGGAAAATGAAAAGACCAAATCCTTCCTAATCTTGAAAGACGCAGCAGGGCTCTGTGGGCGTGACTGACAGCTGAAGTCATGTGCACCCAACACCCAACATGGCAACAAAGGAAACTTTTGAGAATATGTTTAGACTGAGCGGGAGGCGAGGAGAATATTTTAGTCTGCGCTTTTCACAAGAAATTTGGCTGTTTAGCACTGAACAGGATTTAGGTTTTTTGCTCACTCCTAAATTACAGGCCTCGATAGGCTTTTCTTTCCTCTTTCAGTAACTTTCAATAATCAGTCCTCACCACACATCTTGTGAGTTTTATCTCATTAATCAACATCTTCAAACAGACCTTAAAATACCTTTTCCTCTCAGGGAGAGCCATAAATCGCAGAAGCAGCGTTGCCCTTCCCTGCTGTGATCTTGGGCTGCTGAAAGCATGTCCTACATACATCAGGATTTCACAACATCATTAACGAGCACTTATGGGGTATTAGCTATAAGTCAACGGCTCTGTTTGACAAGTGTATGAGCTTCCAGTGCTTCTGAAATGCACCTCTTCTCCATGTGGCAGTGGACCATGATGTAATCAGTGATCATTAGAGTTGGAAAACTGAACCATACGTGGAGCATCTGGTATCTTACCATCCAGGAACGTTTATGCAACGCAGTCGCTTGTCAGTCTCCCCCAATGGGGGACTCCAGGATTGTTTAGAGGACATTTGAATAGAACACCCAAAACCCCACAGAACATTTCTGTCTTACTAAACAATGATTTTAGAGAAGCTCTGCCACTTTCTTCAGTGCTACCTTGGTATTTTTTTTCTCCCCACACGTGCTGTGGCCAATGGCAAACAGGAGGGGGCTGGACTGGACTAGTCCCCACAGCGCCTGTCTTTTAAAACTCTGTTCTCTGGGAAATGTGCAACATTCATCAGTCTGGGTCGGAAGGACGGAGAAAACCGAAACCCACCTGTGTAATCTTCCAGTCTTCCTGTCACATCGCACAGAGGGCTCGAGCACTTTAGCAACACTTTGCAGAAGAGTCTGCTTTATCTCAGTGGAGGGAACGGCACCATGTGGACCTGGGCAGCGTTCATCCTGGGCCCCCTTGTCACTCTGGCCCTGGCACAAGGTACGTCACAGATATGCCTTCATTAACACCTTTGTTTGAGGGATTAAGCTATTAAGGGCCATCTGTGGAGATGGAAACCATCTGTGGAGATGGTTGATCATTTTCGTTTGGTAAGGTGCACTTTCAGATGGTTCTGGGGTGACTACATTTAATTTGGGTAACTGACATATCTGGAGAGATTTTCATTAAAGATTACACTTTTGTGAGATTTTCACAATTTGTATTCTCAGCATGCTCCACTTTTTTATGCTAGGCATAAACAGCTTTTAAAAATAATAAAATACTGACTTAATAATGTGTAATATCTATAAATCTTTGTCCTTACATAACTGCCTCAAATTCTTCTTTTTAAAATAAGTGAAAGTGTTTTTTTTATTATTATTTTTATTGTATTCAGGAGTAAACTGACAAGGCATCACTCTACAAATGCCTAGCAGAATAGGCTACTATAAAATTGTGACTTCACATTCATGTTTGTCATTTGTGGTCAGTGGAATGTCCGGGAGCATCCTTGGTAACTCCTTCTCAATCCGACCGTCACATGTCTTTCCCATTCGCTGTCACTCCCTCTCTCCTGCGCTACACCTCAGCCTCCTGTGGGATTTATTACCTGTTTCTTAATGCGAGGAGACAGCTGCTCTCTCACACCGCCACCATGGTGGAGTGGAAAACGCCAGACGCCTTTGGCACAGGCCTTAAATCAGTGTTTTAAATAACCAGATGTCACTCAGTCACTCCATAACGAGCTGTAAGCCACTGAGGCCATGCCAGGCCCGGCCACTGGCGAGGCGAGGCCGTTTTCAGTACTCCAAAGTAAATATCGCCACTCGCTCATCTGCCGCATTTAAACGATTAAAACTCCTCGAGTTAAGTGCCAAGATTCCTGTGAGGGAAACATCGATCTCAGGCACTTTGATGTGGGAAGAAAGAAGCTAAGGGAGGGAAAAGTGAAATCAAAGTGAGTTTGTGACGCTACGTGTTGCGACTTGCCTCACAGTCATGGAAGGGGTGCCATCTGAACGAGGATCTGCTTTACGTCATCGTGCGTGTACCCCAATGTGGCTGACATGTAGTCAGCAAGACCCAAATAGAAAGAGTCATCACAGCTTTTAAAAATCCTCAGAAGCACTGTGGCAGTCATTTTGTCATTACTCGTTGTTGCAAGACCGTTAAATTTGGGATAATGGGGTGCAGATGCTTCTGACCCAAAGTCAGGAATGCTCAAGAATGCTCAAGCAGTGTGTAGTCCTGTCCCAAACCTAATCAGACACATCAGACAGACCTCAACATCTGAGCCTTCCATACAAGCTCACCTCAGCCAGTGTACATGCCAGAGGGGAAAAACTGTTTCCACATGTCTATGGACCAAGGGTAAACACACACACACACACACACACACACACACACACACACACACACACATAGAGTCTCTTTTTGGCCCTCATTTACATATATTAATACATAATGGGATGTGGAATGTTGCTCGGAGACTGGCAGCTGGCCGTGACTCCTGTCTGGAATGAAGTGCTCGTGATTTCAAACAAATATGTGCTTGTTACGGTGCTCTTGGAGTGTGGCGGGGAAATGTAGAAGAGCTCTCCCGTACCCTTAAATCCGTTATTCCACTTACGTATAATACCAGCACTGCATGCCACAATATCCATTCCACAAACCTTACATTATATAATGTGCCCAACAAATAATAATAATAATAATAATAATAATAATAATAATTATTATTATTATTATTATTATTATTATTATTATTATTTTACATTCTATTTTAATTAAATGTACAGTCAATGTTTTGGCATAGATTTTTCCTAATATGAAAGCCCCCCTTTTTTAAAAAAAGGATGTTATTTTCATGAGTTCCTGGCTATGGAAGAAACACTTTAAAAGTCACTTAAAACATCTACATAGTAATTTCATTGAATATATTATTTGTACATGTACGTTTGTAACTTGGTTCAGTGTACACTGATAAGAAGAAAGCTGTACAGTATAGAGAAATGTACAGTAGAAGTAAATCTCTTAACACAGCACGATTTGCCAGAATAAAGTGACAGCCACTTTGTTATCGGAGAACCGTATGTCTCTATGTTGGAAGCATGCAGATGACTGCACACTTTTCTTAGGCACTAACGTATTGTTTCCACTGCAACATAAATTCTGACATACCTAATCCCCCAGCAGACACACAGCAGACACACAGCGTCCTCTTACAGAGCTATTTTTTCAGGTATTACTGGGGGAGTGTGCAAGGTGACTGAATTATAACTGTTGCTTCTGGAAATTCTTTTGAGACGAACACGTTTGTAGATGTGCATATTCAAATATATCACTTCTACAAGAAGCTGAATTCTGAGTTCTGAAAAGGCTCAGAATGAAAAATTGTTTTAATCTCATAATTTGTCAGCAGAATCCACTTGGGACTCGGTTCCAATAAATAAAGGCATCAAACACTAATAAAAGAAACTATAGCGCTATTGAGGGACATGGGCCAGGCAATATGAGGAATAGCCCAATTAACCCAGCAGTGTCTCTAAGAGCGTATGTGCGGGGCGTCTCCCTGGGCTTAACCTGCAGGGGGCAGCACTGGCTGTACAGGACAGAAGTGTAATCACAGAAAATGACTTCTGGGAGTGCCTTGCCACAGCAAAGCTTATACAAAGACACACATGCCACATACAGATAAGCACGTCACACGTGCATGTTGCGAGTATAGGAAGGTGTGGTCAAACCTCGAGGCACCGCACAGATTGGCTGTTTTCTGGACGTGATAACTGAAAAACGGCCCACGTGAATGGGCCAACGTGAGCATATTTCCACATGACATCCCTCACCTAGAAAAATTATTGTTTAAACAGTGATGTATTAATAGATTCAGGCCTTGTGGGTGGTGGCTGGAAGTCCTGATTTAGGTAGGTGGCCTAGTGAAAGCTTCACAAAGGCTGTACGCTGGATAGCTAGTGTGCCAGTGTGTTGTTTACTTCATGACTCATTTAGAAACCACCACCGAATGTTCCCGGCCCCTTCACTCCCCCCCACACCACATCTGTTCCAGAAGCATCTGCCTTTCAGGTGTCTTCTGTCTAGTTATGGACCAACAGCATAACAACAGGCTCCTCAGAATAGCTGTGTGGATGGAAGTATTAGCTTCCTTCATAGGAATGTGCAAAGCAAAAAAACTCATCAGCATCAATCCTGAACCTGGAATATACTGTAACGTGCATTTCTCGCTTTGTCATGTGTGTATAATAGCACTGAAATTAGGTGATGATTTCGAGCAAGAAGTAACTTGTGAAGATACTATAGGGCGAGGGCACCAGAGAAATCTATAATGTGATCACAATGTCCTCGGTACAGTTATTGAAAAAAGGCTCGTGGAGGACACAGGACAGAGTACGCCTTGAGACAGCGTGACTGTTGTTCTTTTCCATATGTCTCCTCAGGCCTTTTCTATTTTACGCTCCAGAGCCTGTGGTCTGGGGAACAGAAATCTCCCCTCCTGTTGATCAGCAGGGGATCAGGTATTAGGAGCTCACCTGCCTCTGACTGGAGGACATTCAGATGGACAAATGACACTTCTGGATGTAGGAGGGAGAGGAACTAAGACAGGCTCCCATTTGGCAATAGGACAAAGAACATTGAGAGGGCAGACACCCAAGGGACACTTGAAAGATCAAGTGTGTTCTGAAGACTTCCCTTTATTCTGTAGAACATTCCACTGGCATTCCCAGACGCTCATGGCTTCCAAGAAACATGCTGGGAAGAAACCATCTTGATACCGAGCCTCGAACAGCAACGTGCCATCCAGAATGAACACGATACTCAAGGTGGAGCGAACTGTAATACAATAACGTTATTTTCTTTCTCACCACCAGCAGGTTTGAGCTGGAATAACTCTCAGCTTCGACGGCTGAGCCAAAGGACCAGGAACACAAAACTGGCCTACAACAGCATTATTGATCCTCACACCACAGGTCTGAATGTTAATGTTGTGTTAATGTTAATGATTAATGTTGTGCTTGTTTGTGGTTGGCTCATCCGTATGTCACGAGCATGTGCTGCTGGGATGGTGAACTAGAACTAATAATGATACCTGTGGCCAGCCTAGTCAGTGTCTAAACATGCAAAATTATATGAAACCAAGAGGTGTGATTTCCTGTACGTATGAGGTAATCCTGCTCTCTGAATGTGAGCCCCTATTATAGAGGCACAATGCGATGCTGAAGTAATGACACATGAGCTCTTAACAAGCATTTTTAATTGAAACAAGACGAGCCCTTGGACTTATTTCCAGATATTTTCCAGCTTCTGTAAAGAGTTCCTCTAACTGTGCCTGTTTTGGGGGGGGAAAACGCAAGACGAGGCTGAATCCAAGTCCAGAAAAACTCACCTCATACGAATATTCAGAATATGAATATGCAGAATATAAATATTCATACACTATATGATTGTTCTAAATATGAATATTCATATATTATATTATATATGATTTTGTCCAATTTTTGTGTGCTTCTCAACGCAGGGCTGACAGAATGGACATCTTGGTTCAACATTGACCATCCAGGGGGTAATGGCGACTACGAGAGGCTTGAGGCTATTCGCTTCTATTACCGGGAACGTGTGTGTGCACGGCCGGTAGCCATGGAGGTGCGCACCACTGACTGGGTGACGGCGGAGGACACAGGGGAGGTGGTTCACTCCAGCCTGGACAAGGGCTTCTGGTGCATCAACAAAGAACAGCCGTACGGCCGCATCTGCTCCAACTACCACGTGCGATTCCAGTGCCCGCCAGGTACTGACCGTCATTCGCCAAATCAGGTGTGGCAGATTGCGGGAGTCTGTGCTTTCTGAACCACATTGTCCGGGACAGAGATTTACTACTGTGATGGGAGGAGAGGGGACTTTAAGGGCATATGGACTTACCCCTCTGCTTTTCTTCCCCGCGTTCAGTTCAGGCGTACTGGACAGACTGGGGTGCATGGGGTCCGTGTTCGACCTCCGCCTGTAACGACGTGGGCATCCAGGCACGGAGACGGAAGTGTGTCAGCACGCAGCCGTTGCCTGCGCTGCTGACGCCGTCCTGCCCGGGGCCTCATACTGAGCGCAGAGAGTGCTCCACTGCACCGTGCCAAGGTAACCAGTCGTGGAGCAGGAACTTCAATGAGAAGCTTTCGCTGTATTTCCCGTACTCGCCCCTTCTGCTGAGAACATTCGCTTAATTAGGCTACTACGGGAGAGTTTTAAAACATTTTCCTCTCATCTGACAACATATGGAAAAAGAACTTTGAGTGACCGAGAGCATCATGTCCTTGATGTTTTCAGGAAACGTGTAGCTTCTTGTCTGCTGGCTTAATTATAACACGTTTTCATGTACAAAGGGCTTTGTAGGCTTTGATCAAGAAATCAATATGCCACCTCTTCAAAGGAGCATTCACCCACGCTGATTATCCAGGCAGGCAGGCAGGCGTAGTTCCTGAAAGGTCAGTCATGTAAATACACTGGGGTATATTTACCCCTCTCTTCTTATCCTCCCTTCTTGTCTTCCTTTCTTGTCTCTGCAGCCAGCTGGGGTCAGTGGGGTTTGTGGAGTGCTTGCTCGGTGACCTGTGGGAAAGGTCGGAGGGGCAGACGAAGGACTTGCAACCGGTCGTCGGATAAAATGCAATGCCCTGGCAGACCAGTAGAGGTCCAGAAGTGTGGGAGCACCCCGTGTCCAGGTGCTGTTTGCTAGAAAAACAACACATGGTTAGACAAATAGACAAAAACAGGAAAGGTGATTGTGCAATGAGTCGTGATTTGCGTGTGCACATATCGCAGTGGAGTGTCAACGCTCCTGCCCCGAAGGACGTCCAAGTGAGGACTGCAGCCACTGCGTGTGCGAGGGACGGACCCTGCGCGGGGATGTCAGGAGCGTAACCGGAGTTCCCGTGGCTGGGGCCAGCGTGGCTGAGGTAGCCCAGCCAGAGCTGATTCGAGCCCGCACGGACGCCGAGGGTCGGTTCAGGGTCCCTGGCACGTGTTCGGGCCCTGGGACACATGTCCTCATCAGCAAAGACAAATTTGTCCCTGCTAGCGTGCCCATTCTGAGCAACAGCACCGAAGAGCTGTGGGTGACGGTTTTACTCACGTCCTCAGGTAATCATAAATCAGCATTGCAATAGTTAACATATATGTAACGTTAGGTAAATCCTAATGGTCATTAACTGTCAACACCCAGAAAGAGATATTTGTTCATTTGTGTATGAAAACCCAATAAATAATCTTCTCCAATAAGTCATAATTGCAGGTCTGCATCTTAATTTGTCAATTTCACGTTACAGAAAAGCCGTACATAGTAAAGCACCCCGAAGACAAAGTACGATATGAGGGACAACGTGTCACTCTCTGCTGCAAGGCCACAGGCACTCCCAAACCTGACAAACATTATTGGTAAAATTATTGGAAAAGAATTTTTGGAAAATGGTTTTGCAATTATTTGAAAATTATATTCCATCCATCTTCTAGGTCTTAGATATGTATTCCAACGCAACTTTTAATGTTGTGTCTAAATGGGGACACTGTTGTTTTCTTTAGGTATCACAATGGAACCTTGTTGGACCAGAAAATATACAAGTATGATGAGGGACTGACATTGCGTGACCTGAAGCTGGAACAGTCGGGGCAGTACCACTGCAAAGTCAGCAGCCCGACTGGAAGCATCAAGTCCAGTCCAGCCTTCCTGACTGTTTTTGGTCAGTGCAGAACTAATAAACCCGTCATATGTCTGACTACTTAGAGGAGTATGTGGAGGTCACTGCAATATTTGTATTCGGTGTCAAAAAAAAAAGTTGAGTAGAAAAAAATGTAAAAAAAAAAAAAAAGAAGAAAGAAATAACACACAAAAAAAAAATACAATGAAACACTAACGACTGTGATACTTAGCTGCCTGAGGGGAAGGAACATTTTTCTTATGTTTATGTTGGTAGAGATAGTTCTTTATCCTTCAAAAACCGACATCAAGAAATCACTCCAGCCACACTAAAACGTCAAATCCCACTGCTGTGGAGCTCTGGATATTAAGCGAAATCCAAGACTCTCAATAAATCGTTTTTTTGTCCCCCTCTCCATCTCGTCAGACAAGTATGCCGTTTCACATCCACATAACTACACATCGTGCACATTCCCATGCTGCTTGTTACCCAAGATATAGATTGAGCAAGAGTGTGCTGAGGGGTGCGTGCTAAAACCATCATGTGGTCTACTGAAGGATCACTCTCCGGCTCATTACATGAAATACACTTCAGTGGATGAATGCAATGACGCTGCTAAATAGCTGAATGTGTGTCAAGTTTCTTCACCGAGTTCATTTCCACCATATTCAATGAGACAGTATGGCAGGTTTTTTTTTGATAAACGAGGAGCTTTTACAGAAGTCGTTTAATTTACTATTATTCATTCGTTTGTTATGTTTCCCTGTCTGACTACAGTCATTAATTCAGACACAATGAACTATTGACTCTATCGTGACATCATAAGTTTTAATTAGTTCGCCAACATTCGGGTAAATTGACGTTCACATTTTTTTCATATTTGATTGTGCAGCAATCAGTTAATTGTGCAGTTCATTACTAGGATTTTAATCAAACTATAATTGTCTGAATAGAGCATTTACATTGATATGTTAATAATGCATAAAGCTGTGTGTGAGTTTACTGTGCTTAGAAGCACTTATAGTAGAAAGAAAGAAATAATTAAGATATAAATAGATATAAATCGAACAGAATGATAAATTGAACATGAATTGAACAAATATAGAAAGATCTGATACTGATTTGTTGTTCTATTTATATTCTTTTAAAATGCATTGTTTGAATGCTTTGACTTTTGCATTTATGATGTGGAAATGGTATGTCAGCCACTTTAGATATCTTCAAAAATGAATTTGAATATTCTACAGGTGGAGGAAAAGGTGTGTGTGTCATGTACATATTCTGTGGCTAAATATTGATATTTCTAAATATTACAAGTTCACTTTGTATATTTTTATTTTCTACAGCAAAAGAAATGCCGCCCTGTAATTCTACACCCGAGAATCACCTGGTTAAACTGCCATTAGACTGTAGACAGCCAGGTACAGAGTCTCAGTTCTTTAACACTGGTCGCTGCCCTCAAAATAAATGCCCCGGGTCACAGGACTATGACCTACGCTGCAGAGATGCATCTGCTTTCTGTTGTGGAGTGAGAAAACTGGAGGCCGTTGAGATCAACTGTGGCAGCTACACTCTGCCAGTAAAAGTTGTGAGGGAATGTGGCTGCCAGAAGTGCGTGGAGCCCAAAATTCTCGTACGGGGTAGAGTGGTTGCCGCAGACAACGACGAACCCCTACGCTTTGGGCACATATTCATGGGAAAGGATCGAATTGGGATAACAGGATATCAGGGTGGCTTCACAATTCAGGTCCCTACAGACACCCAGCGCCTAGTGGTGAACTTTGCAGACCCAACAGAAAAGTTCATAGATACCGTCAAGGTTTTTATTTTTGACAAGAGAGGTGGAGCAGTATACCATGATGTAAAAGTTATGAGAAAGCAGGCGCCAGTTGACATCAATGCTGGAGAGACCAACACTATTTTCCTGGGTGAAGTTAAAGGAGAGGAACCCATTGGTCAACTCGTCATACCTCCCAACTCTTTTCACAAATCCTCTGGGGAAACATATGAGGGTACAGTCAAAGCCAGTGTCACGTTCTTTGACCCACGCAACATCACAATTGCTTCTGCCACACCAGGAGACCTAAACTTTGTGGGTGATGAGGGAGACATTCTTCCTTTGAGGACATATGGGATGTTTTCAGTTGATTTCAGAGATGAGGCGAACCAAGAAATGCTCGGAGCTGGTGAAGTCCAAGTTCTCCTTGACACAGAGCATGTCAAAATGCAAGAGCATATGACCACTATGAAACTCTGGTCTCTCAATCCCAGCACAGGTATTTGGGAGGAAGAGGGTGATTTCCAAGCGACTCGGACCAACTCCTCAGGGGGAAATGGAAGGACAAAAAGAGAGGAACGCACTTTCTTGATAGGAAACATGGAAATCAGGGAGCGAAGGTTGTTCAACTTGGATGTACCTGAAAATCGGCGCTGCTACGTCAAGGTACGTGCATACATGAGTGACAAGTTCCTGCCTGCTGAGCAACTTGAAGGAGTGGTGATCAGCCTTATAAACCTGGAGCCCAAGCCTGGTTTCTCATCAAATCCTAGAGCTTGGGGACGTTTTGACAGTGTGATAACAGGACCTAACGGAGCTTGTCTCCCAGCATTTTGTGATGCTCAGACGCCTGATGCATACACAGCCTATATCACTGCCATAATGGGAGGTGAAGAACTTGAGGCAGCTCCATCCACACCAAAAATGAATCCTAATATCATTGGTGTATCACAACCATATTTAGACAAGTTAGATTACCAACGGTCAGACCATGATGACCCAGCACTTAAAAAAACAGCCTTAAGAATAAATCTAGCTAAACCTAATCCTAACAATCTGGATGAAACTAATGGACCGATATATCCTTACCAGGGTTTAATTGCATGTGAAAACGCACCTGTTTATGCAAATCATTTTCGTTTTTTCCGTGTGGAGAAAGACAAATATGAATACAATGTAGTACCTTTCCAGGAGAGTGATCTTACAACATGGACTGGGGATTATCTCTCTTGGTGGCCAAATCCTCAAGAGTTCAGGGCCTGCTATATCAAAGTAAAGATTCATGGTGCAACAGAAGTTATGGTTAGGTCAAGGAACCTTGGTGGTACCCACCCACAGACGAGAGGTCAAATGTATGGAATTAGGGATATTCGCAGTACTCGTGACATGAACCATCCCAACATCTCTTCTGCTTGTCTAGAGTTCAAGTGCAGTGGAATGCTTTTTGACCAAGGTTCCGTGGATCGATCTCTTATTACAGTCGTTCCTCAAAGCAACTGCCGGCGAATAGGCACCAACGGTCTCCTGCAAGAATACCTAATAAAACACCCACCTGTTCTACAGAACAATGAGTCTCATGCATTTAACATGTTAGCTCCAGTGGACCCCCTGGGTCACAACTATGGAATCTACACAGTCACAGACCAGAACCCACGCATTGCCAAAGAGATTGCCATAGGTCGCTGCTTTGATGGTACCTCGGATGGTTTCTCCAGAGAGATGAAGGCTGATGAAGGAGTGGCTCTAACTTTCAGCTGCCCCAAAAGAACTGTAAACCGTGAGAGTCTTTTCCAGCGCTTGCAAACGAATCCTGGCCAAACTTTGGCACAGATGGCCCGTGAAATGAGGGAATCGCAGGGGATGCAGGTCAGAAGAGGATCGGCCCAGGTGGTGGCGTTTCCTTCTGAGCAACAGGGTAGGGCCCAGAGTCGCAGAGTTAGCACTACAAGCAGGAGGAGACCATCCACACGGACTCAATCAAGGCAATAGACCTGCCCTTAGGTGAGACTTTAACCTTTGTTTTTCTGTTGGTTACATTCAGAATAGGATCTTATTGTGAACTAACATGTTTGTCTTCTCACCCATCTAAAGGTCTTTGGGGAGATGCTGGACAAAGACATGAGAATCACAAAAATTATTATGTAAATGACAAAACCAGTCTGGGCATACTGGATACTCAGTGGTTTCTGGGTCAGGTCCTGTTTATTTGTTTCAAACCCACCCATGTTCAAGTACAAGGATATGTACTACCAAGAGTGTGAAGGAAATGATATTTACATGCTTCTTCATTCCTAGACAAATTTCACATGATATAATTAATTCATATGGCCAACATAACTCCAGGATGTATACATTTATTTATTATGGTCACCATAAATGTTAAACACTCAAGAAAGTGTTTGGTCTTTTGGATCTTTCTTATATACCATTTCAAGTTTAACATTTTAAAAAATCCAAAAAAAAATCTTGTTTATAGACTGTTGTCACTCTTCCCATTAGCCCTTTAATAACCCCTTAATGAGTTTAGACTTAATGACAGATGGTTTCTGTTCTTCTGACAAAGATATCACTCCAGGACTGGACATGTATGGGGTATAAAAGACCAATCCCTTAATGAAGCAGAAAGGAAGTTTCTGTCTCCCCCAATTTTCTTTTTACAAATTAGCACAACAGTATCCCAGATGTAACTTAACCATTCGTCACTTTGACCAAAGTAGAACCAGACCTGTCCAAGGGAGGCAGAACTCACCAGAAGACAGCACTGAGGCGCTGAGGCGGACGACTCCGTAGCCCTGTGGATATAATCTCACATTCGTGAATTTAAGGCTTCCAACATTGGCCACACCTTTAAAACTACCTCTTGAACAAATGGTTTAAATCAATCGTAAAGAAATCTTAAAAATCTATATCAATATACACAACAGTGAATTAGCATACTTTGTTCCATGATTTGTATATAGGTTAGCCTATCATTTTTTTTTCTTGTGGGTGTATGTATCTTAACGTGCAATAATTCTGACAATGACTTGAGAGCCCTAAACAAAAAAACTATGAGCCAGTCAATCACAGGACTGTTAAAAAAAATCCCAGTGCAAGTTTAAGTCTGTTCTATAAATAATGTAAATCTTCTTACTATATACTGCAAAGCAATCACAGCATGTCCAAACAACGTTTTAGAGATTATACTTGCATGGGATATTTTAAAGCATTTCAGTATTACTGGATTAAACATTATTCATAATTTATAGATCAAATAGCAAGTACTGTAATTATTTTGCAAGCATATGATCATTTGTGATAATCTCCTGACATAGTTAGACTGACAAAGCTATGCAGTAGCAAATTGTTTGTGTTCAGTCACCATGGGAATAAATACATCAAGGATCATGTATTTTATCATGAAAATGTTTTTTATGTATTATTCACACTACTATTGTTGTCACAATGCCACAAAAGATCCAGTTAACTGTGTATAAAGACTCATTTGTATAAATTCATTGAGCACTACTACTGTGCACTGGGACGATAGATACAAATCAAGAAATGTAGAAAATAAATTGGATGTATTACTTGGAAGGCTTGTAAAAGATAATGAGGTGAAAGTTGTTTGTCTGTCTGAATCCCATTGGACAAGAGAAATGATGCCATGACTGAGCAAGTCCTAAAATACACAAAGGACCCGTAGTTTACCTAGAACAAAAAAAAATCCAGATGGTACATTGTGACCTGGATGCGAAGAACCATGACTGTGGAATGAGCTCTCTTCGCTCATTGGCTAAATGGCTTTCCGGAAGAAAATCCCCTTAATTGCAACCAACCACAACATGGTTCATTTCTGAAATATCAAGCTTTGGCCATGACTGTTAAACAACCAACAGCTAATTGGTAAATATGTGAAGAAGATTGTTGCTGAAGATTTCTCTGTACTGAGTGAATGTACTCTTAATTCACCCACCTCAGAGAGTCTCAGATTTATCCTAAAATAATTAATGTTGAAAAATAAATAGCCTTGATTTCCAAACACTAACTAACTAGTTAAAACCATGTGCAACAGGTGGTTGTTTTGGGTACATTTTGATGGTCAAAATGTTTCATGGGCTCTTACTCCAAAGTCAAATGTTTCCAGATCTAGACACCATTGTAGAATATCCTTTTTTATATCCTTTTTTTTTCTGTTAAGAAATGTTTCTACGCAATAACACATTAGAGAGTAGGTAAAAATGTGACCCTGCCACATATGGTAGGCTTGGGACTATAAAACAAAGGTGAATACGTTAAACACTGTTATGTGAACTGCTACAAATAAAGCTCACCTGACAGCACAGAGTGAACCAAAGGAAAACAATTTTCCATGACATAATTTATAAATTTATAAAATCTGTAGAGCTCAGTCAACAAAGCAGGATGTTGATAGTATAAGTTAATAAAGTATTTCCCTGGCTCTATAATCTTAGATTTAATAATTTGAAACCTTTGTGTATTCAATTTTAATGAGGAAAGGTCAGTAATCTCTTAGTTAGTGTCACGGAACAGCTCCGGACCCCTCCCTGTGGGCGTGTGTCTACGTCGTCTGCGTCTTGCCGTCTGCGTCTGTGGCTCCTCGTGGGTGTGGTTGTGTCTGCGTGTGTTCATTCGTCCCACCTGTGGCCCGTCTCGTAATCACTCGGGGCTCATGTAGTTTGTCTATTTAATGTGCGTTCGCGCAGTGTCGTGTGCTTGTCGTTGTCTTTAGTTTGCACGTTACATGTGTGTGAGTTTTCAGTGTTTTCTGTGCGCGTATTGCGCAACCCCAAACGTTAATAAAGCAGTGACGTTGGCTGCGTATGCAAGGATCCGTGTCTCGTCCTTCACACTGCACCCCAGCGTTACAGAACGACAAGCCTCGTTGAGACACCAGGACAATGCCCGGCTATAAGCCCAAGTCCAAGAAGGGGAAGAAGAAACCCAGCAAGCGGCATCACCGCACTTCGCCCTCGTCTTCACGAGGAAGCTCGCCCATACGGGTCGGCGTCCTCGAGTGGCACGAGACGGGTACGCCACCAGAGGGTGACCGTGGAGTGGAGGAACACCAGCCCCCGCGGGACAAGAGCACGCCTACGCTGGCGCAGCTGGAGGGGGACCCGGTATGTGCGTCCCTGCTGCGTCATGCTCGGAAGCACCTGAACCCCGAGGCGGCGGAGGGGCTCCGCCAGGAGGCGGTGCGAATATGGAGGGTGTATCACCCCTCGTCCTCCAGGGAGCCCTCACCCCTGCGGGTCCACGCCGTTGAGCTCTGCGGGTTGATGAGGGACCCCGAGAGCGAGCTGGAGGAGGGGGACTCCTCGGGCGGGGAGTCGGAGCCGGACTACGGTGGAGGGGACTACCCTCCGTCGTTGGACGACGTCTCCACCGTGGACTACGGTGGAGGGGACTACCCTCCGTCGTTGGACGACGTCTCCACCGTGGACTACGGTGGAGAGGACTATCCTCCGTCATTGGACGACGCCTCCACCGTGGACTACGATGGAGACTACCCTCCGTCCGAGGGCTCCGGTAGCGGAGAGGACGAGGAGAGCCTCCCCCCCTCTGAACTTTCGGTCGAGACCACGAAGGGGAAGTGGACCCCCTCTTCCGACCGCTCCAGTTACAGCGAGATGGACTGTGCCCGGGGTGACAGCCCGGAGCGACCCATGGACTGGAGCCAAGGAGAAGAGGGGGAGGATATGGAGACCGAGGGGGACCGTCCGCACAGCCCGTTCGGCACGACCGCCAGCAGCGCTGCGTCCGACGCGTCCTTCAGCCGCGCAGCACCCGGCACGTCAGCCGGCCGCGCAGCACCCGGCACGTCAGCCGGCCGCGCAGCACCCGGCACGTCAGCCGGCCGCGCAGCACCCGGCACGTCAGCCGGCCGCGCAGCACCCGGCACGTCAGCCGGCCGCGCAGCACCCGGCACGTCAGCCGGCCGCGCAGCACCCAGTGGAGGAGCTGCAGCTACGGCTGGAGGTGGAAAGGTGCCCGCAGCTCCCGATCTCTCGCTCCTCTGGGCTCTCGTCTTGGCGCGTAGTTGGGCGCCTGTTTCATGTTTGTGTGTGCCTGTGTTCGTAAGTCTTCCCGTATGTGTGCCCAATCCGTTATTCCCTTTCGTGCCTCTGTGTGTCAGTGTTCCAGTCTGTGTGTTGGTGAACGTCCCGTTGAGTGTGTCTAACGTGTTTTCCCCCGTCTTCCCAGGGAGGGTGTTTTAGGGGGTTCGTGGCGGTCCTGCCGTCGGGGGTGACGGCTCTCGGAGGCTCGTAGACCAGCGGCTCCGGACCTGCCCGTCGGTGTAGGTTCGGGGCATTCCTGCTGCGCCGGACGCTCCGGGAGTAGCGAGCCCCTGGTGGCGGGTTCTGTCACGGAACAGCTCCGGACCCCTCCCTGTGGGCGTGTGTCTACGTCGTCTGCGTCTTGCCGTCTGCGTCTGTGGCTCCTCGTGGGTGTGGTTGTGTCTGCGTGTGTTCATTCGTCCCACCTGTGGCCCGTCTCGTAATCACTCGGGGCTCATGTAGTTTGTCTATTTAATGTGCGTTCGCGCAGTGTCGTGTGCTTGTCGTTGTCTTTAGTTTGCACGTTACATGTGTGTGAGTTTTCAGTGTTTTCTGTGCGCGTATTGCGCAACCCCAAACGTTAATAAAGCAGTGACGTTGGCTGCGTATGCAAGGATCCGTGTCTCGTCCTTCACACTGCACCCCAGCGTTACAGTTAGTATAATTTTCAAGAAGAAAAGTCTGAAACAGAAGAAACCAGAATCATCTGCAGCATTCAGAGTTTTAGTTTCTAAACACAATATAAACGTTTCATCCAAAATGTGACAGTTAATTATGGATGTCCAAAGGGTTTCCACCTAAGTGTCTGCTATGTATGTTATTTACGTTTTGAATTAAATTATAAAAATTCCAAACTGGATGAAATTTGCATGCTTATGCCATCTATGGTAAACTCTGGCTCATTATCCTCCTAATGCGTTATGTGGCCAATCACCAATTAAACCCATTTAGCTTAAAAAAACAATTTACGTAGCGTTAATTTCCACTGAGGCATTAGTACACATATACATCAGTTCTCCATCCCCAGGCTGGTCTCAGGGAGGCTATAAAGTATTCAGGAATATCCTTAGGCCAAGTGTTCTTCCGTTTCATCACTGTCTGGACTGTAATTTCAGTTTTTCTCTTTGCTATTCTTTTCTGGAAGGCATCACTATTTGAGAAATCTTTCCCCAGAATTCCTATGTACTGTACATTCTTACGTAACTTATACTGCATGGCATTGCTTATCTTTCAAAAGTATGTACATTTTAAAGTATGTTGCATATTTTGCAACATCTTTCTGCTGAAATTGTAAATAAAGCTTCCCTGAGAACATATTCAATGGTCAATCTTTGAGCTATGTTGCAGTGGTACAAATGCAGAAACCCAGATCTTAGTTTTGAACAAAACTCACACAGACAATAGATTAATTATGTTATTACACTAACAAGATATAAAATGTCTCTACACAGGAGTGAAATTGCCACAGGAGTGTAAGTGAAAAGCGTGTGTTCTAACCATGTGTTCTAAGCACGTGTTCTAACCATGTGTTCCACTAGGGCACTTTAATTTCCACACGAACATCATAAATTAAAGCAAATATATATTAGACAAAAATTATGTGCTCAGTACTGATAGTAGCAATGAAATAATATGTAACAATACATCATATGTAAGCAGCAATGACGCAGAGCGGCACGGTTATGGTTCCAGTCCTGACTTCAGTGTAAATACTGGCCTTTGCTTCTCTGCTCCCGCTTTCATAGTGTTTTGTTTACAAATATAACAATGTTACCTCACAGTTGGTCAAAGGTCATAGGCCCTCCATGAACAAGAGGATGGTAGAGAGGTGATGAAGTAATGATAGAAAATGTAATTGTAGAAGAACTGAGTGATTTAATGGTGCCTAAAGAAAACTACACAAGCTCAAAATCATTCAGAACCTGCAAGTAGGTGCAGACGCAGTCAGTTATTTAAGAGGAAATGTAATGCATTCCCAAGATGTTCCTCCCCAGAGCATGCTGTGAAATAGCCTACGATACGAGGAGATAAAGGGTGAAAAGATTTGGGGAAATATGGAGAAACGGCTTTTCCAGGTCCACCTGGAGCCATCAGTTTCAGTCATTCTTTAACGTACTTAAAAAAAAACAGAAAAAGAAGAATTTATTTCAACCTTTGGAAGCAATAAATTTATGTTTCATCATGTAGATTCTTTCAGTCATTTAGATTTTTATTACATTTTCTTCATTAATCTGAGTTGGAAGAAATTAGCGCTGTATCATTTTCCACTGGCAGGTGATTGCTAGATGCACTCAGAGAGTGTTATTATGATAAATCAGCCTGGGAGTCATAATTGGGACCCAGGAGAGCAGTGGTTTACAACTCAGCATACACTACAGCTTACGTAAGTCTGTCTAATTGGCCCGGAGAAAATCATTACCTAGATGAATGAATCATGAGATCTCCTGGGCCAGTTTGCTACGGGTTCTTGGGAGTTTTCAAATAAATTGGGGCTATCTGTACCTGCAATCTTGAACTACTCATGGCTGAAGGTAATCTACACTAGAAGCAGAAACAACAACATAATGCCCATATTTTGACATGCCACAAGTTTCCTCTTTTCAGTGATGTACCCAAACACCGTGGGAGCACTCCTAATAGCAGAAGCAGTTTCAGTGTGCTAATTGTGAGTGGTTGGGTTTCATGAGACAAGTTAACCAGAAGCCTCACGCCTGTCTGCATTTTACTGCCTCTGTAAACATCAGGAAAGCCAAATGGGTTTCGTTTAGCAAAAAATTAAGTCAGCTTTAAAATGTTATGAATACGTCATTTCAATAAATTTTAAATGCTTGTTAACTACTTCTGTGTACTTTTCATACATAGTAACAAGACCAGTTAGTATGCTACATGTGCATTAACAAAGTCCAAATCCAAAGTAATTATAATCGTGATGACTTTTATGAATGTCTACATGAAGCAAATCATATCTCGTGGAATTAGCCGTCTCTATATGAGTCTGGAACTCATCAGGTACCATGGAGCTTTACGGTGATTCTAATGCAGGTGTCTACATGAGCAATGCGATTGCATGCATGGCACATAATCTGTTATTCATTACTTTTTCCTCATATACATGTTGATGTAAAAAAAACTTTCTCAGAGAGAATGATGGGAGATGACAACTGAAATGTCAGTCTGCACAGCTGTAGACATGTTTCAAATCTGACACCTGCCCAATCTGTGATCAGTTCAAACAATGCTACAAAATCAGGGGGAGGAGTGAGATTTTGCAGAAGTAACCTAAGGTCTAAGGTCCGAGGTTTGGCTTCAGATGTCAGCTTCTGGATTTGAGATCTATGGTTCCTGACCTGCACAGATTTCATTACTAGTCCAAAGAATTATACTTTATTTGTCTTGGCAGAAGCAGATGTTTAAAGCAAAGTTCTGGATGTAGTCTAGGCAATGTCATTTTTATGGAAGGCCTCATTTACCTTCATAATTTGATTAAAATATTTGGATTCACTTCTTAAAATGCACTAATCAAGTCATGATGTTGATTGAAAATAATACTGATGACTATTTTCTTTCAATAACTTGGCTCACATTCAGAAGTAGAGAGGCCAAACTATCCTGCCTGGCAGAGTTGAGTTCCAACACATCTGACTCTAATACTCAAATACTTCTAAAGGCTTTGATTACCTTTAAGCTTTCAGATTGGTTTATTGGGGTTGAAACTAGGCAGAGCAGCATATTGTCAGGACCAGAGGTAGGCAATCCTGTTCATATCTCAATTGGCTTGAGAAAAATCTTGCTGGATTCTCACAGATGAAGATGTGAAATGAAAATATAGGAGTTTAGTTTCAGTATTTAAAAAACACTGAAATAAACACTTATATGTCTGCTGATTTTTCATATAAGAGAGTTCAGTGACCTGCCATGACATGCCAAGGCCAAAATGACGTTTTGCATGTAAAGTATAAATATATGAATTTGTATTAAATACACAATGAATACATATTTTAGTATTAACATGCATTTCAGCTTATATGATGAAAATTTGTTGGAATTTAGCAACGGTTTTAAACCATTACATCTGCATGGAGAAAATTACATTTCTGTCCTGTTTTCTAGATGATGACAAACTATATCTCTTCCTACTTCACTCCTGTGACATGATTAATCACACAAGTGTGCTTCTTAGTCTATAAACATTCCTAAATATTCTAAATTTAAGGTACCTGCAAATCCGTCTTAGTCCATTTGAGATTACCAACCTGTCTGTGATACAATAGCAATCGATGATTCAAGCATGCATGCACCACAATGATCATTTAAAAACATTATTTATTATTTCTTAGCAACATTAGTCTAAAAAGTATTAACTGTTTAAACTAGATTTTTCACCTGACTATTCCTTTAAAGTGGGTCTGAGCTGATGATTTGTGAAATGTGACATTAGAACCATGCTAATCTTCTGTCTTCTGACTTGTTCACTTGTGGGGTCAACATATCACTAAAAGAAGAACAAGAAATGTTGAAAGAAACTAAAACTGTGGTGTGCATCTCTGTAACAGGTTGTTTCTTTGGCACATGCTACTTCTTGATACTAAAAGGTTATCCAAAAAAAATCCTCCAAGGTAAAATGTTCACTATTTTTAAAGGAAGAACAATTTGCTATTTTCTCACCATGTCAGATGGCAAAACTTTAAAACAATTCAACAAATTGAGGCACTTATGTTCTTCGAATTTAATTAGGGTTGCCTCGATTTTCCATTAGGTCTGTTTGAAATAAACCAGACAAGGGCTTCCACTAGCTTTCTGGCAGGCAGTCAGGCAATCATGTTCAGTTTTTTCTACCCTTGGGTTTGCACAAATTCCCCTAGAGTGAATCATCCCCATTAAAGTTTCTCTATAGTCTAGCCCATATTGCACACAGTTGCTCTTACAGACATTGTGTAAAGTGTCTTGTGTAGAGGAAATACAATTAACATCACAAAATGCATGTATTAAGTATGCTTTGAAAAAAAAAATTGATTATCGTGACTTTTTTTGCTTTTTAATTGATAATTTGACGTGATATTAATCATAATTATAATAGAATTCTACCCAGTAATAAAGGATGACAACTCTATTCATCTTGTAATCTTGTGGACAACAGACTGGAAAGAAATGACCTGTTGAGCAGTCATATTCCCACATGTAAAGAGGTAACACTGATGCTTACAATCCATTATTGCGCAAGGACTATGATAAAGATGTCATAAGTGATATGACTGATTTCATAAGCGATATCTTGGGAAGGATGTCTGTAGCGAGAGAGAGAGAAAAAAGGATGTACGTAGAGAGAAAGAGAAAAAAATGTGCTCTATATTGATACACCAAAACCATTGTTAAACCAGAAATGAGCGTAACAGTTATAAGGTTTAAAAGAGCGTGGAGATTTTGGGTTTGGGCTCATGACACAGCCCCAGGCCCCAGTAAATATGCTTCCCATCACGCAACAGGGGAGATTGGACACAATATTTTCCTCTTGTACAAGTCTCATCTATCACAAGCATGCATGAACTCCCCCTAAAAATATGGCTTGTCTTTCCAGTAACCACCCTCAAAAGTCCTTTAACTCACAAGCCAAGGTCTGGACAACTCTACCAAAAATATGGTTTTCATTATTGCGATTATAAGAGAAACAGAATATTTAATCCACAAAAAATCACTCAAGACCATGCTTGTTTTCCATGCTTGAAATTAGTAGCGTTCTAACAGCTAAGAGGTGATTCAATGTAACAAATGATAAATGAAAGCACCTGTTCTGTGTGGGATGCAGGTACACTCCCATTGATGTGTAAGGAGATGAAACAAATAGCACCATCCATCCTTCACCTGGGTTGCCATCTCCCAGAAAACTAAGCAGGAAATATAACCCAGCTTTGAACTCTCTCTCCCACTTCACTGAAAACAACACACAGTCCTCTGAGAGAGGTCTGATTAGGGTTCAGTCTGGGTGCACGTGTTTTTCTTTGGACGAAGGTTCAGAATGTAAGATGAAGGAAGGATCCATCTAATGGGAATCATTACCGTGGCCCTACATCTCCGAATACAATGTTTATTTACCGCCCAGTCTACTCTCAAGCGCTTGTGCTGCCCCATTGACATTGTCTTGTCCCCAAAACAAATCTATTTCTTTTCAAAGAGGAAAATGTAGCTGACAGGACGGCTGTTTCGAGATGACCCCCAAATCGGTTTAAGATGGGAAAACAGTGCAGGGCCCAAATAGGATCTCAACAGAGTTCGAAGCGTCTGGACACAGCAGGTTCCTTTCGTACGCTGTCAGCTGAGAGTGATGTGCAGCCGTGACGCTGTTGCGCGGCCGGCCACAGAAGCATCTCGCCGGAAGTGGGAATATTGATGAATGTCCCGTCTCCTTTACATGGCTGAGCTGTGAACAGGAGTAGAGAGACGTAACTTCAGAGGCCCCTAGTCTGTCTCTGTGTCTGCTTGAGTGATTACACTCCTCCCAACCTCTACGATCGTACATATGCGCGGTGCTGTTTGCCATCAGACTCTAGCTTTGACTTAAAGGTCAAAACATGGTCCGCCCCCGTGAGAGGGGTCATTTTCTGTGGTCACTCTAATTCACTGTAATATTTCATCCAAACGCAGGCTAATGTTTCTGCTTGTTTGCCATCAAAGTCCAGGTAGAACGGTTCAAGCAGAGCTAGCTGCCCTTACAACGGCGTGTGTGGAATCTGATAATGGGTACTCACTGATACAACTCATGAGTTCCTGTGAATTTACAGGTGAACACAAAGTCTAAGATGACACAGAGTTGGGTTTGTTCTGTTTATGCCTGAGGTTGGGAAAAAGCTCCTGCAACTTTGTTACACTCAGACTGCTGGGCTTCTTAATCTCAAAAATATGTGCCGCTACACTGCACAAACTTTAGATAGAACAGCACGAGGGACGTTTTGCAGTCTGTGCACAGACGCCCTGCTGGTTTGAAACCACTGGAGGAAGAGGTGTTTTATCAAATGACTAAGACAACTGAAGTATATTTTTCCTGTTCTACTATGCAGCCAATGTGCTGTAGTGCTGCTTATTCTGGGAGACGTCCCAGCCAGAGTACTTTTAAAATGACGCCATGTTTCGATCTGCTAAGATTTCCATTACCCAGATCTGGGGTTGTCAACCAGAACGTGTTAAGGTCATATGTTTTTTCTAACAAGTCGGGGGTTGGAGAGGGGGGTGGTATTAATACATGTAGACTGTGAACATAAATCTGGTAGCAATAATCCATTTTTATTTGTGTCAAATAGATTTTTGGATACTGAGAAAATTATAGGTATTAACATTCTTGGAGGGGACTGGTAGTCTTTTCATTACCTCATGATAGTTGTCACTTTTTTTTAATAATAATGGATACCCAACATTTCATTTTTTATATTGTCGGAGCTCATACTCTTACCACAGAAAGCAGGTTAGGGAATTATTATGTGATTATAATTATTTAGAACATAATTATTTCATCTGTCTTAATCCAGTGGCTGAGGGTCCACGTGAATCTTGCTCATCAAGAGTGACCTTCTGAAGGCCCTGATCTCCTATTGCACAATAGGCCATCCTAACCATTACATATATATATATATATATATATTAGTGGTGGGACTTTAACGCGTTAATTTCGATTAATTAATTACAGGAAAATTAACGCACTAAAAAAATTAACGCATTTTAACGCATTTAACGGACGAGACACTTTTGCACCGTGGAATGTTTCTCAGTGCGCGAGTTCCGGGCATACAGATTATATGGACGCACAATAAGATGAGCATTAAAATGCGATTAATTTCGATTAATTAATTGCAAAGCTTCCGATTAATTCGATTATTCGATATATATATTAGGGGTGGGACGCGATTAAAAAAATTAATCGAATTAATCGGAAGCTGTGTAATTAATTAATCGAAATTAATCGCATTTTAATCGCATTTCAGTATTTAACATGAGAAATATTAATTTAAGTTTGAATGATGAATGAATCAATGAACATAATCATAAACTTCAACATCTTGTTTATTTTTCCACTACACAGACCAATATATGTGTAGTGTGCAGAAAACAGTTCAGAACATTGGAAATTCTGATCAAAAATGTTGTTTAATTTTGGGAGTTTTGCTCAGGATATTGGAAGAATTGAAGTAAATCAGAAGATGTTTTTTAATAGCATTTTAGCAATTTCTTTAATTTCCCAGGCTTCTGCCACAGGCATCTCCATAGTGCCTAGAAGTGGTCTTCTGCATGCTCAAAGCAAATGACTGGATCTTCATCATCTATATAGATTCATCATCTATATGAGCTGTCACACCAAGATAATTCTTGTTGCTAACAGAGGTCCAGTGATCCCCAGTCAGAGCCACATTTGTGGCACTCTTCACAATAACCTGTTTTAATTCTTTCCTCATCATACAGTTGCTGGATTTTCTTCGACATTGTCTTTCTCGGGTGAGTTTCCCAAAACGTTCTTAGTGCCAAGTACTTCGTTACCTCATTCTTACGTACGAGGTTAAGAAGTACTTGGCGCTAAGAACGTTTTGGGAAACTCACCCCTGGACGGTAGTTCGTAACTTGCATCAGTTGACGCAATTCGCAGCGCTTCTTGTAGGGAGCGGACAACACAAATAATGTGACGCGTCATGTATAAACGCTTGCGGAGTCGCGCGCTACGGCCACTCGCGAAAGTTTAATCCAGTCTTAATGGTCCAATGAAGGTCATTTAAAAACCAGGACATTTCCTCACAGGATGTGAATTACGGACGTTTGGTCACCCTATCGTATTAGGAATACATTTAGCAGCTAAGTTATCATTACTGACCTGCACGTTAAGCTGGGCGTACACTGTGCGATTTTTGGCCCATTTTCAGCCGATTTTTCACTCGTTTCGGCTCAATCGCGTGTCGTGTATCGTATAGTTTACACAGGTAAACGAGGAACGATTCACACCTCACGACCAACTCCCGATCAGAAATCGCAGCGTCGCAAGAATATCAAACATGTTTGAAATTCAAATCGCTCCTCGTGAGAGTATCGCACTGTTGAAGCAGCTCCACGAGCCGACTCTCCCTGCGATTTAGTCGTACAGTTTGAGCTGGAGCAGAGTACACGATTTAAAATATCAGTGTACGCCCAGCGTTAGCCCCAACATGTTTTGCGTTGAGGTGGTAATGAAGGGTGGAAGTGCTCCTGTGATAAGCGAACTCCTTCCTACATAAAGTGTAAATAACACTATTTGTGTTTGTACTTCCATCTGGAAGTTTATATTTAAATTTCCCATCCACCAGCGTAGCCTCTTCAGTCATCTCCATCATGCTCATCTTATTGTGCGTCCATATAATCTGTATGCCCGGAACTCGCGCACTGAGAAACATTCCACGGTGCAAAAGTGTCTCGTCCGTTAAATGCGTTAAAATGCGTTAATTTTTTTAGTGCGTTAATTTTCCTGTAATTAATTAATCGAAATTAACGCGTTAAAGTCCCACCACTAATATATATATATATATATATATATATATATTGAATACTGAGAAAATTATAGGTATTAACATTCTTGGTTGTACTGGTAGTCTTTTCATTACGTCATGATAGTTGTCACTTTAATAATGGATACCCATATCATATCCAATATATCCTATATATATATATATATATTGTATTGTCACTTTAATAATGGATACCCATATCATATCCAATATATCCTTTACAATACAATATATATATATATATATATGTATTGTCCACGAAAGGAGGTCCTACACCATACTAATAAATTATTTTGGTCTAAACCCAGGTGTTTCAGTTTCATTGTCCATCCCCTGTGTGTGTGTGTGTGTGTGTGTGTGTGTGTGTGTGTGTGTGTGTGTGTGTGTATGCAAATTACTGCAAATACATACACTCAGATACCTATAATCAGTTACATATTGTGAAATGTTGTTAGGTGTTGTTTTGTATCACAGTACATTGTGGTACCACTATGAAACCAAGTATGATGCAATGTACTGGCTTGCATTTCACTCTTCTGGCTTATTTACAACTGAATTCACAGTGACGATTCATTTAGTATTGCATTTCACAAATGAAAGGCACTGATCAGAAGTAGTAATAATAGAATGTTGACTTTTTTTGTGGATTTCACCAATCCAAAATGAATTATAATTATTCCCTTTAGGTTTAAAAAATTCAAACCGGTTAAATCGTCTTATTGCATTCTCAGTTTTTTGTTTGCACCTTTGACATTTATCTTATCCTTTATTTTGTAAATGCATTTGCAGTGCTGTTGTGTAAGCACTGTATCCTCATGTTTGTGTCACAGTAATCTTCACAGATCTACACAGGATATGTTGATGAGATCTCATTTGTGGTTTCTACCAAGATGAAGAGAAGATACTACAATAAGTCAGCTTTCCTTTCTCAGACCTCGGTTTGTTAGAGCATCTGGCAAGTTTGTAGCAATTAAATATTCTGCATGGTGACCCTGACCTTTTTCCTCATATTGTCATATTGTCACGGACAAAGCAGCTTGTTCATGGGTAGCCCTGTATTAAACATGGACTCTGAAACAGCACCAGAAGAGCCCACTAAATTATCTTCATTTCCAAGCTTTTTACTCTCTCAAGTGTCTGATGTTTTTAGCCAAGGCATGCATGAAATCTTCGTTTTCTGTCAAGATCACTCACTGTCTTGTGATCATCAACATAAACAATGTCTGCTGATGCTCAGCTAACAGAATTATACAGAATGATTACATTTTAAATTTCGATTTATACTCAGAATGTGAGTAGATGTGTAGATGGGAGCAACATTCTTAATACTTGTTATCAAAGACAGTAGGTAGTAGTTAAACCGGTTAGGTGTTGGGCCAAAGACAGCCGTGTAAGTTAAAGCACCATTCAGTAGGTTTTGAGGCATGTTGCAGGATCTGAGATTCTTCTGCAAAGGTGAGCTGCTTTCATGGGCAGCTGTGTGGGGTCACGGTACCAGGGGTTAGGAGATGCTGAAGGGGATATTTGTTACATCATCAGCTTTCATTTTCTTCTCTTCCTGCCCACATCCCCCTTCCCGTCTCTCGAGGGACCAGCGCGGGTCAGTAATTTCATCTGTCCACAAGCCTGTCTCAGACCTCTTCGGGCTTTTGAACTGTCTGAGGTTATGCTGGTGTCTTCGTCTCTTTATGGGAGTGTGACACATCTATGTCTATGTGCTGGGTAGGTTTCTTGATCTGTTCAACAGCTGAAGAGGGGTTTTTTCTTCATGTCTGAAAGTTTTCTTTTATCATCCACCACTGCAGCAGTCTTCTGTGTTGTACTAGGGTGATTGTACTAGTCTTCTGTGTTGTACTAGGGTGATTGTACTAGTCTTCTGTGTTGTACTAGGGTGATTGTACTAGTCTTCTGTGTTGTACTAGGGTGATCTTGTTAAATTCGCCAGTGTGTTCTCTTTCTTAGAAAAGGACTCTGAAATACAAAATGTATAATGTGTCTGGTACATGCCATTTCTCAGAATAATGGCCTCCTTCAAAGATACTGGTACTGGTATTTCTTTGGTTCTTTGTGTTGGGAATTAACACCAACTGACTCCATATGCAAATGCCATATCTACCATCTTAGACCTTTTGGCAATTGATTCAGTGACTAGGAGCTGACCAACGA
Source organism: Brachyhypopomus gauderio (assembly GCF_052324685.1). Classification (NCBI taxonomy): domain Eukaryota; kingdom Metazoa; phylum Chordata; class Actinopteri; order Gymnotiformes; family Hypopomidae; genus Brachyhypopomus; species Brachyhypopomus gauderio. The sequence goes on along the minus strand of NC_135222.1, from coordinate 707,686 downwards.
ACAACTGAGAATTCAGCTGTTCACTTACTTCTAGCTAAATTATACAGCAGCCCCACCATCTTGTTGTACCACATCCAAATATGGATTACTGTCTGGCTCATTCTCCTTCTTTTAGAATCTAATTCAGTATATCAGTAGCAAGCTGTTCAAACCGAGCTGCTGTCCAAATACTTGGAAAATTGCTCTCACAGAGGTTCTCAGTAGCATGGCACCCATGGGCATGTCGTTGTGACATAACCAAACGGAAGGTTTCCATTATACCTGCGCCACCTCTAGAGCTCCCACAATGCCAACCAACCCTTGGCCTATCTAAAGTTCCCATCAGAACTCTTTTAGCATGGCTCACCCATTCCTACCTGCTGTTATATTACTAGACTGTCTCTGTGGAGCCCCAGTCTGCATTAGATCATGAATGGTTCCTGCATTAGGGTCTGATTTGAATACCTCTGCCTGAGAGTAGAATATCAGATTTAAGAACACTGCAGAACTCCAAACATCTGGAGCATGAATCACTGGGTGGGGAGAAAAAAGAGCAAGTTATGGGGTATTGTTTCTCACAGTATGAATATGAAAATACAACAGTAACTGAATGAATGAGTGAGAATGAAACATGTCCACGGTTTTGGTTTAGAGACTAATAAAGGTTTTTAAATGGCAGTATTTCTTAAAGCAGCATTGTGATGTAATAATGGAACATTGTTCCTTTAGGTAACAGTTGTTATTTTGGTCAATGGCTCGGGGTTCTCTGGAAGGCAATTCATGAATAAGAAACATCTCGTTGAAATTGAATACAGACACACTCATGTCTAGTCATGGTCTGTCGGATACCCACAATATTACCTCACTGGTGTAATCTTTCACAAACCATAACTGACCAGAATATTAATATCTTCGTTGCAAACCAAAATACAAATTTAGGTACTTAGTCTTTATCCTAGTAGGATTATTTATGGTTTTATTTATCTTGTAGGACCACATTTTAATTAAATGCCTCATAGCTAAAATGTTATTTGATTGATATATAATGTAACAAGTAAAAACACCTGCAGTTCAGCATGGTCACATTATATTCAGCTCCATTTTCCTTTTCCATTTAATAAATTCTTATTATTCAATAAAGTAGTTTAATTAACTATGAGTTTTCATGACTTCTAAAATATGCACAATGCACAGAGCCTAAGATCCAACTACAAAGGCTGTAGACCAGCCAGGAAGACGGAGAAAGGACAGCAAAGTGTATAATCCACTGTCCAGGACGAGACATGTCAAGTATATGAAGCAATGACCCCCGAGGATGAGCTGACAAGAGATTCACTCAGATAGGGATAATGGAGACCATGGAAACATGGATGCCATCATAGGATATGTCTCCTCATGGAGTAGACCACTCACAGACAGCAGAGTATAGTATAGTATTATTAGTATAGTAGGACGATCCTACCAATGGCTGGAATAGGAAGGGCCGAATGACATCACAGGCACTTATCATGGCAGCACAAGATCGAGCACTAAGCACTAAGCCCTAAGCACTAAGCACTAAGCCCTAAGCACTAGGCCCTAAGCACTAGGCCCTAAGCACTAAGCACTAGGCCCTAAGCACTAAGCACTAGGCCCTAAGCACTAGGCCCTAAGCACTAGGCCCTAAGCACTAAGCACTAAGCACTAAGCCCTAAGCACTAAGCACTAAGCCCTAAGCACTAGGCCCTAAGCACTAGGCCCTAAGCACTAAGCACTAGGCCCTAAGCACTAAGCACTAAGCCCTAAGCACTAGGCCCTAAGCACTAGGCCCTAAGCACTAAGCACTAGGCCCTAAGCACTAAGCACTAGGCCCTAAGCACTAGGCCCTAAGCACTAGGCCCTAAGCACTAAGCACTAAGCACTAAGCACTAAGCACTAAGCACTAGGCCAGTTGAAGCAGGGTGTGTCACATGAAACAAGAGCCAAGGTGCAGAATGCTAAAATCCTGCACATAGTGGGAGTGTCCAAGACAATATAGGAGGAGCCTCAGAGATTGAAAACAGCCAAGCTGTGTCCTGTGGGACATACAGGCTCAAACACACCTGTAATGGTGAACAAGCCCAAAATTATGACTGTAGATAAGATGCAGAAAATAGGAATGATGGTAGATATGGTAATCCAAAATAATGGAAAAATGCAAATAATATGAAGAAACCATGTGGAAAAGGCAAACAGAGTGGTAATAGATGTCGTAATCCCAAGTGATTGAAATAACAAATACAAAACGTTGAATAAATACCATATGGGAAAAGCAAAATGAGAGTATGTGGAAGGTACCAAGGAGCACTTGGCTGTGACCCCTAAACTGTGACCCCTAAGCTGGAGGAGAGGCCCCAACAGATCCCAGAAATGATTACATGGACCGAGGCTTTAGGGCTCTGAGATACATCTCAAGGTTAATGAGATACATCTCACAGGTAATGACATACATCTCCAGGGTGATGAGGTAGATCTCAGGGGTATTGAGATGCATCTCACGGGTGATGAGATACATCTCACGTGTAGTGAGATACATCTCACGTGTAGTGAGATACATCTCACGGGTGATGAGATACATCTCACGTGTAGTGAGATACATCTCACGGGTGATGCCAAAGCGTGTATCTACCTCAGCACCGCAGGGGGCAAGGCAGAAGAAACAAAAGATGAGGCAAGAGGGACACAGTGTTTTTCCAGTCACTGCACATTTCACGTATTCTCCCTCAAACACCTGTTTTCGCCATCTTCTTCATACTCTAATGACCAATACAGACGGTCTGCTTGACATCCCCCCCCCCAACAAATGTCTCCTGTAGACCTATTCTCTTTTGTCTTGCTCATACTTTTTTTTTTCTTCAATCCAAGGCTACTTTTTGTCCAAATACCTAAAATAACTGTTCGATAGTTTTCCAAAGATAGGTTTCCATAGCCCCCAAGGGGGAAAAACTTAACCTATGGTTTGTGAAATGAAGCCTAATAAAATAATGCTTTCGTTCTGAAGACTTCAAAAAATAACATTATAACATTGGAACTGAGTTCTGTTTAAACCACAAGGGAACATGACAGGTGAACAGTATTTTCACAATCCTTCTGAAAATGACCTAGGACTCTTCAGTGTACTTCAATGAATTTTATATTGGTTAAAGTTAAAGCCAAATATTAAATTTCCTAAACAGCCTTTGTTAAAATAAATAATAGTATAAATAAATAAAAATAATATGAATATATGTCCTTGGTCAAAAAACACATATACACATATCCCTAAAATTTGTATATAATTTAGCAACTTATTCACAAATGTCCAGCAGTATATTGAAAGTTTTTTCTATTAACCTTTCAGCATTTAAAGGAAATGAAGTCAACAGCTCAGTCTCTGATATCATAACCAAAAGATTCATGAAAACTGTTCAATAAGCCATGTATGTATCTTGCAACACATCCGCTGACTTTTATAACCTGATGTGACCAATTCCTTTCTATAGCTTTGTGAATGGTGTTCTGGCAATTAAACATCCTTTAAAAGAAAATAAATCAGCAATACTTTCACACTGTTTTCAACATTCATATTGAAACAACCCTGTTCACAACCACTGATTTCCTCACTGTAATCAACATATCTAAACTAATTACATTTTGTTCAGAATCTATTTAATAGTTTATTAACTATTATCCAGCAACCAAGCTAAAACAAGTCCATGGTAAAAATGTTATTTTGCTCTACCTTATTCCTCTGTGGCACTGATAGAGATGGATATATTTTGGGAGTTTATTGATATTACTGTTCATCAACTCAGCACCTCATTGATAGGGTTAAATGCAGATCCTAGTGCAACAGAAAAAACTTGAACATAAAAAATGACCAGAAGAGATTTTAGATGACCAGTAGTTTATGTACAACCCATTATTAGCTTCTATTTATTATCCTATGTAAGAAATGTGATCAGAATTTGCTCCTGAGTGTTTTCTAGTCATTACTATAAATTTGTTTAACTATCATCACTGTGTAGCTGATTGTGGTTTCCTCAAACGTTGGTCCATATCCCTGACTTAAGACCAAAATCTGAAAATCCTTTACTCATCAAGTCCATTCTGAGCAGACAACATCTGGACAAGCAATTACCTTACCTCTCCAAACAACGATGACAGCAGTCTAAAAATACATATCAGCTTACATTACCAGATAATTACCAGTGATTACGTTTTGTTGCAGACATGCTAAAAAGACAATATATGATTCTCATACCTTACAAGCCCAGAACTACAGTTAGTCTAAGTGCATAAACAATACAGAACCTGAACTCAATCCAAACGTCTATACTTCCACACAGCACAGTGGTTCTAGCCCTGATCCAACCCTGCCAAGACAGTATATCATAGGAGTCACATTGGCTCTGTATTCTCTTAAAGTGAGCTCAGTTGCTGGTCAGCACTTTTCTGTCTGCGGAATTAGTTTGGAGTGGCATACCAATATAATTTTGAGGTTGCCAGTGTAATCAGCTAATGCATTAAAGCAAAGCCAGATCAAACTCTGCAGCGCTAGATGGTTGAGCAGCTCAGATCATTATCTGACGTACCACACGGTGTTTGACTTCTCGTCCCTTCATGTTTTAACACCTTCACCCCTTCCTTTTCAATCATGGAGAAAAAACAATTCTGCTCAAGATCACGAGAACAGATGCAAAGAACTTTTGCTGTTGAATCTTGCTGATTCAGCACTGACTGTGCTCTCAGGAAATTAACATTACAAATTTTCTTCCAATACGTTATTATGGCCATCATTTGATATGTTTGAATATGAAGCCAATATTTGAAGTGGATAGATTTCATATGTTTTGTAGATCAAAATTTAAGGGCTGAAATATCCATGAGTTTGACACAGCCTAATTTATGCCTGAAGAGCCTGAGACATGTAAGGAAGGCCTCTGGTCTTAGTGTTCTGGCCCCGTTTTAGTGTGTTTTTGGCAGCCATTTCTTTGGTTCCGTGTCATTATTTTCAATGATTTTCAATGATTACAGTCCATCTTTGTAATCTTTATAACACCCCTTTGTTGAGGGTAGACCACAGCAATTCAATCTTTTTCACCATGTAGGATGTTTGTACAGTCAAGGCTGCTTTATGCCAGGGGCTTGCATTTCACTGTGGTCACAATTGTGGCAAACTCTTTCAATATGAGCTTATAAGACTATTTAGCAATACACAGAAATTCACAGACCAAAATCCACGGACCCCCACCTTTATAAGAACCAGCTGAAGCAGGTTGCTTGTTTCTGGCTCTGGTATGAAAACCATGAGATCATATCCTACTTCCTGTTCAGGGCAAGCCAACATTAATAAGAGTCATGTCTTCAGAAACATCAAGGCAGGAAATGCTACTCGTCATGAATGTCTTATCAGTCTGAGGGGAAACTAACAGTGCAGAGAAAATGTAGAAACACGCTCCATCAGAAAAGTAAAGGTCCTTAAATAACACGTTTATGTTTTTTATTCTTGCGCTTTTGTTAATGGTAAAGAAACTGAGCTTGGAGCATTCCATTGTTTGCAGAATTATCAGCCATAAACACTACTGTTGAAAACCGTTTAAAACTATATACATTGATCAGTGAATGTTTTGATTATTAACTCTTTACATTTATTTTTACTACTATTATTTTACAGATCACTAATTCCAGACAGGGGGACTGACTTTGTACTAATTCAACACTAATCCCATACCATTTGGTTGAGTAATCTGTGCAAGGGTGTGTGATCACTCCTGCATCTGGGGTGTCTGTTTTCTGTTCCATTCTCTTCTTCAGCAGGCCCAAGGAGCTCCTGTTTGCTGCAACCTTGGTCCAGAACCCCCCCAGGACACTAGAGAAAGCTACGGCCCCATGAAGCAGGTCAGAGACGTGGCCTGCATGTCTGAAGACTGACCTCATTGACTTAAAAAAAGGAAAGAAACAAAAGATTTTACCATGGGATAGCAAAGTCCACTAATGGCATCATTGTCTGGATGCTTGGTCTGGCAGCCATTTTGGGTTAATGGCTGTCTCATTTCTGAGATAACACAGAAGCGACAGGGAACGTCAGCTAGTGACGGTTACACTGCGGCAGCACGCAGGCCAGTTCGACGAGTTGCACAAGAACTCCAATAATGTCATGTGCCTCTTCACAGATGTGTGTTACGTTGGGTTTAGGCCTGTTCTTGCCCTAATTGTTTTTGCAGGGGGTTTAAACGTCGTTGTCATCATGGCTCGTTTCTTCCTCCGTTTGACACGTTCAATTTTAAGTCCCATTTTATCAAATTCAAATAAGTACCGCCTCCCATTCTGGTCATTGGTTATTTCGTGGTACTACCATAGTGATACGTGGTACTACCATAGTGATACGTGGTACTACCATAGTGATACGTGGTACTACCATAGTGATACGTGGTACTACCATAGTGATACAATTAAGACACAAGCGTGTCGGTAAGACACGAGTGTGTAAGTTTGTTAGGCAGAGCAGTGCTCACATGTCAGTGTCATTACTGAAAACAGGGTGGTCTGCCACTATAAAAATATCCAACAAACAGTTAGATGCAGGAAACAAAGTAGCCAAGGATGTCTGAACTATGTAATAGTTACTGTAGTACTAACTGTACACCTGAAGTTTGTGATATTTCTAATAAAGTGGTTAGTGGGTGCTGTCATCATTTAAAAAATACCAGGCAGATCCTTAGACTTTCACACTGGTAATGGGATCATGGAGTGGTACCATTACGAACGAAAACTGGACGATGTGACTGCAAAGCTGAGAATCACAATTCCCACTCAGACATTCATCTGTCGACGCCCATCTTTGTGTGTTCGATGAAGAACACCTCCTCCGAGGAGCAGAACACATCTGGTCTGCTTTCTCTTGTATGTTGTTTGAGTTACGCAAAGATGACCTCATGGGTGCGTTTGTCACATAAGATGTCTGTTTCTTTTTTTTTTTTGAGGTCCTTCTCTTTCTACCGTAACTTCTTCATAACAAATACGCAATTTGCTCAGTGATTGATGGAGCTTTTATGTCAGTCGTTACATTGCCTTTCTATCAGGATGCCCGATCACAAAACCATCCCTTGGTCAGCCCCCTGGTCCCAATAAAACTGCAGGTCTGCTGGTAAATGCTGTACTGGCCCCCCCTCCTCCAGTGCTCCCTGTCCAAGTCTATTTCTGTGAATCGCATTAATGTTTGAGCCCCACGTTCCAAACTCAATCTGTCTCTCTTGCGTCTCCAAAACAAACACTATTGTGCTGCATTCAAATCGGTTCTAAAAACCTTGCGGTGTGGCTACTTTAGTCTAGACACAAGAAAGCGAGTTAGTTGATGAGCTTGTCTACACTGTTGCGCTGTGTATGTAAACATCAAGTATCCTGCCAGTTTACATAACCTAGTTAAAATCAATAATAAATAAAACAACAACCCCATCCCAACAGAAATGACATCCAGACTCCATGTCCCAGTGCTGTGCTATCAGTTTACATACATACACACAGACAAAGTGAGTGTTGGGTCAAAGGTAGCTATTTACAAGTATATTACAAAGAGTACAGCTGTCAGAATACAATGGCCAATCCTAGTCCATCTTAATCCAAGCTGTTAACCAATTAATAACAAGAAATCATATGAAAACAACATGCAAGCAAGTGTATTAAACAAACATTGACTTGGAAGTCCCCAGCAGGCCTTCTTATACTAAGTGATTGGTTAGTTGATGCTGATTGGACCAACTGCAGGGAACACCCGGACCGGAGTAGACGGACCGGACTGTGGCAACCTGCACTACAACTAAAGATCAGAAGGCCATAACACTGTGTCTTGCAGTGGTCACTGTTTTACCACATCACTGCAGATTACTTCTGATACCATTTTGTTTGGTTACTAGCTAAAAGGGCCCATATTCTACACTTTTTAAATTATATATTTTATATGCTGTACAGGTATCTTGCGTGTTCCACAAATCAGAATTATTTTTAAGATAAGACTTTACAGTTTTTCTCAGTCGGTTTGGTTCATTTCTCAGATCAGAATTGAAATTCTCAAAACAGTTCATTCAATCTCCACATCTCCTTGTCACTTGTGCACATCATAATTGAATTTCTCATTGTGTTTAACATTTTCCAAATGCTTTTGTACATATTGCAAATGGACATGGACAGTTGTCTGTTGTTTTTTACATTATGTGTTGCTTATGTCATGTTTATCAAAATGTGTTGTATGGATTGGCTGTTAAATTGTCTTACCCTCCCAAACATTTAGTCTTTAGGTCATCGCCTAGGTCATTATATGCAAAAGTGCTGAACATGTTGTCATAATCTCTACGGCATCATTTTACATTTATTTAGTTAATTGTTTTGTTACATTTTGGTAATTTATCCTAAATTGATTAAATTGTTTGCAAGTGAACATTCAGTTACAGTAAGAAAAGGAATTGGTGAAGGCTTAGATCAACCAATGGTCTCAACCACAGGTCAGAGGTGCGTCTCATGAACCTTTACTGTAATTGGCAAACATTTATAGACGCTAAACACGGCAGTATTACAAAGTCTCATAATGGAAAAACAAGGTCATGTATAGGGTGAACAGTCAATAGGAGAAGTAAGACTGTGGTGTAGAGGGGTAAGACTATATGGTGTAGATGGGTAAGACTGTGTGGTGTAAGGCAAAACACTGTTTACAAAACAGTGAAATACAGTAAGGGCAACAATTGTGGACCATGTTTTACATGTAAGTCATGGTCTCACAATGGCTGAAGCTGGTTGCTGGGTGCAGCCGAATATTGGAAGATCAATTGTGTCTTCAATCGTTCAAACATTTCATAGAGAAAACATGTATGTACTGTAATTCAGAAATGTGCTCTCTGCTGTAATGCTGCACATTGACATACTTTCTGACATGTTATTCTTTTTTTTGTTGCATTTTTGCATTCTTATACCATATAGGATATCAAGACTAGCTCATAGTGGTAGCAGAGGTTCAATTTTCACACAGCAAGAGGAGGCTGTATGTGCTCAGGTTGTTTTGAATGTGTAGAATAAGTTTCTAATTTTGCAGTTTTTCCAGTCAGTTGTTGGTCTTTTCTGAATTTCAGTCAGTGTTTTTGTCAACAAATTGCAGTGCAAACAATACCGTCAAACAATATTGCTGTACAAATTTGATTGCAGTCCAATTTCTTGCTATCAGTCTCCCACATACAGTCATGTGTAACTGTGTTCCGTCTGTAGTTTTGTGTGTATGTGTGTACCATGTATTTGATATACCACAGAATGTGCAGCGTTCTTGAAATCAAAAGCTTAGCTAGTTTCCATCAGAATATACAGTCTACAATGACTGTGACTTATAGTTGCACTGACAACATGACTAAGTATTTTGACTGCCTTGTTCATAGGCAATGGCACACAGACTAGATATTCTGATGGCACTGACAAATCGACTGACCTAAATATTTGATTTTGGGGCAAAAACAAAGAATTTTGAGTGAAGTATGTGATTTTGCGGGTATTTCATTGAGTTTTTGCTGTTTGCACTAACTGTTTTGAGAAATGCACTAGTTGTGATGCCAATTTAAAGCATGATGTGAGAAATGAACCAAACTGACTGAGAAAAACTGTATAATTACAAATAACTTTAAGACTTAAGATACGTTAGCTTTGTTCTGATTGGCTGCCATGTATTGTGGTTCTTCAAAAAGCATGACGCATTGGAACAGACCTGAGATCAGTAATGTAAGTGTGCAGGGCGAAACTGCTCTAGGCTGACAAGGCTGAGATATTTAAATGAGTCTGTTGTGAAAGCTGTGTGGACTGTAGAAGTGAATGGTGTTTACTTCACAATTTCAATACAGCAAATTTCAATGTATAGGAAGTCAAACATACCCTTTAAATGGACAGTCATGTAATGTCAAGATAAGAGTATTAGATATGGTTTACAAACTTACCTTTGCAGCTATAGTGCCAGACAGAAAGTCTCTTCTAATACAATTGACGGTGAAAAGTGGAGCATAAAATTATGAAACATTAATGAGAATCAAAAGCTTCTTGCTGTCAGATTGATGGCAAGTGGTTCACTAGTCCACTTGTAGACAAAACCACTTAAAAGGTTAAAAGGGTTTAGTCTTAAAATGTGTTGGTGTAAGCTATCCAGCTAATAATGTAAAGCCACCACTTGAACTATAAATCCAATACCTCCCAAAAGTGTTTGTATTCTCAGGGGGGAAAAGTATTTCAAGTTAAAAGTCACTGTTTCTTCCTGTTTGGTATTTGCTTGGGCTATATAAAGGAAACCAAGAGAACTGGTGTTTTCCTCAGACTGCGTGAGCTGCTTTTACCATGAACATCACACTTCGTCTCGGCACGTTCGTGTTCTTGCTCCTCTTTACACAAGGTAATCAGCACCTCTGCAGACTTACCAACATCTGTCTACAGAACTGCTGCCTCCTAAGAGCCACTGAAAAACTGATCAGAATTTTAAAACTTTATATATTTTTTACATTATATGACAACAGGTGTACATCACAGATGTTATGAACAGAATATCTAGGTAAAATTGTTTATGCTAAAGAATGAAGTGAGGTTTAAAGATAAACTGCTGAGACTGTGAGCTCTTTTGGACAGGTGGCTTCCTGCGTCATGGTATTATTGGTGGGAGAGAGTCAATACCACACAGTCATCCCTACATGGTCTACCTTCTGGGCATATCAGGGAACATCTGTGATGGCTTCCTAGTGACCAAGGATTTTGTGATGACAGCGGCTCACTGCAGCCAAAGGTGGGTTAACATTTCCTCTTTGAAACTGCATTAAAACAATCGATATATGAATCTGCATTTTAAATATACAGTACCAATCAAAAAATTTCAACACAACTAAATGCACATCATAACCTTACGGGCACTTTAATGGTTTATGCTTCATTTTTATGTGAAAGTTGAGCCTATTAATTAAAAAAAGAAATTAATTTACTTTGAAATGCCCCCTCAGCAAATTATATAAAGAAATTTAGTCTGTGCATGTGTGAGAACACAATACGATCCTTTGTTTCATTTTTTGGAAAAGCTTTTTGTAATGCATAATTTGTGCCCTAATATTTGTTAATATATTGGCCCTAAAGGAAACTGGATTAAATGCAGCAGTAAGGACATTGGTAGAGGTTCTTATTTCAGATACTGAAGAAAACTAAATGCTGACTAGTTGCCCAAGAACCATAAGAACAGAACAGGTCCATTTAACTTTGTGGATCATCTTATGAAAATTTTTCAGTGTCATAGCATTTTTGGGGATCCACAACAAAAACGATATCAAAACGATATCAAAACGATATCTGATGATTGCAGAATCATTTCCACATCCAAAATACAACAATATAACCTTTGAAAATGACATCATGCTTTTAAAGGTAAGGAAAAAGCCCCCAGTGCAGCCCCTCACATACTGATAACCTATATACAGAAAGGTCAGTTTTTCTTCAACCGTTATGCATTTCACACAGCTCTCAGAACCAGCAGAGCTCAATAACAGAGTCAGGACAGTCGATCTGCCCCGGTCTGAAGAGGAAACCTTCACGCCCAACTGCTTGGTAATGGGCTGGGGATGCCAGACTGTGAATAAAACGAATCTATCTGAAGTTCTGAAAGAGGTCAACATCACTGCCTTAAAGTGCACAGTACCAGACATGATCTGTTCCGAGGGTGTCCCAGGACCCGGCTGTGTGAGTATATTTTTAACCTTTACTGTATTTACATTTTGGACCACAAATCGATAGGTCATGTGCAAACTAATATTCAATGAAATATTTCCCCATCCACAGGGAGACTCAGGAGGGCCACTGGTTTGTGGAAACGTTGCACAGGGAATTGTGTCCAATACGCATAAAATCAACAATGCAAATATGTTTAGGACCAGATATACACGCATATCTCATTATCTCAGTTGGATTTATTCCATTATTAACAAGAAATATGACTTGTACCAAGGGATTAAAACAAAGTATTGATTTCACCATTAACAAATGCATGTAAAATGTATCCAATGTACTCTATGACCAAATATACAATAAAACGTATTTGCATTTGTTGAAGGTCTAATTTCCAAATTACCTTAGGATTTGTTTAAACTTGACAATACTGCCCCCTTGTGGTGATCAAAAGCTAACGTACATGTACACCACAAACAGAACCAGACAGAGGATGGTTGGAGAATTGTTAACTTTATTTTACCAGGAAAACACTACAGCACACAGGAGGCATGTGCCAATGAACATATGAGCTGCGACGAGAGTATAGTGCTAACCACAGTCACACCTAACCAACCCAAGTGTGCACATTACATACAAGTTAAACAAATGTATTTTTCCAATGTGTACTCATGTGAACCAATACAGCCATGTAAAATTCACATCTGAAGAGAACCCAAAGTAAAAGGGACATTCAGCAAACTACCAGTCTACTCATTCTGTCCCCATCTAGCAGAATTCCAAAACAGTGTATGCTTTGGTGTTTTGGTACAGCAGACGAGTTCTACATTTATTCATGGTACAATTTCTGTTTGGGTCCTGTCCCTCATTCAACACCTTGTTGACACGTGATTGCTGGCTTCTTAGGAAAAGGATTTCTGCCAGAAATTAAGGCTGCAGTTAAAGGGAAGGCCACCTTCGCCTCGTCCGTCGCTCGTGTGCCGTTCTTATGGAGAGCTGAGCACTGCAGAAGATTCAAGTCCTTCCAGGTCCTGAAACAGGTGATCAGTAAGAAAACTAGATTATTAAACCTAGGCCCTTTGATCAGCAGCCTTTGATGGGTGGTTTCATCTTGACCCACACACCAAGTTTAGCAAGAGGTCCGATTAACCAGGGGAGGTCCATGAATGGAATTTTACATCGGAAAAACTTTAGCAGTCTGCCAACTGCTCTTCCAATAAAAGACTGTTACCTAGCTAGCAGACTGCCTCCAATTCCATTTTAGTCATCTATTCAGTAATATAAACCTATGGCATGAAACTGGGCAATGACAAAACCCTGAACACTAGTCTCCCAACAAAGATTAATCAAAAAGGTCAGTTATCACCAACTACTAGATTTTACTAAAACTCCCTGTATACTCAACAGGCACCGTCACATCCTACATAGTTAGCATTATAACCATAAACCCAGTTTACTTGCTCAAGAGTGCATTTACATAAAACAGTATAAAAGTAGACTTGTTAAAAGGTGTGAAAACTTCACTGTTGTAATTACACTGTTGTAATTACACAAGGCCAAAATAAACACCCACAAACTAGTAGGACAATAAAATCTCACCGACTGGTTAAACTGGCCATTCAAAAACCAGCTGTGGCAAATGCCTATTAAGCCATTGTGAAGGTTTATGCAAACACTTAAGCATGCCTTTAATAAAGACCACAGTATAGGACAAGGAATTTTAAAACCTGTTAAATCAGGGGTCTCCAACGCGTCCGCGGAGTGATAGAGAACGAGAATACCGTGCTGTTATCACACATATCTGCAGGGTTAGAACACTTCTCCACCAGTCGGATTGTGAACTAACTGTTGTATAATTGGCGAATAATCATTTAGTGTTAGAAGGGGAGGAACAACTGTGAATTTTGATTGGACATAAATTTAAGTAGATTTCTCGATGGGACCAATTAGGTTTACAAATTTATATGTAATTCATTGGACCTTTGGCGTGCTACTCTGAAAGGGGTGGCGAGCTACTGGTAGCTCGCGAGCGACGTGTTGGAGACCCGTGTTAAATGATTGAGCTCAACAATAAACCAAACACTCCCCTCATACCCCATGTGCTTACCTGCAGTCTCAAGCCCCATCAGTGTCTGATGGTCTGATAACACCTCAGCTTGAACTCCACATCCAATGACTATTCAACCTGAAAATATAGAAAGGGTCAATATACAGGCATGTCCACACGCAACATTACAAAATTAAAACTGCATGCATTAGCAACTTTACGGCATATATATTAGCTAAAAGTAACAATTGGAACCAGGAAGATGTGATTATTTTAAAACAAAAAAAAGGTCAGGACAAGGTTCTGTAGGTTGTGGCTGATTCTTCTGCCCAAGCTTCAGTGCCTTGAAAGGCAAAGAGGTAATGGGAGGACAGATCTCATTTGATGGAAAAGGCTTTAGGAGTTCTGACAATATGGAACAGCAAGGGGACCTAAAATATTGTCTCTAAATGAAACCTGGAATACATACATTCCAAGTAGGACCCTGCAATCTCTTCATTTTAACATGAAACACTGAAAGGGACAATATTGATCAGTCCCAGTTCCTCAGAGGCTTAAGTGGGACAATAAAAAGGTTTTGGGAGACAACACTGGTTGGAATATTACTTTTGGAGGAAATATGATGGACAATATAATGAAACTGTTGGAAGGATGCGTACAGGAGAGCGAAAGGCGTTACCTCACATTACAGGCCTATCTCCACAATTGCCCTAGTCAAGAGAGCAGCTTTCATCTCAGAGGACTCGAGTTGGTAGGCACAACACTTCATTCTCCAAGGGGATTGTGGATTTCCCAAAATTGCTAGCAGAGAACTCTTGGACGCAATGAAGCATTATACAGTGCTGGCTATAATGCTAAATTAGAGTTAAGCAAGACCATCGCTGTTAGCATTGTTCAGACAAAAACCAGGTCATTTTTTGCTTTAGTACGTAGCTTTCTAAGCACACATGAACCCTCCTCACAAATCCCCCCAAAATTAAATTCAACCCCAAGTTAAAATCCATCCACCCACTTGTACATACACTTCAGCCTGGTCTAATTCAATGTCCAAACATTCTCGCTATCTAAAGTTAAACCTGACTAAGATTTTAAGTCACAATAACAAATCATGTTCGTCAATTTCTTTAATGGGCTTCATGAAGCCAAATTTTTACAAAAAGAAAAAAGGTGTTGGTACACAAACAGCACATTTCTTTCCCAGGAAACAAAGTCTTCACATCAAGAGACTGATCTTTAAAGTTGCATCCATAGAGCACTTGTCTTTTAAAATGTCACAAAGAGTAAAGTACCTCGGGCCATGAAAAGCTCAATTCACTCCTAAACTGAGGCATTAGCCATTAAGTAGTTCACTCTTTGGATACTGAATATTTACAAATCTTTAGCAATACCAAGGAGGTCGGCTGGAGCTAGGAGCTCAAATGTAGCAAAAACCACCTTGATTCACTAAAGGAATGCATTACAGAACAGTGGCTATAGGCAACCCCATGAGCACATCACAGCTTGGCAAGCTTCTTTTGGGTATCTGATGATTCGCTTATAAAAGTCATATTCCGCTCCATTGACAACTGTCTTTCAGAGCCTTTTGTCTTTTACCGCATGTTGGTCAAACGTTAACTGAAATTGGTCTTAGAAGCCATCAGGCTGTGCTGAACTGGTCAGAGATTTAACGCAAGTTTCAAAACACAGATTTAAATACAGAAACAAAAACAAGGGAAAAAAGAAAAACAAAACCCATATGAAGTCCAATTACAAAAAGGTACCTGTACAGGTAATCCATGTGTGCCTGAACATTTACAGTATATAAATGCCCAAGATTGACAGCGTCTCAGAGCAGGAAATTTGAACATGGAAATAAACATTTAAAAAAAGACTGCAAGATGCCAGTTTGTTTAAGTAGGAGTATTAAAACTAGTAAACACTCAAAGAAAAAAAAAGGAAAAGATTCTTCGAAGAGCACATCTTTTTTAAGAACAGCCAGCGTAGGGATGATCTTGGAATCAGGAATTTTTTTTTACTCGTGTGTAGCTGAGGACAAGAAGCAGGCAAGAATAAAGGCACTGGAATATTTCGACATCTTTTCCAAACAATGAACTGATACCACTAAGGGATGGGCCTTTGTATAATTTCAAGGATCTTTAGGATACTGCTGATAACGGTCATACTGGTCACTTCCACACACCAGGTATACTGGTAGATAATTCCAGGGTGTGATTAGGCATAAGACTCCATATTGTGGCATTTTGTCTGTGACTGTTACCATCGCTAGACCGGTATGTGAACCAAGGCAGAATGGATTCAACCCCTTCCTTGCAAATTACAAGCAATTCAGACCCACAAATTTGATTCAAGCTATTCAGAAGTAAAGTACTTACCATAGCTATCATAGCTGTCTCTGTATGAGCCACCAGAAGATCTATCATAACCACCCTGGTTCCTGGAATGAATGGAGAAAGTTAGATTATAAACACTAATCAGTAGCACTTAACCATTAAAGGTGGCACTGTGAAATCAACTTAAAGGACGGATTACTTGCCTGTTGTCCCTGTATCCTCCACCACCCGAGTAGCCTCCGCTTCTGTTGAAGTAGCCGCCACTTCCGTAGCTGCGATCACCGCCACCATAGCTCCTGTCTCCCCCTCCGTACCCGCGGTCGCTGCCATAGCTTCGATCTCCGCCTCCGTAACTCCTGTCGCCGCCGCCATAGCTCCTGTCTCCGCCGCCATAGCTCCTGTCTCCGCCATAACCTCTATCTCCACCATAACCACCTGGACAGAAAGGAAACTTAAAAGTAAGTATTTAAAAACATTCACCTAGAATGTCAAATAACTTAGGATTCTACAAAACATACCCCGTCCTCTGCCTCCTCTGAAAAACCCTCTGCCGCCACCAGAACCCCTGAAGCCACCAGACCTGCCTCCAGACTTGCCAGCTTCATCGACCCGAATCATGCGACCATCAACAGACTGGATGGAGAAAGCACAAAAAAGGGGGTTGTAGGATTGTCCATGACTGCCAGATATGCTCACCTGAGAAAAATTAGTTACTTACCTTTCCGTTCATTGCTGCCATTGCGTCCTTGGCATCATCTGGATTTTCAAATGTAACAAACCCAAAGCCCCTAGACCGGTCTGTCTCACGATCTCTGATGACATCAACTAAAAAGGGAGAAATATGGAAATTGAAAAAAATTCACATAGTCACATAAATTGGCGGTAAAAGTGACAAAATATTCAGATACATTTAAGCAGACAACCTACCTTTGGCGATGGTTCCATACTTGGAAAAGGCCTCCTCCAATGACTGCTCGGTGGTTTCATAGCTCAGTCCACCAATGAAAAGCTTTCCCTCGTCAGACATCTTTAATCACCAGCGGAAACAAAAAACATTACTGAAAGTGCCCCAAACCAGCGCAAACAAAAGCATAATTCAGCCATACTCTGCTACAAACCTAGATTACGTAGCTACACGTCGAGGACAAAAACGTAAATAGCATTTATTATCGATACATGGATCGACAATTCGTGATAGGAAGGGGAAAACGCATCGAAAGTCCGCGCGTTTACCCCTGCTAGCCGCTTTAGCCGAGCTAGCTGCCTCGCGCGCTAACGTGAGGAGGCGCCATTTTCTGCGCGGCCCGCCAGCCAGCAGTGACGCAGCCATTTTCGAAAAAGGACCTACACCGTGTCGACCGACAAACGACGGATAAAACAGGAGTTTTGTCAATAATACTAATTTTTAAAGCAAAGTATTAAAGGCGAGATAAGTCCAATGACGCCATACAAAATTCAAGCTAGCAAAGTAAAAAAGCAAAAACGGGCTGCAAATAACCAAACGCTTGTCGGTCGTCAATCGCTTTTCAGAACAAAGCAAAGCGCCAATGCTGCAAGCTAGCAAGCCACAGAACAAGAAACCAATAAACGGCATCGCCATAAACGATTCCTGTACAAAAATAGTATAGAACTGTAACGGAATATAACGTTAGCCAACTAGAGATTCGCAGAGATGGATAGATAAAAATATCGATCATGGCTATTTTTGCACTCAAAGCTACCGCTACAAATATAGGGCAATAGCTACGAATTTTAAAAAGCTATTGGTAGCCAACAAGGTCACTACAAATATTCAGATACAGCAGAAATATATATATATTTTAAATATAAATTACAGAACATCATTTAAATCTCCCCGTTAAATTGATTAATATCGGTTACCTTTCCGTTATTCTCGAGCCTCAACAACACAAGCAGCTGCCGAACGTGAATGAGAGAGCTTGCATGTAAAATGGAGCCACTTTATAAGAACCACTCATGAATATGAACGGTAGGCGTGTCGTTCAAGTACGGAGCCTTCTTTATACTGCCCTCTAGTGTACGGCAAGAACAATACACCACACACATTTAAAGGAAAGCGTTTCCTACGGAGGGGGACACAGGTCATGTTTCTGGTCTTAACTGTTTTTCTAGTCCGCGTCATCTAGTCACTTTATGCATATTATGAAAGCACGTTCTCATTCATTCTGAACAAATACCAAATAATTTTGTACAAATGTCGATTGTTTTCAACGTTATCAATTACTTTTGTCATGTCGATTAAATATATTTTACTTAGGCATGTATTTTACTTATTTAATCTTGACCCCCAAAACATATCCACATTAGTCCCTTGCATAAGTCATTCTATTCAAAGTACTGAACCCGTTGACATAACCTGTAATGCATATTTTATACAACTCTATTAGAATGTTTTTGGTAAATGTCTCCTGATCTGATGATTAGGTGAATCATGACTTTCACTTATGAAGGGGAGTGTGTGAAGCTTTAGTTCAACCAATGGTCAACCAGCTCTCTAAAATAGCTCAGAGGTGCATCTTACAGTATGAACTTTCAACTGGCAACATATATAGAAGATGACACTGCTGACTGCCATGGTTGTCGCGTGTGAGGACGGCACAGCAGAAGCCTGCAGAGGCTGGATAAGATTATTTGCAAATTGCATTGCAAAAGAAGATATCCATTGTAAGGTGGATGAGTGTAGAAAGTGTTGAAAGATTGCACTGCAATTTTACATGCAGTGTTGCTTGTACAGTTATGCCTGTTTCATATCTTTACAGTCCAGTCTCTTGCAAGCAATCTCCCACATACAATAATGTGTAACTGTGTACTATGGAAATGTGGAAATGTGCAGCCTTGTGCATTTTCAATCATTGTCCCAAATAGCCATCAGAAAATGTTTACAGAGTACATTGATATATGACAACATGGCTAAGAATTTGGACTGTTATGCTCATAATCAATGACACAGGGGCTTGTCATTCTGATGACACTGACATGTTCTTGGACATAAATACATTTGGGACATGAATGAGAGAGCAAGTGACAGGCTTCTGCTGCTGATCCACTGTGTGGTGGTGTCTGTACAAATCATTTGGAGAAATGCACTTACTGTTGTGCACCAAAGCCACTGACAAAAACTGTAATAAAATTAAGAATGGAGATAATAAAATAAAGAAAACTACGCCAGCCGCACCAAAACTCACCAATCCGTACCATCCAGGAGCAGTGTTTGATATCTCTGAAATATGTCACCAAACAGCTTTGCATTTTATGAATCCACAAAGATCACTTTATTACAACTAACAGTGCTCAACTGTAATATTGCATTGCAACACAACCCTCCTGCTGCTCCTGTGTGTGCAAACATTTATGAATACGGCAGAAATCAATATACAAACAGAGGTGAAGGGAAAGGTTAAGACCAAGGTCAGTCTCAGATCAGAAGGCCGCAATCCTAGGAACAGTGATGGATGGATGGATGGATGGATTGATGGAGTATTTTCATTATATATAGATATACAAAATACCCAGGTATCACCTAATCTTCATGTCATTCATGAAATACATGGACTTCTTAATTCCCAGACAATGTGAGGCGTCTACCAGTTGACCCCTGTGAAGAGTTGTGGAATTTGTGGAAGCTGGCATGGCATGAGCAGGGTGGCCCCTTGGTGAGGCTCTAATGGTTTGGCACAAGATATTTGACATCCTGTAGATAATTACAATATGATGAGCAGAATTAAAACATTTATTTACCATACTGCAGACAGATCAAAGTGATGCAACCATCTCTCTGTTGCACGAGTTCTCGGATGCCCTGGCATAGCTGCACAGTTCTGCTAGCTAAGGGGCCGCAGCGACAGACTTCAAACGCAAACGCTAGACCTTGTGCTACCTGCCTTGCTCGTGATGTAGGTTAGCGGTGCAGCTACACACAACAGGCCAAGAAACGACCGTAGATGCCACTGGATTAAAGCTTTTACACTTTGAAACGTGTCGCCATTTCATTTCAGACACGAAGTAGAAAGTCAAAGCAACAAAAATTGCTATCTCTAGGTCACCTCACAGGTGTACACACAAACACAAAAACAGACACACACGGTCTGTTTATCTATATTATTGTTGTTGTTGTTGGTGTTTTTCTTGATGCTCTAGTTACATTATTTTTTAACCGAGACACTCAGTTGAAAGTCTGTGCAATGACCTAGATAAAGATGCTCACTCTTACACAAGACAACACAAAGCCTGTGGAGGGATGGGGTGAAGCACTCGGTAGATTATAAATATCTTAACCTCAGGACCAACTTGAGTGCTGTCCTTCATGTTCACCTCCTACACACACACTCATCAGCTTCCTGTACATTACCACAGTTTTCCATTTAGCCCATTTCAGTGACTTTCACTCTCTCTCCTCCTCCTCCTCTCTCTCTGTTTCTTGCTCCAGTATTAATGAGCCATGGGGCTATCGAAATATCATTGTTATACATTTTTAACAGAAGTTTATGCTAAAAATGGGATAAAACTTAGATAGTTTATGTAAGTGCTCTGGTATATTGCAGTGTTGAACTTAATGCATGGTTCATTGCATTTTGTTGCGCCTGCACTCAGATGGCCAGTAGGGGGCAGTGCTTGCTTGTTTCACAGTAAGTTATTGGAGTACCACCAGCTGGTTTTGACATTTTGTTTTGAGTGGCACTACTTCACAAGAAATCATATCACTTTAATTGTGTGATGTTGAGATGAAATGGAAGTACTTAAGACTCTTCCTATGAGAAAATGACATCCTATCACAGTAAATGCACAGGTTCATATTACAGCCATGTTTCTATTAAAACAGGTTTGTTAGCAATGGTGCGTTAGCCATCCCACGGTGCAGGGAGAGCAGGTCGTACACGTGACTGGCCTTGTCATTCAGAAACGTGACCTCCTGCCTGGCCAAGGGTTCTCCCACCTTGTGCTAGCACGTGTACAGTTTTGAGACATTAAGTCATTACTGGGCTAAACGCATTTTCACCGCGGGCCACCAGATTCCCCCTGCTGCAGTTAGCAGATGCGGCGTGTCCGTCAGTCTCGTCCACTCCGCCTCGCTGCAGAACTGGCACGCCTGGGCAAAGCCTTTCATTCTCATCTCATCGGTACTTTTTCAGGGTCAGATATCTTCCCCCGTCCATAAAATGTGTCCAGCCAGATGCGAATCTACTTTCAACAAACGTTTAGGTTTAAGAGTTTCCACTCTGCTTTTGTGTCTCGTACCATAACCTCTGACCCATTTCACGTCTGCTCTTCCTGGAAGGTGTCAGCATATCACCACTCAGCTGCATAGGTACAGGTTAGATCATTTATTACCCATGCACATTCCCACCATGCCTATGTGCAGACTAGATGTGTTTATTACTGTAATCGTTATACATTTATGTAGGCTGTGTATTATACTCGCAGTGTCTATCACAGCATGACCAATCTATTTGTGCATGTTCCACAGGGAATGTCGTATGTATTGTAGTGTCTGTTGTAGAGTTTTCTGGTTGTTTGGTGTCATGACCGCTTCTGTCATCATGATAATCACAACATAATTCAAACCCAATGTAAATATTGTGTGCTAGGACTGCCAATGTCCTGTCTTGCTTACAGATACCAAATCCAACCGTCTAAATACCCTTGCCACCATAAAATAGGATGACTGTGATCAATGTGTGCTGAATGTGTTGTCTAATATAGGTGAACAACACATTTAAATTTAGGCTGGCACTCTTTATCTTAGGTCTAGTAGACCTTATGCCCTGGCATACACTAGTATAAGCACCAAAAATGACAGTAGCACACAATATATCTTCTATAACAAAAAAAAAATGATTTGATACTGTAGACTGTATTTTTTTGTTCTCAACCTATAGAAAGGAGTAAATACAATGTGACTGCTATCACAGAATCGTTGTATTTTTTCAAGAGTCTATTTTAAGTGGCTTTCTAGGACAGGAGATGGTTTGACCAAATTCAACTAACAAGAAATATCAATAGTTTTCAATCACAGTGCACTTATGCATTATTAGACCTTACTGTGCCATTCAATCACTGGATTGATGAAAGACTTGGCAGTTGCCTGCTGATTCGTACTGGATTTGTACTGAATTGGAGTAAAGACAACACAAGAGGGGTGAGTGGATGAAGTCACTTGATCAAACAGCAGGTTGAGAGTTTAGTGGCTGCCTCTGCAAAAATTACAGCCATTTAAGAAAGTGCACACCTGTGTCTGATACGATGTTAACTGAACTTACATTGATCCTTGGCATAGGGTCTTTCAGACGCAAGTCATGAGTTTATCACTCTGCTTCTGTTTACAAGCAGTCTGCGGGGGCGGATAGTGCTTGTTTCCAGTGTCAGCTATGCGGGTGTGTGTGCATGTGTGTAGGCGTGTGCATGTGTGCCTGCACTCTGTGGGTTTTAATCTTTATTAGGGCTTAAAGTTTAATTTGAGTTACATGTTCATTATAATTCTGGATTATTATGAGCACAAAAACGTGAAATGACAAAGAAACTGTTATTGTGATAAACATGAGACAATTATAAAGACAAAACATGAATAATATAAAGCAGTCTGTGCTAAAAACAAAAGGGAATATATATTCGGTAAGTTGGAATGACTTAATTGTGGATGGTGATTTTAGTGAATCTATTCAGTATAGCCATCTCCTATTGTATATGTGTAATGCAGGGAGGAAGATTATTGCTGTAGAATATGACTGGCTACTTGTGAGTCATGAGCGTGTGCAGGATTACCTGCTCCAACCATGACTCAAGCTCTCTTTCATCATTCTGGCCATATTTATTCTGCATACCTCATCTAATCCAGCATTTTTCTTCATTGTTATGAGCATTAGAGCTTGCAGCATGATTTTTAAATTGTGTTTTATATTCCTAAATTATTTTTATGTATTTTTCATTGTATTTTGGGATTTCATATTTTAATTATTGAGGTGACACAGTCCTGAAAGTGCTGCATATATAAAATTATTATTATTATTGAATAAATAAAGTTATCTTATTATTTTCCCGCTTTTAACACTGGTTAAAACAAATTGCCTCAACACAAAGCCCTGCCCCTAAACATGCCACAATACAGTATTACATAAATGTATATAATTACATTTACACTCAGAGGAATGCCCTTACTTGTGTGCCAAGGGTTCCAGCTGGCTGCCGGCCATTGTGAACTCAGAGTACAGCATGTACCAGAGAGCCACGGCCAACAGCGAACTCCCACACCCAGCTCGCCACAGCCTCCGTCGGCCCGCCGGCCTGCTATGGGCTGGCCGGCCCCGTGCATACGGACCCGCCTCCACCAGCTGGGAGGATGAGCAAGTTGCCATGGTGACATGTCTTGGTCCCCACCCACAGGAAGCTTTGCCTGTCTGGAGGGGGGGGGGGGGGGGGGGGGGGGGGGGGGCACATGCCAAAAACACGCACGCGAGGGCGCTGTCGTCAGGCCTAAACAGCCGATCAGAGAGCGACGGGTGAGTGAAGCCGTCCGAGGCACGGTGTGAAAAGGTCTTCTCTGTAATCTCCTTGGTTCCTGACCTGGCTTTGCATTTTAAAGACCGGACAAAAGCTGCGTTTAATCCCAAACACAGACAGCTGGCTTCTTCATTACATAAAGAAGTCTAATCTCGTGTTAAATTACACTGAAAAATAAGGAATCTGCATCGAAAATGCTTCTTCGTGACACGTGCTTAAGACACGACTAGACAAATAGGCCCCGTAGGGTTAAGGTTACTGGAGCTAGCGCTGATAGCACTCCTGTGGTGTTACAGTAAAGCAGGAAGGTGCTGATTCGTATTGCTGGCTGTCCCCGGGGTGGGAGTTAGGGCCGAAACAGCAGGGCCGCACTCAATGACCTGACAGACTTGTACACAAAACAGTACTCGTTGCCATGGGCGTGTACCCACACTTCATGACTGATGCATTTCTACTCCGCCCCCACGGCCGAGGGCGGGTCTGCGAGTCCTGCAGGCTTACGGTACATTCATTCAAGGTGAGCTGCTGTTGACAGGACGCGCGGCTGCCATAGCAACCAGCAGGCACGATAACGTGTACGTGCCTGTGAGTCAGTGATGTCAAACATTCCTTTCACCACCAGAGCAACATTTCTGATTATTATTTCATGGTAACAACAAATTAAATCCCAAAAATAATTCTGTAAAAACCACGTTTATCTGTCTTACATGCATTTTCAGAAAGCAAACATATTTTCTGCTCATGGAAGGATGGTGCTGGATCGACCCAGGGTCCTTCACACCCGACTGAATCCCCTTCACGAGACGCTTGTCAAAAATGAGACAAGAAAGGAATGAAGTTGCCCCATACGGGCCACGCCACCCTCCGAGCGAGTCCTTCTTAAAGACGAGTCTTCTGGGCCTCTCCGCATGCTGCTCACCCCACTGCTCGCCCAGAGAATGCAGACTCCTCGCTTTGATACCACCCGACGTCGGTAAACGGGTTCCAGCCTTCATGTAAATTCTTCACGAGGCGGACGGCCTTTGGCGGGCCCGAGGCTGAAAAGGATTACGAAACGATTTGAAGCAATTAAGGAAATACTTCCCCGGCCCAAAACGGAGACAGAGAGACAGACAGACAAACACACACGCGTGCGCGCGCACACACACACACACACACACACACACACACACACACACACACACACACACACACACACACACACACTCATGCGCATTTGTCTGAGCGCATGTGGGTCATGGCTATGAATCCTGGGCCTCCAGGGTGCGGGATCTCTAGAGAAAGACACAAAGGTACAGAGAAGAACAGCTCACATGCGTATTGCATCAGCGAACGTGGGCGTGCGTTAGCTTGGTCTGTGCTGATCGATAACCTGAGGGCAGGGTGTGAAGAGACAGGAGGAAATGCAGTTCTATCATCGCCCACCCTTTCCTGTGCTACCATCTCACGCACATCCACGCAGACCTGCACTGCCTCCAAGACCTGTCCGATCGGAGGAGGGGCCACCAATACAGCTCATCACGAGGAAGGTACCGAGGAAAGAGTAGCTTATTAAAGAAAACAAAGGAAATAACGAAGACAGGCCAATAGAGACAGAAACGGCATTAAGGTATGAAGGTGCGACGCCCTCAGAACGATGGTGTCACCACAGTCAACACCGCGGTCTTTCTCACTTGGCAATCAAAGTGTCTGCCTCACACAATCATGCCTTGTTCGTTCAGCCCTTTATCACGGCATAATGAGAACAACACAGAGTCACAGTGTCCTCTTCTCTCGGGTCTGGCTGGAAACAATTCATTGTCGGTGTTTCATGTCTACTGGAGCAGACAATGAAGATTGAACTGTCTGAGTTATTCACATGAGCGCAAGTCTGTAAGCCACCACTTTGCAATGGCTTCTCTGTTAAGAATGCTGTAAATATTTAGAATATAGTTCAAAAATACGTTGGCTATTTTTCCATCTTTAACCTTAATTAAAAAATAGCTGATTCCTGTCCTTCATAAATGTGTTGTGCAACCTTGCTGATGGCTTTAATACTGATAACATACCACAAACACTCATGGGTGAAATACAGCCGCAGATAAATCTCCTTACTGAAAACGAGAGATTCATAGTATAGTAATGTGGATCCTGATCTTATTTAATGGAATGTGTTTTAATGAATAGGCTTCATTAGCACTTGACGAGGGTGTGGGGAGGGGGTTAAACCTGTCTGCCTTGTTGATCCTTTTCAATAAGGTTTATTGTTTATTGAAATAAACATGAATCTAGTTGTTCAAGTTCTTAAAAGATACTAAAATGTTTACACACTACAAAGGTCTATAGTGTACAGTCAATGTGTTCTAGGTTTCTGCGTTAGAGCTGCAGTAGTGCAAACCCCCCAGCAGGGGTCCCCCACTGATCAGCAGTGGCCAGCTCCGAGGGAGGGAGGGTTGGGGGGTGGGAGGGGTGTTATGGGGGGGGTTATGGGGCGTCTGCTGCTGCCGTGCTTCAGTGTTTCTTTCTCTCAACTGACCCTGGTTAAGAACAGCTGTTGGGAGCAATATCTCCTGCTTCCTGCCATCACAGGGTCTTCACGCCACACGTGGCTCCCCCGGGCCGAGATGCCCCATGCAGTGGAAAGTTGGGGCAGATCGTCCCCCCCCCCCCCTCCCTCTGTGAAACAACCCGTCCTGGTCTCCTGGGCTCCCACATACCCATTCGACCTCCCGCCCACTCACAGAAGAATGTGATGTAGAGTGGGAGGGTGAACCGGGGTAGAGCGCAGTGACTGAGGGGGAGAGTGTGTGTGTGAGAGTGTGTGTGTGAGAGAGAGAGAGTGTGTGTGTGTGTGTGTGTGTGTGTGTGTGTGTGTGTGTGTGTGTGTGTGTGTGTGTGTGTGAGAGAGAGAGTGAATGTGTGTGTGGGTGTATGTGTGTGTGTGTGTGTGTGTGTGTGTGTGTGTGTGTGAGAGAGAGAGAGAGAGAGAGAGAGAGAGAGAGAGAGAGAGAGAGAGAGAGAGAGAGTGAATGTGTGTGTGGGTGTATGTGTGTGTGTGTGTGTGTGTGAAGGTTAGGAAGGGAGGGGGTTAGAGAGAGACAGATAGAGAGCCAGATAAGGAGATTGGGAGAGAGAACAAGGAGAAAGTAAGTGAAGAGAGGGAGATGAAGGAGTGGACATTGGGGAGGGGGGGGTGTAGAGTGGTGGAGATACAGACAGCCCACCCAAAATGTCTGCTATATCTGTTGTACACCCCGCTCTACACATTGTTTATGATGCATGTGTTCTCTCAGAACTGCCGTGTTCGTCCCAGACATGCTGACAGTCTGAGCGGTGGAGAAATACACCAGTCAGTCCATTATAGCTAAGTACTGCAAGAAATGTCAGTAATACATTATGAGTGAGCAGGGGATTGGGGGGGGGTGACTGAGGATAACCTGATAAAGCTGCTCACCAAACACAGTTACAGACGGCAAACATTATGCATAATGTATCATAGATTGTGCATGAAAGTTCGAGTTCAAGGTGACTGAGGGTTCATCTTAGTAACTGGTTAATCTGTCTGTGTTTACAAACTTTCCACACTGACCTATGAACTGTGACGTTTTAGAAAGGTTTAATTCAAGAACCCTCTGTTCAATATACACAGCCGTTATATAACAATAGTTTAGGGAGAACTCTCAGCGAATAACATGACGCAGCAGCCATAAATAACATTAAACTGCTGTTGATGATTATGAAGGAGAAAATGTCACCCTCTAGTTCGTGCTATCAAGGAATGATCATGTGTGGAATTTGAGCCAGGTGAGTTTCGAACAGGAAGTACCTTGAACACGCGCGCACGCACTCACACACCCACACACACAGGATATAGGGGTTTAGCTTGGCGTAGGCGTCATCTGAACTCAGCTTTCACAGGCTGTGGCAGGTGATGCTGACGGAGCACCCGGTGACCTCTTGTCCTGCACAGCCGTCCCGGAGCACGGGCTCTCCTGACGCAGGTAACCCAGGCAACAGGGCGGAGCAGGAGACTCGGGCAGATCACAAAAGCGACGATTCCGATCTGTCCGTTTTCCAGGCAGGGCGTCTGGGTTTTCGTCGGTTATTGTGCCAGACGGTCTGCGGTCCCAGACATTGAACAAACGTGATACAAGATGGTGGGTGCAGTCCTAGACAGCAATATCAACGCACCAGACGCATACAGTGTGAGTTTTTCCCCCCTGCCTATCTCTGCCAGGGTCAGGAGGGCAAATGAACACACACGCAACGCTTTGCCTGGCGTGTGAAAATCCGCCCGCCCTGACAGCCGGTCGCTCGTCTCTGCCTGCGTTGCCACCGTCGCCTGAGAACCGTGTGCTGTCCTCGTAGCCGCTGACGCATTTGTTGACACAGGTAAACGAAAGGCCATTCATCCTGTGCAAACACGTACCAGGAATCGCGGTTGCTAACCCTATTCACCCTTACGAGAGGTTTTCTAAAAAAAAAGCAGCCCAAACATAATTACTAGCCGAGTCACTGCTTCCTTGTAGACCAGGAAGACCTGCTTCCTTGTAGACCATCTGCTGAAAAGGGATGTGGAAGACCTGAGCGAGGAAGACCGTCTTAACCCCAACAAATACAATCACTACCTAATCACTACATTCAGACTTGTGGAACAGAATGCTCGTAGTTATTTGCACAGTCAACCCAGGGCTGTAGATTTTACAACTCTCGTGAATTTATTCGCCAACTTCACAACATTATCAGTGGGACATTTATGAGTCAGCGCGTGAAGCTTCCTGACTTTCTCATCCTCCCTAATCTCACCATCAAAACACGGGTTTTACGGCTGGACAAATGTATCATAACAAGCTAGCATAACTCCTGATAATCCAGTTTATAGCACAAAGCTGGCGAAACACTTGCTGAGCTCTTGATTAGCATCAAGTGCACAATTCAGATTCTCGAGGCTTGTTTTGCCCCTCTTGTCCGCTCCTTTGTGTCTTCTGAGATGGCAGAGCCTCCTCCACAACCAGCAGGCAGCGGTGTTAGGAGCGACCTAACGGCATTCTGTGAAGGGCAGAGGGCAGAGGGCGTGGGCGGGCAGTTCCGCGAGGGCGGTGCACTGTAAAAGCCGGCGTCTGTACCCTGGCCGTCCACGCGACCCCGAGCCTCGTCACCACTGAGCTGCTTTCACCTCAACTTCCTCCCACTCCTGAGCTGCCCACCCGCCCCACTTCACACGCTTTTCAGCCCAGAAAGTGCATGCATGCATATTTGTGTTCCTCGTGCGTGGGTGTGTGTGCTCCTAACTGAGGCTGCTACAACAGGAATGTCTGGTTGAGAAAGAGACATGGACAAAGCAGTATGTTTATGAACTTACAACTCTCCCCCCAATAACCGAACGTTTTGTAAGTGCATTTATCCTCAGAGTAGATAACCCACAGCATCTCTCTCTGATTCAGTGAGTGGACATTTGAGTAGGTCAAAGTAGGGTCTGCCCAAACATGCCATTGGTTGTCGCCTAAATAAGAGCTCTGATTTTATACTCAACTGATGTATTACAAATATCATCCAAAGCTGCAGCTTCCGTAAAGGTGGGAGTGGAGATTTTCAAGGCTAGGAAACAGCTGCACTTGAGTTTCCCTGAGCTGTCTTCAGCCAGAGTTAAAGTTATGCAACAGGCTGCCAGACAATGACATTTGAATGTGCTGATGTGTCTTCTTGAAGATAATACGCAGATGAGGTGCACTGGAAAAAGATGACCTTCTTGATTTGTTCACTCATTCCACATCTCTGCTCATACTACTGCGGACTGCCCCCCTCATATCCTAAAACGTTCGTCTCTAATTGGTGTGCAAAACAATAATTAACCGACTTTTATAAAAACGAAAACTTTAAGAAAGTTGTATGCAGTGTAAATTAGATGTTACAGTAACTTTTATATGCTTGCATGCAAAAGTATTGACTTTCAAATAGTCTAGAAAATTTGACCTACATACACAGGCCCAAGTAAATGATGTTCCATACTGGAGGATAATGTCTGAAATCATGGCGTACCGAGTCTGTGATTGTGCGGCACGTCTGTGGGGATGGGGGGGGGGGGGGGGTCCTCTCAACCTGCTCTCTGTGCAGCGTCTGTGTCAACAGCGTGCGTAAAGAACGTGAGGGCCGCCGGCCGCCCGGGGGGACGGGGGCGGTGGGCGTAGGCGTGGGTGTAAATCTGCAAAACGGCTGTGGGGGCGTGATGCACGAGGGTGAGAGGAGAGAGTGCACGGGCAGGGTTGCGGCATAGGGTGGGGGTCGGCTGGATGTGGGCGGAGTAGCGGAGAGGAGAGGTGAGGTGGCTTCGCGAAGGAAAAAAGAAGAAAAGAAGGTTTGAGGGAAAGGTCTAAAACTTCAAAGACAGTATGACATTCAGATTTTCTAATTCAGTGCTTGGCCCATTGGCTGAAGGCCGTTGAAAGTGCTTAACACATCCGGAGTCCTTCAGGCCCAAGGGAAGGATCCAAGAAGCTGAGTGGAACAGAGAGCATTGAGGTGGCTGGCATGTCTGGGAGGTGAGGGCCCATGAGGTGGTCACAGCCAGCCATCTTCAACCAGCCATGATTCCAGCCATGTAGGGTGGAATGATGCATGTGATATTCTTAAAAACAACACAAGCTCCTTATCTTATCTCACGCATGTTACTGGAAGACGGTCTTCGACGGGGCATTGCTTCAGGTTGTGGCTTTGAAGGAATGTGCATGGTGTGGAATGCTTCAGATGACATCATGACTACGAGCCGTGACAAATGTTGCCGTGGCAGCAAAGACGGTGACTTCGAACGGAGACCGCTGAAAAAGCAGGCATCCTCGCAGGCTTCAATGGCGAAGTTAATTCAGCAGCTGGAATGCTTTCAGCTGCGATATTTCAGACGCAATTTATGTAAGAGATCTTAAAACCTCCCCCACCGAAAGAGAACACGCTGTGTGTTTGTGCTCTGAAATAAATGTGACAGGCAGCTGGTAATGGCCAGAGAGACCAGCACATAAAAAGGAACTCTAGCGAACGTGAGGGTGAGTAAACACCCAAAAGTGTCAGTGTCGAGGGAGTGAGAGTGGCGGTGTGTGTGTGTGTGTGTATGTGTGTGTGTGTGCGTTTGCGCGTGACTCATACAGTGGAAGTGTGCTGCTCTAGCATTAGTCACCAGCGAGGAGAGGCCTTGATCTGTAACCCTGTCTGATCAGAGTTGGGAGAGGAAGGCAGGAGAAAGAATGAAAACCCGTTCACCACCATTCTACATCCAGGGCTTGGGAGAGGGGTGGGGCGTGAGAAAGGGGCGGGGCGTGGGGGGACTGGCCTCCCTCCAAGAAAGAAGAAAGGGAGAAGGCGAAAGCGTGCCCGACGACGGAAGCTCACGTTTGAACACGCCATCTAAGCCAAGGCTCTCCGAGAGCTTCTGGCGAGCCTGGAAACTGCAGGCACGGCTATTAGCGCGGGGGAGGGAGTCTGTGGTCAGTCCATTTCTGTTTTAGGGGTGACAGGATGTGCACGTGGCTGTGTGTGTGTGTGTGTTTTGTGCACGTGTGGGCGGCGGTGTGTGGGTGGGTGTTACTGTGTGCTGTGTGGGTTTCTGGGTGTGGGTTTTTTATTATAGGCCTTTGTGCCAAGAACTCTCAGCATGTCTGTCTGACACAAAAACAAGCAAGCGGAGCACAGCAGATGTGTGTGCGCTGATAAGCACGGGCTTCTCCTTCTCACACGCAGAAAAGTCTGCATAACAACACACACACACACACACACACACACACACACACAAACTCACTTCCTCATGGCTTATCAAAAGTATAGTGTACTAATTTGTAGGTGAGGTGTGAGCTGCTAAATGAATTGCTCAGGTGTGTTACACAGTGTTTCACCTTTAACACTTGGAGTGACTAATTACACTGTGACAACTATGATGTCACCCACCCACCGCTTGATAAAATCCGGCCGCCACCTTTGTGGTGTTGATAAAAGTTAGAAAATGTGTCCAGGTGATGAAGGTTGTGAATCATGGGAGGTGTGTTGTCAGCTCCGCACACTACAGTGGTCATGCGCTAATGACATCAAACAGTTTCAAACAGTGACATCAATGTGTTTGTCTTTTAAAGTGGTTATAATTGTAGATCAACCCACCAATGACATCGCTGTTAAGATGAAAGGGAAACTATTCTACAAAGAACTGGAAGAAGCAGTTAATGCCTCCATGACAGGGCTGGGCAAAGACAGGCTGGCTGTCCCGAAGCCTGAAAATATCACCGAGACTGCTGAACGGGTCCTTATTCAGCAATGCGGATTGACTTGTTTACACCTGCAAGTGGAGTTTCCTAGTAGAGGTAGCAGAATTTAGCTCCAGGAAATTTAGCTGAAATATGTACTTTTTTTTTTTGCTTGCTTGAAAAAATTTTTCACATTAGTGAAAAGCAGCAGTTCTATGAGACTTTGCAATTAGATCGGTTTGTATTGACTTTTACTCAGTTCTTGCTCGGGAAGCCTGTTAGCGTGTGTGAACTCGCAGGAGATCTGTGCTAATCCTGGTCTGCCATGTCTCCCCAATGGAGGTGAAGTTGTTTATCCTGGGACGTGCTGACGAAATTAGATAAGCGACAGCTATACAAACCTCTGGAGCCTGCAGTAAAGCAGAGAGGTAGACAGGTGTCAAAGGACAGATCCAACCACACCTACCGCTTTCCCCCACCTTCTACTCCTGGGCCTGGACTCATCCGAGCTGGCCCTGCGGAGAGTGTGCAGACACCCCAAAGGCCCCTCCTGACCCAAATTTGCCGTAACCTCGGTCTCCTGCTTTTATCTCACACGCTTGCTCGCTCTCAGCAACTACACGACTAAACTGAAATGAGCTGTTTTCATTTTTCCACCGTATGAACATCAGCGAAGAAAGCGTGATTAAAAACATGAAATGGATTTTTTTTGTTGCTATTATGTGTCTTCTCTGAAAGCAGCCTGGGTACTTAAGTGCTCCCGTAAAAATTAATTCAACTCGCCTCACATTCTTCATTTGTTTTATAAAATTAAACTGCAAAATGGTGTCCTAGTTAGCAGTATGTCCCACTTACAGAGTGTTCCAGGGTTTGTGTGCCTTAGGTGGAGACACATTACTGGAAAAGGAGCCGGTCATGATCAGGCTTGCAGTACGGGGTGTGAGAGGCCCGGTCCCTGGGTGAGGTTATCGCAGACGGGCTGAAGGCCAGTGAGACAGTCTGGAGTTACGAGGTGGTGCCTCGTCTCGCGCTAGCAACGGTTCCTGCTCAGCGCTCCACCTGCAAGACTCCCCCCCCCCGCGGGACTGTGATCCCGCCGCACAGGCTACAACATGTCGGGCCTCGCTGGGACTGCGTTAGCGTCTGAGTGTGCGGAAAAAATGAAAAGGAGTCTCTCTGAGACCTCGTACGCTATGTTGATTGTAAATCAACAGGAGCTTAGGAGGAGTAGCACTTTATTTTGGGACTTCGTCATCAGCGAAGCTGTTTGTGTACTCGTCGCACTGATCATGACTCTCAGAGAGAAATTGGAAGAATGAACAGGACATGACTCACTCTCAGCTGATGACACCGGCGGTCTGAACTGGTGTTTGGCCTCTGCCAGAAAGTCTTTGAAGCTCGTTAGAGCGCTCCTCAGCACCCACAATGCACTGCATGACAGAGCTCATCCCCTCAACCAGGTAATCACTCCACCCACAGAGATCGGAGTCTGTGAGAAGCTGCGGTGACCCCCTGCCAAAACCAGTCACCTGGCCATGTGATTCATCCAGACATATGGCTTGCCCAGAGGGTTTACTCATTACTGAATCTACCCAAGTTGGGTGCATGCCCAATGGCAAAATGGAGGAGCACTGTGTTTCTGCTGTACGCTGACGTAGCTACATATGGAGTGTAAGTCCTTGGAGTTATGAGGTAGAATCTTCATGGAAACGGACCAGGCAGTGATTCGAAGGCAGCTGTGGGAGGAGGCGGTTGATGAACTGTCAGGTGATATGTGTGTAGAAGTTAACCAGAAAATGCTTTCCTGGAACCGGAATGCTAAGTTAGCTTGTAGCGGAAAATGACTCCAGATCACTGAAAGACTGCCACTACAACCGAGACCGTGAAACACCAGCGGAGCCATGGCCTCTGGACTCAAGAGTGGGCAGCAGAGGAGGAGAGACAATAACAGCAAAGGAGAGAGAAAGAGGGATTGGCAGACAACAGGACAGACAACAGTCTCCTCTCTCCCCTGTGGATGGAGAGGTGGCTCAGCAGAGAATGTGGGTGTCAGAGTGCAGCATCATTTGTTCTCCCCCCCCTTCACGCCTCTGTCTTGTTCTGCTTCACTCTCCCAGGAATCTGAAAAAGGCAAATAAACAGAAGTGAGTGTTTACTTCTGGCAGTGAGATGGTGGAGTGCTTCATTAACCTTGCATTACCTTGCCCTGGGTTCCTCAGATAGACATATTTATTACAGCTATATATCTCTTCCTGGTTTTATCTTTCTGATTCAGTGCTTATCCTTAAAGCAGAAAGCCACCCCCATGGTGCGCGCGCACACACACACACACACACACACACACACACACACACACACAAACACACACATACACACTACAGACTCTCCGTTTTTATTATGAGGGTTTATCACTATTGCTAAATACTGCTAAGCTTATATGAAAGTAACCAAACCTCATTACCAAACCAATAGGAAGTCTGCTAACTCTTTAAAATCTTGATTATTTTCTTTGTGAACACATGTAAAATATTTCCCAACTGTTCAAAGTTTCCGATCATCATGGGGACTAATGTTTTACTCTCTTTTATCCCCTCACTAACAGAACACACACACACACACACACACACACACACACACACACACACACACACACACACACACACACACACATGCAGGATACAGTGTGATGAAAAAGCTTCAGCTGTCACTGAATGTTTAATGGGTGCTTCCTAATAGCAGAGTCTGCAGCACATTTTCACAGATCTGTGGGGTTTTTGCCCTCTGTGGATACCTGCTCCATCTCTCCACATGAGTTCTGACATTCATGACGACTTTTCATTAGTTATTAGTAAATTCTGTAGTTCCTACTTCCTTCCTTCATGACATGTAATGCCATATATGTTCTAATGTATTGTGATGTCTACTTTAAAATCCATATACCTCCCAAATAATCCTGGTTTCTTCATTTTTCAAAAAGCTATCCACATTTCCATCCATATCCATCTACCTTTGTTCTTAAATCTGAGTCTTGATATTTGAATCCTTCCTAAATATTTCGATATTTTAAATAAAAACATGAATGTTTTCATTTGACCACACTCCAAGACTTGATCTATTATCACTATAGCCTTGTACCCTTGCTTTCCAAAAAGTTGTTTTTTTTAATCTCATGACAGATCCTTACCTTATTTGCCTATAGACAACTAGCATATATTACTAACCCATTAAATTCTTCCAGTACCAATCTAGCTATCGTCCACAGGCACCTACACGTGCAATCGCCTGAAAACACACACCCGCACACATCTTCCTCCTGCTGAACACACATGAGGTGAAAGAGAGCATTGATTTCTACACTTTCGTCGGCAAAAATCCGTTTTCTCACTGGAAACCAAGTCTGAATTATTTATCCTGCTCATTCAATTTTTATTGCACTCTCCTCGTGGAAAAATAAGGCTTCCTCAGTCAGACCCAGAGCTGCTCTGTCCATCCCCCCCCTTGTATTTCTCCCCTAACCGCTTGCTGTCTGAATAGGGGTAGTGTATCTAGAGACAAGAAAAACAAAGAGAGAAGGAGATAGAAGGGAGGGAGAGAGAGAGAGAGAGAGAGAGAGAGAGAGAGAGAGAGAGAGAGAGAGAGAGAGAGAGAGAGAGAGAGAGAGAGAGAGAGATAGAGAGAATTAGATCATGTAATGTGAGCTTGTCTGATGGCGGGAACTGTAACTGACCGTATTATACACTGGCCATCTGTGGCACTTCTTCCTCGGTCTGTGCTGGTCTTCGTGCAGGAGTCTCCGTCCAGCACTGGAGGAGAGGACACTGCCTCAGAAACAATCTGGGCTTTGTTTGCGGGGGATAAAATGAGGATTCAAGGGAAAAAAAAGGGATGTCAGGTGCTTGGACAGAAAAAAAAGCAGAGTGGGCGGCTGGAGAAGGGGAGAGAGAGAGAGAGAGAGAGAGGAGAGAGAGAGAGAGAGAGAGAGAGAGAGAGAGAGAGAGAGAGAGAAGGATGGAGAGAGAGGGAGAGAGCGCAGATAGCTTGAGTGCCCACTTCATTGCATTAGCCAGTGCCCCAGTCCTCTCTAGCCAAATCCAGCAGCCTGTATTAGAGGTGCCAAATGATGCACACACTATGCCAAGGAGCCTGCATGGACTCCCACAGCTGCCAGCTCACGGTTGGTGCAGTCAGGTATGCACAGCAGAGAAGGAGAGAGAGAGAGAGAGAGAGAGAGAGAGAGAGAGAGAGAGAGAGAGAGAGAGAGAGAGAGAGAGAGAGAGAGAGAGAGAGAAAGGCTAGGGCCACGACCAAGTGATAGCAGCAGGCTCTCTAGGCAAGAGATGAAATATCTGTAATTCCATTGGCTGCTGGCCCACACTCCATTTGTATGGAAATGAGTTTGTTTTTGCTCTGTGAAAGTAAAGATGGAGGGAGGGAGGGAGGGAAAGACTATAGAGGAGGAGAGAAAAAGAGAGCATGAGGCAGGGATTGAGAGAGAAGAAGAGAGGCAGAGAAAGAATTAACAAGGGGCAGAAAGACAGCAAAGGGGCAAGAGGGGAGAGAGTGAGTGAGAGAGAGAGAGAGAGAGAGAGAGAGAGAGAGTCAAAGAGGGCGAGAGAGATGGACAGAGATGGAGAAACACAGAGAGGGATGGACAGAGATGGAGAGACAGAGATGGATGGGGAGAGGAGTGATAGATTCAGGGAGAGGGCTGTTCTAGCTCTCTACTCAAAGTAGCTGTCACAAAGTCCATCAGAGTCAAGGCGGGAGCTCGGGCTGGCCTTGGCGTGCTCGTTAGCAGCTGTTCCCCCGCGCCTGCGTTCCCCTGCAGCTCGGTTCTGGCCTGCTGCACCGCCTCTCTGCACAGCCCTCGCTGGCCAGCACACCGCCAGCTGCTCCCCGCCCGTGCCATGGGCATCCACTCTGCCAGTGCCATGCCCACTTTCGTTCCATGCCATCATCGGGTGCCTGGGCACCGGGACGCACCAACACTGCCCCTTTCTCAGGCAACATGTTGGGAGCAGTTGGACTTGCCCAGGCAAACGGAGGGTTGCATGTTGGAGGATCAGCAGAAGAAAGCAGGGGGTGTTGAAATAAATGGCCCCAGTCACCTCCCAACCGTGGACAATGGCCGCAGAAGTGTCTGTGGGATGGTGGTAGTATTCCTGGGATTAATGACTGAGCACAATAACGTATCTCTTGAAGAGGTGAGAGCTTTTTCATTTACACGAAGGCAAAGGTCCTTCCCGTTCCTGCCTGGTAAAGAAAGATAATCCCTTTTAAACTCTTATTGCCCATTGCCATGGAGACTGAGGCAACAATCAATGGATTGATTGGTAGGGCACTGCAGACCACACAGTAGCCCATTGCAACACTGCCGTGGATTAAACAATCCTGCATCCTTTAGCAGAATGCATTGAGAAGAATCTGGATTTTTTTTTTCACCTCAATTTTCTTAAGCATCAACGTCCACGATCAACTGAACGAGTGGTGTTTGGAGAAAGAAAGCTTGCCCCAATTTCGGTTGAAGGTATTCTAAAGAATCCAGCCAGTCTGTCATGCTCTAACTTTGGCAAAACATGGTTTGGTTTCATACTGTCCCCCTTTAAAAGTCTATATTATGTGGTATCTTAAGCAGGCAAAACATTTTCAATGGATTATATAGGTTCACTACATAGGCAATGTGTTTATTTCAAATAGGTGTCACCATATGCAAGCAATCTTTTTCAGTTGATCATACAGTCAATAGTGAACAATCGATAGTGACCTATGTGCAACATAGTCAAACTGACTCAAGCTCAGGGATCAATACATGGAAGAGCGTCAAAGTCTGAGGTCCCGCGTTCGACTGCACTGGGTAATCCCGGCCACTCACCTTAGTTAAAAACGCTTTTGTACACGGAGCATTTGTGACACGTATGGAGTAAGCAGCACATCTTGTGTGTGTGCGCGTGTGTGTGTGTGTGTGTGTGTGTGTGTGTGCGTGCTGTCCACCCACTCGACGGCCACACTCCCTCGGAAAAGCTGGGAGCTGATTGGTATTCGGGTGGAATTCTCTGGCAGTGCAGGCAGCCCCCAGTACTACACCCACTCCAACTGAGCATAGTCACATGGGCCTGCTGGCTTTAGGCAGCGTGAGTGTGTGTGTAGGGGGGTATGGGGGTGTGTGTGTGTGTGTGTGAGGTGGTAGGGGGGTTGGCAGGCAGGAGGATGGGGGAGGGAAAGAAGATGAGGGGGGGGGGGGGCGATTAGATGCAGAGAGAGGAGAAGAAGAAGGGGGTCGGAGTCAATAAATAGGGGGTTGAGGGAAAACAAAGATAAATAGGGATAGGACGGAAATGGTGGAGAGAGAGGGAGGAGAGAAGGAGAGAAGGAAAGCAAGACAGAGACGGGAAGAGAGGGGGAGATGGGAAATGAAATGGAACCCCGTGCTTGGTCCTGTGAGCTGGGTGGAGGGGAGATGTTGGATTTAATGTGGCACATGCAATGCACTTATGCGTCATTAGGACCCAAAGGAGTCCCCCCTCTCTCTCCCCTCACCTCCATTTCCCCCACCCTTTAGCTTTAAGAGAGAGGTGTATAGTACGCATTGTAATAGAACTACTTTTTTTTCACAAAGCAAGACCTGCAAAAGTCATTGCAAAACCTGCTTGATGGAGAACGGTAGCTGGGGGGGGGGGGGGGGGGGGGGGCTGCTGTCTTTTCAGGTTCTTTCTGTCTTTTTATTCTGTCTGCCCCCACCCCTCGCCTCCCTCCTCAGTGGCCCCCTTTTCACCCTCACTCCTCCGCCCCACCCCCTGCATTCCTCTGCTTGAAGTGTTCCTGTATCTCAGGTGGCGTGTGTGCCTTGTCTCCCACCCCCACGGCTGCCCTCCCGTGATCCGTCTGTGGCTATCACACCCAGTCTCCGCCCCCTTCTCTCCGATCTGTGGCCATCACACTCGGTCTCCGCCCCTTCTCTCCAATCTTTCACTTTCTTTTCTTTTTTATCTGGGCACGCATTCCTTTCCACCCACACTCCACATACTCACTAAATCATTCCAAGTGTCTGGGCCCAGACACACGTATACACACGCACACATGCACAGCAGAAGAGAGGGAGGGTGAAAAACAAGGAAAGACAATAAGGGTTTGGGTAGGACCCTTATACTCACTCACCTTCTTCACACACATACACAACCCCCCTATTCAAACTCTGTGCGGCTAATGGAAGCCACACAGCAGGTGAACAAAATGGATGTCTCTCCACCCTTTTACACAGCTGCTGCTCCTCCTGTCAGCAGGTGATAACGACAGTAACTCACGGCTAAGTCCTTCAGCTCAGCTTCAGGGAAAACAACTTCTGATATTGTGCTAAGGCCTGTATTTTCAGTCA
The DNA here is from genome assembly GCF_052324685.1 of Brachyhypopomus gauderio. NCBI lineage: Eukaryota > Metazoa > Chordata > Actinopteri > Gymnotiformes > Hypopomidae > Brachyhypopomus > Brachyhypopomus gauderio. The sequence continues at coordinate 668,524 of NC_135222.1, read as the reverse complement.
GGAAGCTTTTTATTTGAGGGTGGGCAAGATGACAGTCGCACACAGTGGCTTTCCCTGGTGTTGCATCATTACTGCTCCCCCACCCCCAAGAAGAATCAAACAGAGGATTCTTTTGTTCCCGCTCCTTCTTTTATTCCATCAATAATTGAGGTGTTGAAGCTGACATGAATAATTCAGGCCATGAGTTTGCTGAGCTCGTTTTACAAGACCCTTTGAAACGAACTTTACGATGAACTACAGGCCGCCAGAGTTCGCTAATCCGCCTTAGTTACTCAGCCAGCTGCTTGGTTTTCTCAGCTTTCTGGGTTCAGTTTACCTCAGTGTTCCCCTCAATTTTTCCTCTTTCCTATCACGGAGATAACATACACGCGGTCCGGCAACAGGAACGAACAACCGATGACCGAGGGATAAAATGAGATGAGAGGCGATTTCACTCGCAATGCGCTCGCTTACAGTTTGAGTACCGAGTAATCTCATCTATTTACAACCCGATACACTCGCCTCGGACAACCTGCGTCCTTGTCTTCATTCTTGCAAGTTTTTGTTCCCGTTAAAAATGGTGTCATCCTCTGAGTCACGCGTTAATATTGTCACGTCCTGGAGATTTGAGTCATTTCACTCATTTTTGGAAGGACGGAGTGAGATGTCCCAATATAGTGCAATGTTCTGGTTTTGTGTGCGCTGAGATTTTGAAGTACTGAGTATTTGTTCTGTGCCTGTCGTATATTAATTATTCAGCCCCGAGCGCAGCTAACTTTGCACAATGCGGTCAGTAGCGGTTTCCCAACCTGCTCAGTTGGTCAGGCTTAAATCACACCGATCAAAGTAATGATCATGGCCATGACCAGCCTCACATAGGGTTGCCACCTAGGTCTGACAAAAAACAAGGACACTGTCATACTGAGCGAGTGTAATCTGTTGACGGGGGGGGGGTGGTCGGCGAACGTAACTTGTTGAGCGCGGGGGTGGCGAACGTAAACGTAACGTAAAACCGGGACAGGTGGCAACACTAGCCTCACATAGACCTTCCCCACATAGACCTTCCCATGAAAATGTACTAGAACTATACTACAAGGCCTGGACGTTTAATTAAAGGGCGAGCACAGCACTCGACCATTGGGCAACGAAGCCACCATTTCATGCCCTTGGTTTTGTCACTTGGGCCTCTCCCACCACTTCGTCAGCGTGTTTAGGTTAATGTCATGTCGGTATTCGCCGCATTCCTCCCCCCAGAGAGCGTGTCTGTTTACGTTTCACACCAGAGTTCCTTTTGACCTGCTCCAATGGACCTCCAAAAACCAGCAGACATATACAGAGAGAGGCCTGCCCAGTGCCAGCTAATCAGTATGTGGCGTTTGTTTGGTAAACAACGCGGTTCCCCTGGTGCGGTCCACTTACACTCAGACCTGTGCCCCGGTGCATTGTGAGAAAAGGGTGGCGGGGTTATCCGGTGAAAAATTGTTTGCGGTCGCAGGACTTTTCCAAATGTGCTGATTTAGCCATTGCCAATTTGCTTTGTAATTATACAAGGTTAGGGCTGTGGACCAGTGTTAAACCAGATGGTTTCTGAGGCAGGTATCGTTCACTGAATTACGCTGAATAACTGAAGTTGAATTATATTTAAATCTGACTTGAATTAACTTACAAAGTCCACACAAAAACTTTCTCAAAAACATTCTCATTATCTTAAATCATTTCTGCATATTTTAATAAATATCAAGAGCGTACTTTATGAGACTCTTCAAGCATATTGAAGAAGGTTAGATTTCCCATGAACTCAGAAACACCAACAATACGCTACTGCCTGATCCGTCTTTACCCTCCCGAAACCTAAAACAGGACACCGAAACCTAAAACAGGACACGCAGAAATCTCTGAAAAGTGCAGCTCTTTTCAAGCACATGTCAAAGGGCGTGTTTATAAAAGGGGCTGCGGCTCTTGTGCGTTCTCTCACCTCTCTCTCTGCCTGACTGCTCGCCCCTCTGTTCAGCCTGCCGAATCCCACAAAGCCGCGCTTTGAGAACTGGGTCAGTGCAATGGCTTGCTCTTTCAAAAGGCTGAAGAGCACATTTTACCCGAGGCAGGCAGCAAGCCCCCAGCGTGAAGGTCAACCCCAAACACTCACGCACTGTGTGTGAGCACCTGCACTGTGTGGTCAGCGCAGTTGCTTTCGGTCGGCGTTCGCTGCGAACGGCTCTGGCTCCTGGTCTTGGGGGGGACAGTACCTGCTTCTGCATAATCAGGTCTGAGTTTACTTTTTTGTTCCAGGGATTTATTCGGCTGGCCTTTCAAAAGACTCTGTGTCAGAGAATTAGTGGCCCAGACCGCAGCGAAGCACTCGCACACATACATGTATGCACATATCACACACACAAAGGGTTAAAACCGAACAGGAAGTAGCATCCAACCACAACGCTAGCTCTTTGTTCTAGAGCACGCTAAATATAGAAGCAGGTCAGGAAACGGACGGCGGAGATTTAGCACTCGCCCGTTCCCTCTCTGCCCAGGGCCTGGCAGACAGAGACAGTAACCTTACGCTGGCGCTGTGTCACGCCTCACCCTGGGCACGTGCGTTTACGCGCCCCACGCATCACTTTAACTGCCCTGCAGGTGCTCTCTGTTTGCTGTGGCCCTCGTAGTGTTTCCCGCCGAGCCTGCACTCAGACAGGCGCGGAGCTCAGGACGGTGACTGTGCCAGGCCCCTCCATGCCTGCAGGCCTCCCGTACCTGCCGCTGGCCACGTTCCCGGGCCCGGCTGCCAGCAGAACGACTCTGAGGCGACAGCAAGCCATCCTCGCGAGCGTGGCAGCCAACGGCGTGACTCACCGGGCCCCCCCCGCCACGCCGACGTGTCCCCAGGGATGCGGGACCCTGACAGACGCACTTGCGGGCACCCTGCTCGGCTCGCTTGGACCATCCCATCCTCTTCCTCAGCTCCTTCATCGCACAGTATGACGACGGAGGGAGGAGAAAGCACCTGCCAAGAATTATGGGGAGTTTCGTGTCAAGAGGAGGCTGAACCTGAGCCGAGTGTGTCTAAGAGGAAATTGACACAAAGGTATGTTGAAATCATTGCCAGCCTTTCACAGAGATAATATAGACCTCATCCATCAGTATCTGCTCGTTTTGTCCCGGCCTGGGAAAGCAGCAAATAAATACTGCAAAGCATTCAGCATCAGATTCTCATGTAAATATCCCACTTAACAGGCTGCCACTATGATGCCTGCAGTGAGGCAGTGTCTGATTGTCCTCGCCTTTAAACACACACACACACACTCACACACCCACCCACGCATACAACTCGGGTATCTGCATTCCATCCCTTTCTCCACCTTTCTAATGCCACCATGACCGGGCGCTATCAATCTTCACAGGCCTTTGGAACACAAACCATTTCAAATACGGGTTCTTTGTAGCGACTGTATTTCCCCTCCTTCCATGACACCTTTTCAGCCTGACGAAATCCCAGAGCAAAGAAAAACAACACGCTGTAATGGAGCCCGGAGCGGGCCAGCCGGTCACCTTCGTCCACCGCCGCCTCGCACAAGGCGGACAAGCGCAGCGGAGCGCGGGCCCGGCCGGTTTGTTATGACACCAAACAACAGCGCTGCTGTAAAAACAGACCAAAGTAGAAACCAGAGATGAGAAAACCTACATGCTAAAGAATAATAACATCCAGCAGCTAGAACAACCTGGACGTCGTGGCCGTCGCACAAATATACAACGTTTATTTTAACAATAAAAGCTCGGAGTGAAAATGTTTTTCCAGATAATCAATACAGAAAAAGAAATATAGCTAGCGAGTTGAGTCACATGTATAAGTGAACATTATAGACTTTGAAAACTCCTGCACATGGACACTGTAATAGAAGTTAAAATCTTTTGGCTTTAACACAATAACTATGATGTGAAATGTATTTTTAATATATTGCAATTTAGATTTTGGAAAGTATCGATCAAGCATTGCAATATATGTTTTCATTTAGGTGGTTTGTAAATGTGTGATCCATTTTTCATGTTTGATGTACATTTTAGACAAGAAAAACAAGCAACATTTACCATACTGAAAACACCGCCTTGCCTTCAAAATGGAAATCTAATTTAAATGAGTTACAAATTTCAGTGAATATGGCTTGACCAAACAAAGAAATGAGTTTGACCCCAGGTTCTTTAGAACCAATAATGAATTCCACATATATTAAACATGGCAGGCCTGGTTAAAGAAGGCGATGACGAATTTCACACCTCTAAATATGCCTGCAAGCTTCCTTGGTCGTGTAGTGTGTTTTTCAGATTTAGCAGCTGTCATGAGAGTAGAGTCTGTGTAAACATGATGGCAGTATATTAGGGGGGATACATGAGAAACGGCTTTCCTGACGATTTGTTTAAAGGCCGGACCCTCGTGCGTGTTGACACAGCTGTCAAAGGGTGCTTCAAGGAAGAGGGAGACAGGGGGTTTAGTTAAGGCTGACCAGGGTCAGGGGTGAGGTCCGTGAGTGTGTGTGTATATGTGTTCACTTCCTGCACACTCTATAATGGTAGTGTTTGTTGTATGGTCGTTTGACTGTATGTCTTTGTGCGTCTGTTTTTGTTTCAGGGTGTGTCTGAAACAAACGGGGGTTGAGCACGAGGACCCCAAAGCCTCCGCTTGACGGAGACAATAAATTGTCCTTTTATAAGCTCCTCTTGTTTAAGCTCCTCTTGTTACCAGGTCCTTGGAGTCGTCATTCAAATATCGTCATCGTTCTTAAAAAATCGGACGAAAAATGGGGTGCAACCGATCCGCATGTCCAAGCCCGAGCGTGTAGAACGGCACCGCAGGGGTGCTGTCTGCGCCCGACCTCTTGGGTCCCCATCCTCCATCCTGGCATCGGCGGCCGTGGCGACGGAGGAAGCTGGGGCCCGGCTCCTGACGCGCCCGTGTCTGAGCTCAGCTTCCGGTGACCTTTGCCCCATTTCCTGTCTGCCCCCCCCCCCCCCCTTTTGAGAGCACCTGCTTCTCAGCACATTTAGTAAATGCTGGTCAGCAGAAGTAGGTGGTCAGGATCTCTCGTTAACTGAGCCCTGCTGAATGACCGCTCTGGGCGACTGCGAACACGTCAAGGCACTTATAGGGCTTTTAGTAGGCTTAATAAAAAACCTCAATATTTATAGTGGTAATTGTACTAGGATAACTAAAAATGTGTTGTCATCTGTCCCAAATCCAGGACCATTTTAGTGATTTTTAAAAAATATTCTGCTTTTTAAATATTTCTGTAAGATTTGTGCTGGAATAGGAGTAAACAAAAAAACGATCTAGCCTGATATCGACTGGCTTGTGTCACCACCCAGTGAATCCAGCTTCAGTAACATCCAATAAGCTTAGAGAATATCACTGCTGATGTGAAGCGGAACAGAAGATGTATATCTTCACTTATCTGGACCAAGGCTGGTTCTTAGACCCAACCTTGCCCACTAATACCTCAGAGGAGTGCCTCAATCATTTTCTGATGTGGGAGCATAAACCCTAACTGCAGAGAGGACGGGGGGGGGGGGGGGGGGGTCCCATCCCCCATGCCCTGTGCTCCCAAACCACTCCAGCGTATTGACTGCAATTAAAACTAATCAAGCCTAGAAAGTCGAAGATTATTACTTTCTGTCAAATAAAGGCACCAAAATGAATAAGCCATTATCAAACGGATCTTGAGAGAGACGAGAGGAAAGGACTGAGATGGGGGAGGAGGCTACGTCACAGCTGTTGTGAATTTGTCCGTAAAATTTATTCCACTGTCAATATTATTTGAATATCTGGGGGTGACGTTGAAGTTCTTCATATAACATCCTGAAACATATTCCTCAAGATCCTTATTTTAGAGCCGATTATTACTAATTTATTGTTATTATTATTAGATTTCATTTAAGACAGGTGAAGTGTATGTATATATATATATATATATATATATATATATATATATATATATATTAGTGGTGGGACTTTAACGCGTTAATTTCGATTAATTAATTACAGGAAAATTAACGCACTAAAAAAATTAACGCATTTTAACGCATTTAACGGACGAGACACTTTTGCACCGTGGAATGTTTCTCAGTGAACGAGTTCCAGACATACAGATTATATGGACGCACAATAAGATCATGATGGATATGACTGAAGAGGCTACGCTGGTGGATGGGAAATTTAAATATAAACTTCCAGATGGAAGTAGGCTACAAACAAAAATAGTGTTATTTACACTTTATGTAAGAAGGAGTTCGCTTATCACAGGAGCACTTCCACCCTTCGTTACCACCTCAACGCAAAACATGTTGCGGCTAAAGCTGGGCGTACACTGTGCGATATTTAAAATCGTGTACTCAGCTCCAGCTCAAACTGTACGACTAAATCGCAGGGAGAGTCGGCTCGTGGAGCTGCTTCAACAGTGCGATACTCTCACGAGGAGCGATTTGAATTTCACACGTTTGATATTCTTGCGACGCTGCGATTTCTGATCGGGAGTTGTGAATCGCTCCTCGTATACCTGTGTAAACTATACGATGCACGACACGCGATTGAGCCGAAACGAGTGAAAAATCGGCTGAAAATGGGCCAAAAATCGCACAGTGTTCGCCCAGCTTAATGCGCAGGTCAGTAATGATAACTTAGCTGCTAAATGTATTCCTAATACGATAGGGTGACCAAACGTCCGTAATTCACATCCTGTGAGGAAATGTCCTGGTTTTTAAATTACCTTCATTGGACCATTAAGACTGGATTAAACTTTCGCGAGTGGCCGTAGCGCGCGACTCCGCACGCGTTTATACATGACGCGTCACATTATTTGTGTTGTCCGCTCCCTGTGGTCGAAGATAAAGACTTACAAGAAGCGCTGCGAATTGCGTCAACTGATGCAAGTTACGAACTATCGTCCAGGGGTGAGTTTCCCAAAACGTTCTTAGCGCCAAGTACTTCTTAACCTCGTACGTAAGAACGAGGTAACGAAGTACTTGGCGCTAAGAACGTTTTGGGAAACTCACCCCAGAAAGACAATGTCGAAGAAAATCCAACAGCTGTATGATGAGGAATAGGAAGTAAAACAGGTTATTGTGAAGAGCGCCACAAATGTGGCTCTGACTGGGGATCACTGGACCTCTGTTAGCAACAAGAATTATCTTGGTGTGACAGCTCATATAGATGATGAATCTATAGATGATGAAGATCCAGTCATTTGCTTTGAGCATGCAGAAGACCACTTCTAGGCACTATGGAGATGCCTGTGGCAGAAGCCTGGGAAATTAAAGAAATTGCTAAAATGCTATTAAAAAACATCTTCTGATTTACTTCAATTCTTCCAATATCCTGAGCAAAACTCCCAAAATTAAACAACATTTTTGATCAGAATTTCCAATGTTCTGAACTGTTTTCTGCACACTACACATATATTGGTCTGTGTAGTAGACTGGTGGAAAAATAAACAAGATGTTGAAGTTTATGATTATGTTCATTGATTCATTCATCATTCATCAAATTAATATTTCTCATGCTAAATACTGAAATGCGATTAAAATGCGATTAATTTCGATTAATTAATTACAAAGCTTCCGATTAATTTGATTAATTTTTTTAATCGCGTCCCACCCCTAATATATATATATATATATATATATATATATATATATATATATATATATATATATATATATATATATATATATATATATATACTGTATATATGTGTGTGTGTGTGCGTGTGTGTGTGTGTGTGTGTGTGTGTATATATATATATATATATATATATATATATATATATATATATATATATATATATATATATATATATATATATATATATATATATATTAGTGGTGGGACTTTAACGCGTTAATTTCGATTAATTAATTACAGGAAAATTAACGCACTAAAAAAATTAACGCATTTTAACGCACGATACACTTTTGCATCGTGGAATGTTTCTCAGTGCACGAGTTCCAGGCGTACAGATTATATGGATGCACAATAAGATGAGCATGATGCAGATGACTGAAGAGGCTACGCTGGTGGATGGGAAATTTAAATATAAGAAACTTCCAGATGGAAGTTCAAACAAAAATAGTGTTATTTACACTTTATGTAGGAAGGAGTTCGCTTATCACAGGAGCACTTCCACCCTTCGTTACCACCTCAACGCAAAACATTGCAGCTAAAGCTGGGCGTACACTGTACGATATTTTAAATCGTGTACTCAGCTCCAGCTCAAACTGTACGACTAAATCGCAGGGAGAGTCGGCTCGTGGAGCTGCTTCAACAGTGCGATACTCTCACGAGGAGCGATTTGAATTTCAAACATGTTTGATATTCTTGCGACGCTGCGATTTCTGATCGGGAGTTGGTCGTGAGGTGTGAATCGCTCCTCGTTTACCTGTGTAAACTATACGATGCACGACACGCGATTGAGCCGAAACGAGTGAAAAATCGGCTGAAAATGGGCCAAAAATCGCACAGTGTACGCCCAGCTTAACGCGCAGGTCAGTAATAACTTAGCTGCTAAATGTATTCCTAGTACGATAGGGTGACCTAAACGTCCGCATTTCACATCTTGTCTCGGTCGTCCCGGGTTTTTTTTTTTAAGTGAGGAAATGTCCTGGTTTTTAAAGTACCTTCATTGGACCATTAAGACTGGATTAAACTTTCGCGAGTGACCGTAGCGCGCGACTCCGCACGCGTTTATACATGACGCGTCATATTATTTGTGTTGTTCGCTCTCTGTGGTCGAAGATAAAGGCTTACAAGAAGCGCTGCACATTGCGTCAACTGATGCAAGTTATGAACTACCGTCTAGGGGTGAGTTTCCCAAAACGTTCTTAGCACCAAGTACTTCTTAACCTCGTACGTAAGAACGAGGGAAAAAAACAGGTTATTGTGAAAGGGAAGTAAAACAGGTTATTGTGAAGAGCGCCACAAATGTGGCTCTGACTGGGGATCACTGGACCTCTGTTAGCAACAAGAATGATCTTTGTGTGACAGCTCATATTATAGATGATGAATGGAAGATCCAGTCATTTGCTTTGAGCATGCAGAAGACCACTTCTAGGCACTATGGAGATGCCTGTGGCAGAGGCCTGGGAAATTTAAGAAAAGTATACCATCTAAAATGGTATAAAAAACATTTTCTGATTTACTTCAATTCTTCCAATATCCTGAGCAAAACTCCCAAAATTAAACAACATTTTTGGTCAAAATTTCCAATGTTCTGAACTGTTTTCTGCACTCATATATTGGTCTGTGTAGTAGACTGGTGGAAAAATAAACAAGATGTTGAAGTTTGATTATGTTCATTGATTCATTCATCATTCAAACTTAAATTAATATTTCTCATGTTAAATACTGAAATGCGATTAAAATGCGATTAATTTCGATTAATTAATTACAAAGCTTCCGATTAATTCGATTAATTTTTTTAATCGCGTCCCACCCCTAATATATATATATATACAATTGCTATGCCAAGACTTAGTCGTCTTCTTGTTGTGTCACATGACCTTCATTTGAACTCTTGACCCTTCAGCTGAGGTTTTGGAAGGTGATTGACTGGAGACGCGCTGTCTGATCAGGGCTTGTTTTGTTCATAAGAAAGACACACTGTGACTACATGACTGTAGGTTCGTACATGAATCAGCAGGCTGTGATACTCAGCATTCGCCTGTCACCTCTGATGATGTGTCTGAGTGGAACGTACGATGTCAATCTCTCGGGAGCTCTCCTACATATACCTTTCCACAGAAAACGTATTACACCGAGCTTTATAAACACGGCAAGGCACCACAGACCGACTCGGATGTGATTTAATTCTAGAAAACAAACACTGACAGCAAATTGGGGGAAGAGTCCCTTGATGGCCTCTGGTTGTGAGTCTGTGAATATGCCTCAAGCCTCGAACTGTTAGCGTGTCTCCTTCAGCGCAACAGTGCACCGCACGTCCTTGCGGCATGTGACCAGCGCCGGCCGGCACGTGGGGGATGTTGCGGGAGCGGTCAGATGGATCCAGGGGGGGCTAGATGACCTCCTTCAGACTCGCACACAAAACCTCACGTGAGCCACGCAGAATGCTCTCACGTCCACGCACGGCGCACGCACGCCGTGTATCGTCCCAATGTCACAAATCCATTTCACTAGACTGTTTGAACATGTTTCCTTGAACTGGAATAGAAAACAGGATAGAAAAAAAAAAGCCTGAAGCGTGAAAAGTACTGTACAAGTGATCAGTGTGTGCTGAAACCCAGGACACATTTATTTATTTATTTATTTACATTTATTAATTTTTCCCGTAAGGTGATGTGAACGAGTCCTTTGAGGAGCAGGGAGATGGGTTTGTTGAGAGCTGTGTGAGGTAGATGACAGTGCAGTGTTCTGTATACCACCACACGCTCCCATGAGGTGTTGCTCTCCCTCTATGACGCACATTGTTGCTTGTACATTGGTGCTTCCTCTTAGATTTTGACAACTAAAACCAAGGAAAAGAACCCCATGTTATCACACATACACACACATGCGCACACACACGCACGCACACACAGGTCACATGGGATCAGTACATTTCCAATGCCCTTCGCCAGGGAAGCACACCATTTCATTCATCTTTTAATAGTTATTCTCTCTATAGCTCTGTCTCTCTCTCTCTCTCTCTCTCTCTCTCATGCACATATTCTCTCTCCAGAGTGACTCACGGAGGTAGCTGTGTAAATGTCAGGGGAATTAGCTGGCTCGGGCTTTATTTACTGGCGCCCACGGACGGAGTGCTGACAATGACAGTGAGAGGGCAGGAGCGTGCAGGTTAGGGAGACGTGTCGTACCTCCACACACCTAAAGGGACCGAGCCTAAAGAACAGGCTGTTTCTCATACTTCTCAGTGCAACTTTCAGGTTCACTACAGGTCATCAGTAAATGCTTTTGGGGAAAGTTAAACTGAGATGCTGAAAACATATGTTCAGTTTTATGGAGAAAATCAGTGAAATTGGCACTGAATAGATTCCATTCACATACTGGAGCACTGAGCATAAACTTGCAATAATTATAAAAAAAAAAAACATACGCACAAAGAAACAAAAAAAACCCCACAGGTTCTGCTGAGCTAAAGACTGTTGAACATCCCTAACTTCTATGGAACAGACCGAGCTTTGTGCAGCATATTAGCGCACTGTCGCATTCAAGATCTTTTGGAACTGTACACGAACGGACATTTACAGGGAGGGAGGCAACGTAATCGGGCTTGGGAAACAGTCAGTTCCCCTTTAGTGTGAGAAAGTGCAATTGCCATGGGCAGACTAAACAAAGAACAGGTGTGTTTCAGGTGTGCCTATGTAGTAGCACACTACTTAGGGGGTGGAGCAGGAGAAAGAGGGGTGTGGTCGGGCTGTGGGCGTGGTTTAATGTATGGTTTCACGACTGGTTGCAGGGAAGGGAGGGGTGACAGCTCACAGTTCGGCTCTCCTGATTCCCCGAATATTTTTTTTTTTATATTTTCTCGTTCACAGCCGAGCGCTGTGCAGAATGAGTCAGAATGAAGGGCTGTGTAGGCACCTCTCGCACCGCACGCCCACACGCACTGCCGTCTCGATATAGCTCCTCTACATTTAGGCCAGGCCAGCCAGAGTCTGGAGGACGGAGGAGACAGAAGCGGCTGGCAGCGTTGCGAATAACTCTCAGTCACTGTCGGTGTGTATGTGTGTGTGTGTGTGTTTTCTCAATAGAAGTGTAAAAGAGGAGCGGATATAAAAGTGCAGCAAAATATATCAAATTCTGAAATGTCACGGGTGCTTGCAGGGACAAAATGTACCGGAGTACGGAGCCAGGCGGGCTGCATCAGCACCAGCGCCACAGGTGTGGAGACGGATATGAATAGCCCCGTATCGGAGAGTGGTGAGCTGCACCACAGCAGCTCCGGAGCTGGGACATGCCTTTATAACCGGGTCGACACCTACTCCGTCCCAGAATACGACTGGACATGAAACATCTTCAACATCAAAGTGGTGCTGGGGGCAGATACTGATGCAGACCGCTCCCAGTTCAACACATTTGGTCATTAGTGGTCAAAGCTCCATGCTGGTTTGTTCTGATGGCTTTCAGCCTAAGTGCACCTAACTGCACTAATTGCTTTTCCATCTCTACATTTATCATCATCTGCTCAGGCTGTCAGGAGGTCAGTAGCGAGACGAGGGCAGTAGAGAAGCCTCCTTTCTGTGTCTGCATGCTATGATGGCACAGAGCCAAGAGAATCATGTTCATATTACCTCGAATGGAGCATCTCGGAGAACTAATGAGGCGGACTTGTGAGGTGCAGCCACTACGGTGGGGCTACGGAAGGGCTTCGGCGGGGCAACAGCGGGCATCTGCTGGTGGAGGGAATATCAGCTACTGGTAGTGTGAGGCGTTTGCACCTCACATGCAGACATAATGATCGTCCACAGCAGCAGGTGGGCAGTGGATGTGCACATTTACCTGAAGCTACAAAATGCACTGACTTTTCTTTTTCTATTCAGATCAATATATATATATATATATATAAAAAAAGAGAAAATTCTCATTGCCTACCCACTACTATTTCAAATGATTTTTTAATATAATAAGCTTAATGAAGATGACAGGAAGGTTAAGACAAACCATATGTAAATAAACTATTCCCCTTTAGTGGCTACCTAAAATCCATGCCAAGAAAGTAGACCACGTTACACCCACACAGTGTTGTGTTAACCGATGCCCTCATTACGGGGAAGGTTCAAAGCAGCTCAAAAAAAAAAGAGAACTGGGCTTTTCAGAGTAAAATGGAGCTCGTGATGAAGAGAAACGTCCTGACTATGGATCTTAAAATAGCCCACGGACCGACAGCATGAATAAGCATGAACGCACACGGCGTTTCGGAGAGGGAACCCCTTTCTTCTCTTCTGCCCTAGCTGCTTCTCTGCCGTTGCTAGGCGACGGCACTCGCTCTGTTGTCCGCGCGACGAAGGTGCTTGAGCCCCGGCAGAAACGGACCGTCTGGCTTTTTCGGCCATCATTTGAAATGTAAAGCAGATGAAAATAGCGACATGAAATCTCATTTAGCACCACAAGGACAATGGAATATGTCTCTTGTCCTTTTTTTAGACCGGCCATACAAAGACTGAGATTTTGTAAATGCAAATGAAGGAGTTTAGATTATTCAGATGTCTACATGCAATGAGCATGTGTTGTTTTAATGTGAAGGAGGTTTACTGAGCTCGAAATAACAACCTAAGCATTACTGAAATGAAACTGGGAAGGGGTTTTCAGTACAAGCCCAAGGACAGCCAACCTGGTCACTTGTATTATTCCGTTCCAGCTACAAACCCACTTCAGTTAGGTAATCGAAGGCTGTAGAATGATGAGAACATAGCTTAGACACATTAAGAACTGATATATAGCAGCAACACAGACATAGGGATTCCTGAAGACCAAAGTCCCTGAGATGGAGATCTTCTGCAAACCATGACAAGCACCTCTGTGAGCAGAGCTTCAAATATTGAGCACTTTCCTGAAAATCACCAGAGACTGATAAACTGAATGTTGGATAACACACCAACTCTACCTGCCCCATGTCTTCTGGGTAACACTGCCAAACCTGTAGGTTAAATATACCTGTAGTTTATTTCCCAGAGATGGCTTTACACAAGCCTCATTTAGGGCCTCTCCACACATCTGAAAGGTTTAACCTGCCCACTCCCACATCCACTTTGTGTTTTGTATGGGTATTAGTGGTTTTCTTTATGGCTTTTAAGTGCTCTCTCTGGAGACTGACATTTATGATGGTAGAGGGGGCCAAAAAGTGGGCGGGGTCTTTGTTGCACAGGGGGCCTGGCTTTATGGGGTTTAGGGCACTCAGGGCAGGACAACACTGCCAACAAGTAACCTCCCCCAATCCTCTCCTGTCTGTAAAATCTGATATCAGAACAGTGAAGACAGTTGTGAGCACATTAAACTCCTTCTCACAGGACTCTTCAGAAGAGTTTTCTGCCATTGGTAGAAATCGCGAATGATAATTCATTACAGGGTGTTGCTATGGACCAATGTAAATCTGAGTGCCTGCATACCTCTGGACGTAAGAGTGTTTTCATAGAAGTAACAGTAGTAAGGGTTCCCTGCGGCGACCTTTTTAGGAACAGCTTGGTATTCTGCAGAATACATTTCACAGTTTGTTAAAAGATCCGTTGGGGTTGAAAGTTCTGAAACTCTTTCAGTTTCTTCATCAGTGTCTGTGGGGTCAGGACCATGTGCAGTCCAAATGCTCCGGGAAAGAACACAGCGGTCTGACATCATTCATCATTTCATCATGACTCAGTACTGCATTGTTGTATAATGAGAAAAACACTGTCTTGTTTGTACTACAATTTTTTTACATTTAGAGGCAGAATTTAAAGCTTTACTAAAGAAATGCAAACTCACACAGTTGCAGACTCTCTCTCTCTCTCCCTCTCTCTCTCTCTCTCTCTCTCTCTCTCTCTCTCTCTCTCTCTCTCTCTCTCTCTCTCTCTCCCTGTCTTGCTCAGACAGCAGCAAGCCCAGCGCTGCTGTGGAGAGGTCATGTTTTATGAGGTCGGGGTCAACACCCCAAGGCCAGCTTGCATCCCTCTTCCACCGGCACACAGGGGAGTGGTGCTGGTTTTGATCACCGGGGACGTCAGTGAGGAAGCTTACTCTGAAGTCCCAACATAAAGGTGATTTAAACCAAACAACTAAACAAAGGAAGTCACACATTCCTCTCTTTGCAGTGACAAATCTTCAGACGGACGGCCCCCAGCCTCCTCGCTGTTTTGCAAATTTGTTACATACTTTTGCTCGTAATATTTATGCTGCTGGTCATGGTTTTGTGTGGCGCTCAAAGTTTTTGACAAACATTTTCGTATGAAACGTCCTCCCCCTCTTGTGTGCAGTATATTTAGACCATAATAAATGCGTTCATACATTCATTATTCATATTCCGTGGCCTGCAGATGGTAAGCTGCCATGAATTTGCTATAATCGTCGGCTAACCTATAGCATCCAATTCAGAAATTTGCAATTCGCACACAATTCTACAACAGGGTTACCACTCCAGTTAGGGGCTGGTTCAGTCCACTTAACCTTTTTCTTATTAAGCTCAACAAATAAGTATGTCCAGCTTATGACACCACAGAATGAGAGGCTTTGAAAAGCTGGGGCTACAGAGGGGTGCGGTGGGGTAAGTAGGGGTTTAGGCAGTGGGGGGGGGGGGGGGGACAGAATAACTTGCAGGATATGTGATATCTGTAAGAAATGGAAAGCAGACGAGTTAGAGTGGGGGTAGCGGCTTCAGCAGACTGCCATTAAAGCAACAGCCCATAAACGCAGAGGCAGCCCGGGACGGCCGGGGCCGGGGCAGAGTCCAGCAGGGGTGGTGTGGACTGCACAGGCTCAGAGACAGTGGCCAGCCAGCCCTGCACATTCGCATATATACACACATTAAAAAAAAAAAACCCCAAAATCACGAATGATCATGCTGTGATATCGAACAAATATTGACTGTCTTAGATTTTAAGTTCTTCGAAGTAGCTCTCTGCTACTTTGATGACAGCTTTGCACGATTTTGGTGTTCTCCTAACCAGCTCCGTAAACACACCCCCCCCCCCCCCCCCCCCGACTCCATCAGACCTGAAGTTGTTCTGACATCTGCGGAGCACTTGTATGGTGAGGAACTAAAGCTCTGCAAGAAATCTATTTGCTGAGTGCATCTAAAAATGTATTCATATATAGACTAATACCTTTCACAATATATATCTTAGAAACAAATGTAAGTATTATCAATTAGGTTAAAATGCTTATAAAATAGGTGAGTACAAATTTTTGACTTTCCTTGGTACGCCTACAGTTTAGAAAATATTCAAACGTTTCCATTCTTGGAATATTTTCTAAATTGTGGACTTCGTAAGAAAGTCGTAGATGATAACTTTGTTTGTGTTTTGCCAGTTCAGTGAGTGGACGCACTGACCTATAAACAATCTGCTGTTAAAACAATAAGAATTCCTTTGGTGCTCAACTTACAAATGAAATAGTGACTAATATCATACTTGAACACATCAGAATCCTTCAGGATGATGGAGAGACTGCATCCCTTTTTAAGAATCCTCCACTAATCTCGTACGGACGAGATACAAACATCAAAAACATGACCATCGAGTGAGATGAATGACCAATCAGAAAATAACTGTGCTACTGTGGCCTGCAACTACATTTACATTCAGTAATACATCTGTTACTCGCAACAATCGGTTTCTTTTAACACCTTCGGACCATCATGTTTAAGGATTGATCCCAATGGAAAGGCATTTTAATACTAAAGGACACTGCATTAATGACATATCTTCACCAGTTGTTGCTATGGCAGCAATGGAACTATGGAACTCAAAGAGGAAGAACTCATGTACACTCTTGTATCTTTCTAACTCCATGGAATGAATATTATGATTAAAACACTAGCGTTTATGAACACGCCCCTCCTCCTCGTAGTAATTCAGGACTGCTTGCATAGCTGATGAAGGACCTCTGTATGAAACATCTTGCTTTAAGATGCTTTAAGATGCTTTACACTCTTGATGTTTCGAAGCACTGGATGAGAAGCATTCAAGCACACAGCACAAACAGAAGATTCTCTACACACATGCCCACATCACAACCGAGCCAAATCTGCAGAATGCTGCACTTTGGATCTTGATCCCTTGTGCATGGCTGACTGAATTTCAGCCACGGCTAATGAATAAAACATTCTAATAATCATATAAGTGAAGTGTACTCATGAGCTCCATGTCTGATCCAGGATCAGCCCTTACGGTTCACCCATAATGATCAGCAACGGCGAAATCCTCTTTAAATCAGACCCCAGACCTGTCTACAGCTCCACATTCGCTGTTTTAGCAGCTACAGTATTCCCTGCTGTCCATGGATGCAGTATGTCAGGCGTCGTGACAGTGGGAGCAGCTGGGGCTCCGCCTCCATCTTGCACTGCTATTGCACACACACACACACACACACACACACACATACATGCACGCAAACACACACATACACACACTGCCAAGAGCAAGACAGTCCTGCATGCAACAAAAGAGGCTCCCGTGTTGAAGCACATGAGTGCAAGAACACTGCCAGACCTCAGTGGCACATCACAGACTGACCATGTTAGGTGTGAGGGGGTTATGATTTCACAGCTTCATATGCTACAACTGCTTTATAAAAATCTCATAAGAAAGAAAGAAAGAAAGAAATATCAATTTTCCATACACTGTGGGGAGACAGTCATATATTGATTCAAAAAGAACTTAAGCCCCAAACAAGGGAATGTATTTGTAATCGTCTGGGATAGAAGACTAAGGTAGACTACGGTATATGCAGCTTCGGGGTGTTCTCCTCTCCCACACAAGTCATTACACACACACACACACACACACACACACACACACACACACACACACACACACACACACACACACACACACACACACACACACACACACACACACACACACTTTCAAATATGTGTGCAGGTATGTAAAGAAGGTATTCCACCCATACAGTGTTTACATCTGTTCATTCTCACCATTTTGGGTCACATCACTCACTGCAATACCTGCAATGTAGATAGGAAAGTGCTATGATGCTTACATATAGAAATCACACCAGTCTTTATGAGCGTCTCTCTTCTCTGAGTCTGCCTCTCTCTCTCTCTCTCTCTCTCTCTCTCTCTCTCTCTCTCTCTCTCTCTCTCCATCAGAGTGAAACTCTGGCCTAAGGCCCAGGGTTGAGCACGGAAGGGAGAGGCACAATCCTTCAGGCCTTTGTGTTCTGCCACAGTGGTGACTCTCATCAGCCACTGGCCAAGAGAACATCTGCAGACCAGAGTATCACACAGGAGAAACCAGTATACTCACAGCATCACACAGGAGAAACCAGTATACTCACAGTATCACACAGGAGAAACCAGTATACTCACAGTATCACACAGGAGAAACCTGTATAATCGCAGTATCACACAGGAGAAACCAGTATACTCACAGCATCACACAGGAGAAACCAGTATACTCACAGTATCACACAGGAGAAACCAGTATACTCACAGTATCACACAGGAGAAACCAGTATACTCACAGCATCACACAGGAGAAACCAGTATACTCACAGTATCACACAGGAGAAACCAGTATACTCACAGTATCACACAGGAGAAACCTGTATAATCGCAGTATCACACAGGAGAAACCAGTATACTCACAGCATCACACAGGAGAAACCAGTATACTCACAGTATCACACAGGAGAAACCAGTATACTCACAGTATCACACAGGAGAAACCAGTATACTCACAGTATCACACAGAAGAAACCTGTATAATCGCAGTATCACACAGGAGAAACCAGTATACTCACAGCATCACACAGGAGAAACCAGTATACTCACAGTATCACACAGGAGAAACCAGTATACTCACAGTATCACACAGGAGAAACCAGTATACTCACAGCATCACACAGGAGAAACCAGTATACTCACAGTATCACACAGGAGAAACCAGTATACTCACAGTATCACACAGGAGAAACCTGTATAATCGCAGTATCACACAGGAGAAACCAGTATACTCACAGCATCACACAGGAGAAACCAGTATACTCACAGTATCACACAGGAGAAACCAGTATACTCACAGTATCACACAGGAGAAACCAGTATACTCACAGTATCACACAGGAGAAACCTGTATAATCGCAGTATCACACAGGAGAAACCAGTATACTCACAGCATCACACAGGAGAAACCAGTATACTCACAGTATCACACAGGAGAAACCAGTATACTCACAGCATCACACAGGAGAAACCAGTATACTCACAGTATCACACAGGAGAAACCTGTATAATCGCAGTATCACACAGGAGAAACCAGTATACTCACAGCATCACACAGGAGAAACCAGTATACTCACAGTATCACACAGGAGAAACCAGTATACTCACAGTATCACACAGGAGAAACCAGTATACTCACAGTATCACACAGGAGAAACCTGTATAATCGCAGTATCACACAGGAGAAACCAGTATACTCACAGCATCACACAGGAGAAACCAGTATACTCACAGTATCACACAGGAGAAACCAGTATACTCACAGTATCACACAGGAGAAACCAGTATACTCACAGTATCACACAGAAGAAACCTGTATAATCGCAGTATCACACAGGAGAAACCAGTATACTCACAGCATCACACAGGAGAAACCAGTATACTCACAGTATCACACAGGAGAAACCAGTATACTCACAGTATCACACAGGAGAAACCAGTATACTCACAGCATCACACAGGAGAAACCAGTATACTCACAGTATCACACAGGAGAAACCAGTATACTCACAGTATCACACAGGAGAAACCTGTATAATCGCAGTATCACACAGGAGAAACCAGTATACTCACAGCATCACACAGGAGAAACCAGTATACTCACAGTATCACACAGGAGAAACCAGTATACTCACAGTATCACACAGGAGAAACCAGTATACTCACAGTATCACACAGGAGAAACCTGTATAATCGCAGTATCACACAGGAGAAACCAGTATACTCACAGCATCACACAGGAGAAACCAGTATACTCACAGTATCACACAGGAGAAACCAGTATACTCACAGCATCACACAGGAGAAACCAGTATACTCACAGTATCACACAGGAGAAACCTGTATAATCGCAGTATCACACAGGAGAAACCAGTATACTCACAGCATCACACAGGAGAAACCAGTATACTCACAGTATCACACAGGAGAAACCAGTATACTCACAGTATCACACAGGAGAAACCAGTATACTCACAGTATCACACAGGAGAAACCTGTATAATCGCAGTATCACACAGGAGAAACCAGTATACTCACAGCATCACACAGGAGAAACCAGTATACTCACAGTATCACACAGGAGAAACCAGTATACTCACAGCATCACACAGGAGAAACCAGTATACTCACAGTATCACACAGGAGAAACCTGTATAATCGCAGTATCACACAGGAGAAACCAGTATACTCACAGCATCACACAGGAGAAACCAGTATACTCACAGTATCACACAGGAGAAACCAGTATACTCACAGTATCACACAGGAGAAACCAGTATACTCACAGCATCACACAGGAGAAACCAGTATACTCACAGTATCACACAGGAGAAACCAGTATACTCACAGTATCACACAGGAGAAACCTGTATAATCGCAGTATCACACAGGAGAAACCAGTATACTCACAGCATCACACAGGAGAAACCAGTATACTCACAGTATCACACAGGAGAAACCAGTATACTCACAGTATCACACAGGAGAAACCAGTATACTCACAGTATCACACAGGAGAAACCTGTATAATCGCAGTATCACACAGGAGAAACCAGTATACTCACAGCATCACACAGGAGAAACCAGTATACTCACAGTATCACACAGGAGAAACCAGTATACTCACAGCATCACACAGGAGAAACCAGTATACTCACAGTATCACACAGGAGAAACCTGTATAATCGCAGTATCACACAGGAGAAACCAGTATACTCACAGCATCACACAGGAGAAACCAGTATACTCACAGTATCACACAGGAGAAACCAGTATACT
The DNA here is from genome assembly GCF_052324685.1 of Brachyhypopomus gauderio. Classification (NCBI taxonomy): domain Eukaryota; kingdom Metazoa; phylum Chordata; class Actinopteri; order Gymnotiformes; family Hypopomidae; genus Brachyhypopomus; species Brachyhypopomus gauderio. The sequence continues at coordinate 647,840 of NC_135222.1, read as the reverse complement.
CACAGTATCACACAGGAGAAACCAGTATACTCACAGTATCACACAGGAGAAACCTGTATAATCGCAGTATCACACAGGAGAAACCAGTATACTCACAGCATCACACAGGAGAAACCAGTATACTCACAGTATCACACAGGAGAAACCAGTATACTCACAGCATCACACAGGAGAAACCAGTATACTCACAGTATCACACAGGAGAAACCAGTATACTCACAGCATCACACAGGAGAAACCAGTATACTCACAGTATCACACAGGAGAAACCAGTATACTCACAGCATCACACAGGAGAAACCAGAATACTCACAGCATCACACAGGAGAAACCAGTATACTCACAGTATCACACAGGAGAAACCAGTATACTCACAGCATCACACAGGAGAAACCTGTATAATCGCAGTATCACACAGGAGAAACCAGTATACTCACAGCATCACACAGGAGAAACCAGTATACTCACAGTATCACACAGGAGAAACCAGTATACTCACAGCATCACACAGGAGAAACCAGTATACTCACAGTATCACACAGGAGAAACCAGTATACTCACAGCATCACACAGGAGAAACCAGTATACTCACAGTATCACACAGGAGAAACCAGAATACTCACAGCATCACACAGGAGAAACCAGTATACTCACAGTATTACACAGGAGAAACCAGTATACTCACAGCATCACACAGGAGAAACCAGTATACTCACAGCATCACACAGAAGAAACCAGTATACTCACAGCATCACACAGGAGAAACCAGAATACTCACAGCATCACACAGGAGAAACCAGTATACTCACAGTATCACACAGGAGAAACCAGTATACTCACAGCATCACACAGGAGAAACCAGTATACTCACAGCATCACACAGGAGAAACCAGAATACTCACAGCATCACACAGGAGAAACCAGTATACTCACAGTATCACACAGGAGAAACCAGTATACTCACAGCATCACACAGGAGAAACCAGTATACTCACAGTGTCACACAGGAGAAACCAGTATACTCACAGCATCACACAAGAGAAACCAGTATACTCACAGTGTCACACAGGAGAAACCAGTATACTCACAGTATCACACAGGAGAAACTAGAATACTCACAGTATCACACAGGAGAAACCAGTATACTCATAGTATCACACAGGAGAAACCAGTATACTCACAGTATCACACAGGAGAAACCTGTATAATCACAGTATCACACAGGAGAAACCAGTATATTCACAGCATCACACAGGAGAAACCAGTATACTCACAGTATCACACAGGAGAAACCAGAATACTCACAGTATCACACAGGAGAATCTAGAATACTCGTAGTATCACACAGGAGAAACCTGTATAATCACAGTATCACACAGAAGAAACCAGTATACTCACAGTATCACACAGGAGAAACCAGTATACTCACAGCATCACACAGGAGAAACCAGTATACTCACAGTATCACACAGGAGAAACCAGTATACTCACAATATCACACAGGAGAAACCAGTATACTCACAGTTTCACACAGGAGAAACCTGTATAATCACTGTCTCACACAGGAGAAACGAGTATACTCACAGTATCACACATGAGAAACCAGTATACTCACAGTATCTCACAGGAGAAACTAGAATACTCATAGTATCACACAGGAGAAACCAGTATACTCACAGTATCACACAGGAGAAACCAGTATATTCACAGTATCACACAGGAGAAACCAGAATACTCACAGTATCACACAGGAGAAACCAGAATACTCACAGTATCACACAGGAGAAACTAGAACAGGCTACTCATAGTATCACACAGGAGAAACCAGAATACTCACAGGATAACACAGGAGAAACCTGTATACTCACAGTATCACACAGGAGAAACCAGTATACTCACAGCATCACAGGTGAAGCCAGTATACTCACATCATCACCATAAACAGCAAAGTCCACTGAAAATGTGCTTTACCTCAGTGATCAAAATGGGTTCTGAGAGGACATCACTAATAGTAAAATGAAATGTGAGCAATGTATGTAGTGGGCACTCCGTGTTTATCATTTCTGTGTACTCAGTGTGTCGTTTCAGTTGTTTTGAAAACACCTGGATTGCTATAAGCGGGAAGGGGTTGCCTCTATGATGAAACGAAATTGGCAGTAAGAGAGTGAATCAAACATGGAGAGTATGAGAGTGAAGGAAAGGTGTCTCCTCTCATCACCTCTATCTGAATGCATGTGTGAGAATGTGTGAGCATGTGTGTGTGTATCTTTCTTTAACTCGGTGTTCTCTAGCCAGATGAGGGCTAATTAATATGATAATTCAACCGGTGACTGCCTAGCAACCTCAGTCCTGCCTCATTAATGACAAATGATGGGGTCAGGCCGCCATGTTCGCCAGGCCCATCACATGTCACAGTAGTCAGCGCTTTTGACAGGCGGCCAGGATTACGGATGAAATATCGGAACAGCGCGTCAGTAGGCTTGCTCGCCTACACCCGCGCGTGCACACACGCACACGCGCGCGCGCACACGCTCTCTTAATAGAGCAGAGTCCTTCGAGTGGTTCTTCTGATTGATTGTATCAAAGCAATCTGCAGGGCCGTGAGTGAATGTAAGTGAACGTATTCAGATATACACTTGAGTCAGTAATGAAAAGACGTCAAAGACCTTTATAGTCGGTGTGTAAGATAGTATTCTTTTAGAGAAAAGGGTACACATAGAACCGCCAGAAAGTGCTCTTGTTAAAATAGATTCGATGAGTCATTTGTTAATTCAAAGGGCTCTTTGGGTAAAAAATCTCTTAGGGTTTCTCTTGGGGTTTTGGGGTTTTACAAATATGGATTTCGTGTAGCATTCCGAGTATATATATGTGAGAGTGGAAAGGTTAACGAAATATAGGCTGCTGATCTGTTAGAATCCAATAAATAATAATAATAAAACAATAATTTAAAAAGCAAGCCAGAAAGATAGTGACAAATTCACTGATGGTCGCCAAAAACAATCTGGAGAGATAATCCGAGAACAATAATCTGATACAAACACTAAGCTAGGCTAGATATTTGTGTATTTGTTCAGCCTTTATTCGCTGTTCCTCGCCCAGATCCTCTTAGTTATCCGTAAAGGGAACGAGGCAGAATTACTCTGTGCTGCTCGAGTGAAACTAACAACGTGTTTGAGAAAGGCGAGAATGCGTGCAAAATGTTTGCATACCCAACCACTAAACAAACCGGATAGCACAACGCGTCTGAGGTTAAGACTGTTATGAGTTACCGTTTCTCCATAACATGCTGCAGAACGCAGTACCCCGTTGAGTTTGCTGAGATTGATGAACTAGTTTTCCTCAACTTCCGCTCCCGCTAGCCACGCCGCTGCTGCGTCGCTGTACAAGCACAAGAACTTTGGTTCCTCAAAGCGTTTGTGATTTTGGACAGTGTGGGCCCATATGGTGAAAGTAAAGTAACTCTGTCCTTCTATGGAGAACTAAAGATGGAGATAACGTTGCTAAGGCCAGACGACCTCCCCCCTCCCGACTGCTGCCTAATTAATTAGATGTCCTGTCTCTATGAGGTAGCTCCCGCTCATTCGCCCTCATTTGTGCTGGCGTGTTTGGAAGAGCCGAGACCTTCGTTAATGTAAATAATTCACCATTACCTTTATCCTGATGGAATCTTAATTGTGCTTCTGCAGCTCTCTTCTAAAAGCCATTCATCAGTCTCTCTCTCTCTCTCTCTCTCTCTCTCTCTCTCTCACACACACACACACACACACACACACACACACACAAAGAGGGAGGGACACAGAAGAAGAGAGAGAGGGGGGGGGGGGAGCATCTTAATGTAATTTCCCTGAAATCAAATGTGTGTTTGTTGCCTCTGTTTTGATTTCCCTATGTCCTATTGGTATTGATCTTCATGTCAGCAGGCCCACACGGAGCTGAAAATATCACTGTAGCCAAGTCTTACAACGTGTTAGTCCTGACTTATTTGAACACGTATATGTAAACATTTTATTTTCACCCACAGATTCATTTAGTAGTAGAGACAACACCATTTCATAGTTCAATTAATTTCAGGAAGATTCAGGAAAATGAAGTTGCCAGAAATTGTCCTGTCTGACCTTTGTGAGCTTCCTTTTATCTAATTCACAGCAAAGTACAACATTGACTTGAAAAAATGTTAATTTCACAGTCTCTGATGAAAATCACTAAAAGCATGTTGCATATATTTTTTAATCTGATGCATTGTGTTGCTAATGACTAATGGACCTTTGGTGTTTGCTACAACTTATTTAGCTTTTCCTTTAATAGCATAAAGTTTGTCTTTCTATTTGTAATAACTTCCTTATAATGGCAGTAAGGTTTAATTCAAAACAGCCATTTCTTAGCACACCAGGCCACTTCCCTTCTGCAAAACATAACCCCCCCCAGATGTTTTAGCAGAGGTCACTGCACAGACACACACACACACACACACACACACAGTTTTCTAGAGATGACTTTCAAGTGCAGAACGTACCACAAATGGTGATTTAAACCTGATTCTGTTTATCATGATTGGTACACATAACCCATAACATGAAAGAACAGTGTTTGTTTTTATTTATTGAGGCAGAGTTTTGAGCTTTTATATGAAACAAAGAAACTGTGAGAACAAGCCACATATGTTTGATTCATGTTGAATGAGAAGCGAATATGGTGAATTAAATATCCAAATCTTCAGCTGTAGATACTCTGACAACATTCCTGATTCTCTCCAGACTCAGAGCAAAGCGAAGGTGGTCCGTCTGTTGCCGTGTGGAGCAGGGCTCCCTCTGCTCTCCATGGGCCTCACCTGCTTCACGGCCTCGTGGGTTGTGTGTTATTACTGCCACCATCCTGCTCCCTCCTGCCCCATTCCCTTGTCTGGTGGCACCAGAGCAGGCTGCTGGCGACGTGCTCGTAGCCGCCTGGCTTGCTGTTCGCAGTTGGCTTGGCCACTCTGGGGCTTGGCGGGTTTGGACGCTCGCTATCGGCTGGGCAGCACAGTCCCTGTGGAGGACAAAGGACCCCGAAGCCTCGGGCCACCCCGTCCTGGGCCACCCCGTCCCTGGCCTCCCCGTCCCGGGCCACCCCGTCCCGGGGCACCACGTCCCGGGCCACCCCGTCCCCGGTCTCCCCGGTCTCCCCGTCCGCGGCCACCCCATCCCTGGCCTCCCCGTCCCTGGTCTCCCTGTCCCGGGCCTCCCCGTCCCGGGCTGGCACAAGCTCACGCTGGCTCACAACCCGAGCTGCTGTGCTATAAGGGGAGGTTGGGAGCACAAAAGTAATAACTCGAGATCTTTTCAAAACTTCTCAGAAGCACAGAGAGGACATCTTGCCCTTTGCAATTCCTATCTACGGTCTCCTAATACGTCACTGAATTCCCAGTGCCTCAGTAACGGCAGTTAGTACCCTGAACACATATAGTTTCCAAGGCTCTTAAAAGGCATACCTTCCACTGAGGCTGACGGAGGTGTCTGCTCCAGCGCTCTTCCTTAGCCTCCATCCGTGGGTGGAGGGGTGGGGGCAGCGGCGGTGTGAATTGTTCATGTATTAATTCACACTATCTGGTTACATGCTATCTTGTTTTGCGAAAAACTCTGTGAAAGGCAGCTTGGTTACCAGTAGCAGCTGTCTCATCCTGGAGCCTCTCTGCAGGAGACAGGTGGGCCTTCAGACCCAGAGCAGATGGACACAGATCCAGGATCAGCCTCGCAGTGTAATAGGCTGTATTTAACTGAGGAGAAAGGGTGATGTTTCTGGGCGATGTCACTGTGATAAGTAGTGCACAAAAGCTTGTATTTAACTCATATTTTCATATTTTAACTACAGTAAGCATGTATATGTGTGTGTGTGTGTGTGTGTGTGTGTGTGTGTGTGTACATACACACACACACACACACACACACACATATATATATATATATATATATATATATATATATATATATATATATATATATATATATATATATATAAAGCAAAAGCATGTCTGAAGTTCTAGGAGGTGAAAGTATTCCATATATGCAATTTTTACCACCTCTGTCTATATATAATATCTTGCCCATCATTTATCACAGTCACATCACCTTTGCCTGTTGTTTATATGCAATTTTTACTACCCCACCTATATATAGGGTTTTCCCTTCTGACGGGGTAAAGGAGAGGCAAGACACTATTGGAGGGTATTCTAATGATTTATCAAAAATGACATTCAAAGTAGAAGCTGTTCCCAGCTGCTTAAAACTTAGAGTTTTAGTTACCTTTTTGAAAAGTGATAGTCCAGATTCAAAAAGAGAATTGGGACTGTATATGTGAAATGAATAATCGTTATCTTTAGACATGATTCGGCTGTTATAATCTGACTCACCAGGAAGACTGATGTACTCACAAAGGGGCATATGTTCTTGAAATGAGAACACTTCTCTGTGTACATACACTTTTGTTATTAGGATAGTATTTTCTTTAGAAAACAACAGAAGTTAATCAAAAGCAGAGAAAGTAAATATGCCAAGTACCCCAGCTAACTCAGAACATGTAGCGTGAAATTTGAAAAGGTTTTCACAGATCGGCTGACGGTAACTGGCCGCCTTTTAGTTCCTGTCCGTGGCCACGCTGTGAGTGTAGGGACTGTTGAGTTGGGAAGGCTTTCCTTCTTAACTTCTTAACCATGACACCTCCTCAGTCAGGATCCTCAGCAGGACTCTAATTCAGATCCCAGACAGAAACAAACAGATGACTTCCCGACCCCTGTCCCCCACAGCCACCAGCCACGAACCAAAGCAGCTTGGGCCGCGGGGCTAACGAGCTTAAAAGCCCATCCGTCTTGCCGCGTGGAGGTTTGCCTGCTCGAAACAAAAAGAACCAGGGTCAGATGTGTAGCTGCACGCACCCGCCCCCCAACACTCCATCACAGGCCGCGGGCCTCTCGCTCCACCTGGCCGGCTTTAACATCTGCTTTCTGTTAGCTGTGGGGGCCGAGGCGGTGTGGGCTCCGCTGTCGCGTGGCTTATCCTCCATGTCAAAGCCTCCTCTGGCCTGAAATGCGGCCCAGACTGACACGTTTCCAGGTCTGGCTGCCTCTCCTTCCTGAACAAAAACCCAACAGTGCATTTTTTTAATTAAGGCGATAAACACATACAGACTGCCTATTGCCAGTTACAGCTAATCTCACCAGAAACACTGGAACAAACACATTATGTACAGAAGGGAAACAAAGAACGTTTATTTTATGGAATCTGGTGCCTGAGAAGGTAATACTCTTACAGAAAGAATTATTTTTTCTTCTGTACTATTACTCAAGGGCTCACCCTCTCCTTGGGAGCGGGTGTGAGCAGAAGATGTCATGGGGTTTCCTGGGGGGGAGGAGGGGGCTTGTATCCTCTAGTTGCCTGCTGGTCAAGGAAATGGAGTGTAAACAGATTATTTCCACCTCAGGCTGCTGTTGTTATTAAGATAGGAGCTGAGACGTCACAATGGCAGCCGGCAAGTGACGCCTGTCTGCTGTGATACTGTGAAGTGTTTGGCCGTGAACAAGGCTTTGCCAGAATGCCATGTCAGGGGGGTTTCTTCATTTTAAACAGAATTTAGCTGTCCTCTGTCTAGTCCAGCCTCAATTTTAAATTTAAAAGTATTTGTTCTCAGTTATCTAGACAGGAGAGGTGTAACAGTCAATAAACCAACAAAGTAACTGACAAATCCATTTGTTGATATAAGGCTTTGGAATCATTAGTGGTTGTAGAAAACTATTTTGATCTTATTGTTAGAGAAAATGAAAAGTTGTAATTATGTGTTATTAAACATTATAATGGATAATAAACATTATCCATTTCCCCTCAGCAACACCAGAACTGACCCAGACTATCACGATTTGGAAAACATTTATACATACATATACAACTCATTGTTTTTTGTTTGTTTGTTTTGGCTCATTCTACAATTCCAGCACTGACGAGGTTATCCACGGGCGCGCGCAGCGACTTTGAATATTTCATGCTCGTGTCAAAGAAGGGCAGGATGAAAATGACCCAAATCTCCGTTTATCCTGTCAGGCCGCCATTGATTTAATCTCGCGAGCTGCAGACCCTTTCCTAGCTCCTGCAGGCAAAAGCCAGCAAAGGCAAACAGCGAGCCGAGCGCACAATGAGATTTTTCACCCTTCCCACATCTCAAACAGTCGGACTCATCTAATTTGAATGATTTACTCGCACGCATGAAAGCGTGCCTGGTGGAGGAGTATTGATCGGGGAGATTTAGGACCTGCCGCTTGGCTAAATGTTATTCTGTGCCTTTCGGATGCGCGGGTGGGAGGTCTGGCCATCTCCGATTCCATCATAAAAATACATTTATCCGCTGAGCTGTAATAGGGTCACGCGGGCGTGAAAACATGTTCCAGTTACTTACTTCTGCGGAGCTGGCACAACAACTGTATCCGCTATCATTTGTCTTTAGAAAAATATGTATGCAGGCAATAAAAGAGGCTGGCCGGCCCTTTCTGTGTACCTTTTTACCACCACGGTGATTATGTTTTCACTCTGTGCCGTTCTGGGGATTAAAAATGAAGGGAAGACCATTTCTTTTGAGACGTAGATGGAGTATGAAAGGGTGGTCTGATGATCGTGTAAATATCACACGGAGGTCAAAGGATTGCTCGATCTCTCTCTCATCCACACTCTCTGTCCCCACCAATCAATGTATAATATCGTACAAATTGAATTCGACCTAGATCGACCCAAATGGGCTGGCGCGCCACTTCGTGATTTGTGGACGACTGCACAGTAAATTCTAAGGATTAGCATGCGCTCTCTCTCTTTCTGTGTGTGTGTGTGTGTGTGTGTGTGTGTGTGTGTGTGTGTGTGTGTGTGTGTGTGTGCGTGTGTGCGCGTGTGAGGGAGGGAGAGGTTGGTGACACCTACCTGGTGAAATGTGGGACCCAGATACCTGAATTCACCAAGCTTGACTGAAGACCCCAACCACAACATTTTACATTCTTCTTTCCCTACTGTAGTGAAATGCCTTATCTTGGCAACAACATTTAACACCTAGCCATAAATGCCCGCTGTAATATTTACTATGAATTCAACATTTGCACCAATACTGGATACAGTTAAAACTAATTTCAAATAATAATAAACACTGAACCATTGTTGTAAATGGCACATGATTTTTTTTTACATTAAGTCAAATTTCCTTTTTGAATCCCACACCATAATCAAACTGATAGTCCTTATCACTCTTTTTTTTGCTTTACTGCATTAGTCGTGTTTTTGAACAGCCTAAGGTGGCGAATAAGAAACCACCCAGAATACTTTCTTTAATCCATGCCAGACTTGCATTCCAGTCAGTATTCAGAGGAACTCAGTTCAATGTTTGTTGTGGGAATGTAAAGTGATCATGATATGTTGGAGCACTGTTAAGTGTGTGTGTGTGTGTGAACGCACGCGTGTGCGTGTACATGTAGCGTATGTAAATCTGTGCGTATATGTGTGTGAATGTGAAACTGGCTTGGCTTCAAACCCTTCATCAGCCTCTTGGCTGAAATGACAGGGCTGGTGTTCTTGTGAAGTTGTGTGATGAGATGTTTACCAGAAACGACTTCAAAACACACACCTCCGACCATACGGTGAATGCGGCTTCAGCCGAAAATCAAAATGCATGCTGCTGGCTTTGCAGTATGTCATGCAGAGTTTTTATATATATATAGCACACCAAATGATTCTGCAAATAACGCTTGCATGCATACAAATACTATTTAAAACAAAAATGACAAAGTTTGAATGGTTTCGCAGTGGCACACATGGTCGCCCGCTGTTTTGTGTGCTCTGTTTATGCTCACAGAGGTGACGGGCAAGATAATTTGAGGTTGGCTAACTGACATCCTCTGATCAATCTGCCCCTCTGCAGGAAAGGGGCACGCTTTCTTCATGTGGCTGCCATGTCATTGGTCAAACCAGCCACCAGTGTCCCAAGACCTTCTCCATAGGCAGCACCTGCTCCTGAAAAAAAATCCCTATTAGAAAATATCCTAGTTGATTAAAGGTTCCTTGCTCCCCAGAACACTCTAATGTGAAACATGAAAGGGTCTCTGGAGATCTCAGCTAATGCTGCCATGATGCATCCTGAAGGGTTGGTCTCCTGGTCATGGACTCAGCCAAGACTTGATTCACCATCAAAAGTGCTCCTTCGAGTCTAGGTTTCATGAATAATCTTGTTTGGAGAAACTGGCTCTTGGAGAACCACGTTTCAAAATAGGTCAGATATCAATATAGTAAATCAAAATGGTCCATTCCCCAAATCATTGGGTCTTAGCCCATGGATCCCTGAGGTTGTCTTAGATGTGGGCAGCTTGGTGTTTTATGTGATCATTCTACACTGGAGGAAGTTATACACTGGAGGATGTTCTACACTGGAGGACCTTCTACACTAGAGGCACCATCAGACAAAAATGCTAAGAAGGAGACTGGAGGAAACATCTGAATGCTTAACGGTGCATTCTTCTAGGATGTCCCAGGGGACTGGAAGCATGTGCATGTCTAGATATCGTGGCCTTTAGGAGTCTGCCATGTGCTTTTGGCAGGTGACATCTTGAAGGAGGTCATAGGATTCTGATTATGGTAAACATTTAAATGTGCACAATGTGATTTTCTGTACAATAAAGTAATTCTGAGAAAAAGCAAAATAAGATGCTCTTTTGTTACTCAATTAGCAAAGAACATGGGTAAGACATGTTCCTGTCACCTGTTTCTGCTACCAGGTTCTTTATATGCTGAGACCCATGGCTCATGACTTCAGGGACAGATGAGCAGGGACAGTAACGCAGGGTAAATTCTGAATATTCAGTCCTTTCTTTCCATTAAGAAACAGACACCAGGCTTGTTGGGGCTGCATGTGTTGTTTCAGTGGTATTGGTTGTGATCATGATCCTCCAGCCAATACGCCCCCCTCCCCCCCACCATCCCCCATTCTACACACACACACACACACACCTAAAATCGCACTCACATACTCTCTCTCACACACACACCCACACACACTCGCACACACATACAGCTAAACACACTGAACCTCTCTGTCCAGAATGCATAAATAGAATCAATAGAATTATTGCTTTTCATTCAGCATCAGAACTGCCGAAGAGCAAGTCTAACTAGCTGTAACCTTTTGCAACTTATTGTTCTTACATAAGAGCAATTAAAAAGCCCCCACCCTAGTAAGAGTGACATCTATAGCTGTCATTGCCTACAGTATTAATGTCTGGTGTAGTGTTATGAAACAGTTTTAACTAGAATGAATAGACGAGTTGAATAATGAGAATCCAAGACTTTATTTCATATATAAAACAAATTAAATAGTACAGATGCCCAACGTCTGTTCTCATCTGGTGTTGAAGGAGAAAAAAATATATTATGTAAATATTCTTCCTCATAATGGTAAACGTTATCGTGCCAAGAAAGAGATATTCTGAGAAGACTGGCCATCCTCTTGTGCAGCATTTCTTCAGCGAGCGTTTTAAAGTTCAGCCCTTTCTGTTTAGTTTACGTCTACAGCAGCTGCTCTCTCTGTGCGCGAAATGACGTCAAAAGACAGCGATGCGCAACAGCTCCACCAGGGCTCTTGCTTTCAGTTTGTTACCATAGCAGCGGTCCCCACTTCCTGCCAGTGTGAGGTTTCCTGTGTTCATTCAGGTTTTTTTTTTTTTTGGGCCTGTGTGTCGCTCAGCTGGGCCTGTGAAAGCAGTGTGTACACTACCATAAAAGGGCTTGGGCGTACTTTGAGTTCAAGAGTCCTGCTCGAATGGATTTTGAAGCTCTCAGACATACAGAATGTTCTTTTCCTCTCTGGCAAATCTGAATTTATTTTTTTTTTGCAATTTATATTTAAGAAATAACAAAAACAAAGTTTGATCACAAAAGGAATTTGAGCTATTAAACAATTTGACGTACCATTAAACACAGGCAAGCAACTAATAGCAACTGAAGCAAGAATCTTACATCTGTGCCAACTTTACACCAGGCTATTATGTTCAGACACCAGGCTATTATGTTCACACAAGGTCTTTTAGAAGATGCTCCTTGCATTTGTTGGTGACAATAATTTGAAATTGCATTCTGCAGATTCTGAGATGTGTGTTTGCCCTTGATGGACATTTGTGCTAAAGGACTTTGCAGTGCTGAGACGACGCAGATCGCTGTGATTTTTCCACTTTGTTGGGATCACTCAAAGTCTAACACGAACTTGAAGAGGGTAATGACATCAGCACAGACATCAGCACCTTCTATCATAAATGTTGGGTTTTTCTCATGCAGTTTCCTGCCTTACCCTCACGTCTGTTTGACACTTAGAGTTCTTTTCAACTTCTCAGTGTTTATCTTCTGAAGGGACACCCCCACCTCAACAAAAGATCCACCTCTCACACGCTCCTCTGTAGATGGTGCTGTTCTGTTTCACCTCTGCAAGGGCAAACAGGAATGACCCCGCTGTGCAGATAGCGAGATGGTGTCATACAGCTCCTCTTCCTCACTCCTCCTCCTCCTCCTCCTCCTCTCTGATCTAATTCACGAAAGAGGAGAACGTCTGACGTAACATACTTCAGCGTGTCTGACTCTTCTGGGTTTTCCACTTAATCAGACCTCACAGACCTGCAGACCTGCACGTTCATGCAGACGAGACGGCTGGAACCGCAGCCTCACGCACGACCGTTCGTCCTCCCAGCTGTCTGCATCATATCGACGGCTAGTTCGAAGTCGGCGGCGGGATGGGTGTCATGTCTGCACATGGTCACTAACCTACACACGGTGGCGTGCAGCGTCAAAGACCTCCTCCCCTTCTTTATTTACGAAAAATGCATTTCATTTACATTTCAGACCTCCTACGGTATCCTGCGTCGGTAATTGTTGCTTGTGGGTGAGGATTTGGGACGATTAACACTTCTTGTAACGGTGTTAATGCCATTTGAGAGGGAAAGACCACCTGGAGAATGGTGAAGTTCACAACAGTGTCCCATTAGACCGCATGACTGTGCCAGTTTGTGGAGGTTTGCGCATGGTTTGTAACACGGAGAGCAGGAGGCTAGGCCTCGCTGTCACGACCAGTAAATGCCACACAAAGAGGAGTGAATGTGTGTGTAACGCAGCCATTATTAAAGGCCTGTGGCTTTGTGGGCCGGAGAGGCCTGAAGCAGAGGTGGTGTGATCACATGCCGTAAAGGTCACCGGGGTGTGGTTCTGCGTCTGCGTGATGTTTCTCTTACTAGAGAGACGGAGCACTGGCAGGCAGACCACTCATAAGCGTACTCCACAGACGCTTCTGAGATGGCGTTGCCTGCCGAGCAGCGAAAGACGCGGCGAGTTCTTTATTTGTGGTGGGAACTTGCGAGTGGGTGGACGAAACTGCACACTCATACACAGTAAAGTGCACAAGAAAGGCCTTTTGCATATCAGCACCTGTCTCCTGGGGGCCTGTGTGTAGCTCCTCGGGAGTCACGAGACCGGTCGCATACCTCGCCCTTGGCTCGGTGATCTCATGGCCCCCTCCTCAGCTGATGGGGGCAGACGAGATGATGGGGGTAGGTAGTAATGGGCCCGGACAGCTGAAAGAGCAAGAGCAAATCCAGACCCGTCACGCACGGTCCGGGACCACGCCGACAGGCATAGAACACCTAAATGAATGAAAGGTTCATTAAGTTAAAGCAGCCGCATGTTCGGTCCTCGTAATACATTTAGCACAGTGCTTTCAGATGCACATAGGACCGAACTGCACATGAAACAGGATGGAAAGAGTGTAACCTCAGAAGGGATTCTGTGACACTTATGATTTATGCAGGGAGACTGTTGCGGATTCTGTTGTAGTTAGTTATATGATTTTGTTGCAATTAAGGTGCGACAAATGATGTTAAAATAGTAGTTTAAAATAGTTTGTTTAACGGTGCACAGTGACTTCAGTGCCAGCACAGCAAACAAAGTGGCACGTACTTCCGAGAGCAAAGCACAACGTCTTGTTTCGTTTCCACGGCGCGGCATTCAAAGGGCGCTGAAAGTCACGGTCACATGGTCTGCATTCAGCTGTGAACCACCGAGGAGGAGGAGGAAGAGGAAGAGGAGGGTGACCCTGCAAACGGTTTGGCCGTTTCAGCGTCACACGCTCGGCTGCCGCGGTGTGATCGAGGCCTTTGGCCACAGACGCGTCTCTGTTCCTCAGCGCTCGGTTTCGATTTCCGCGCACGCTTCGCCGTGTCACCCCAGCACGAGGCGGATCTTCTGAACACACGAATGTGGAGGCAGCTGCAAAACTCAAGACGACGCACGACCGTGCTGTCTGTTCTGGGAAACTCGTTTAACCGAAATCGTAGCATTACTGGAAACTCGAAAGATTGCCCCTTTGACCCTGCCTGTTAAGCGCTGCTTACACGCAATGACAGAGGTGTCAAATGCAGAGTGCAATTCTTCCACACGATGTTGTCAGACACGTATTATCCAAGCCATAGATGCGAAAACTGCCCTATTAACGTCCACGTTCAAATGTCCGTCACGCCTTCGATGACGTAAATGGGCTGTAAAGGAGACTCCCAAGAACTGAGGCGGTCCGGACGAACACCCTAGTGATTCAAAATCAGTGCGAAACCCCCCGATAAATGGGAAGTGTAGTGTAGTGCAAGACTGGCATTGATGACCCTTGTCTGGACATCACTTTCCCCAAATACCAGGACAGTAGTTTCTACAAAACAGTTTATGGGAGAGGAAACGTACTAAGCTTCTAACCAGCGGCATTAGCAACTCCAGTTTTTATCACCTCCCAGGTAAAGGAAACGACTAGCCATAAAGTGCTGGAAAATATAGGGAATAAAACAATGCAACAACAAATTCTGAGAATATATGTGGATACATAATATCACAGGGTTCTGCTAGTGCTGTAGTGTGCACTATTATATTATGGTCCTTATTTCAGACATAGGATAATGCGAAGGGATCATTTTCTGCTTGAGTGAAATGTTTGGACGAACCAGCTTGTTGTGATTTCTCATGAATGCACCATGTGATTGGTTAGGAGGACTTCCACTATGTCAAAATTAAAACCTCTAATTATCTCATTTTCCCTGGCATTACCACAACATGAGCCTTCAAGCCTTTAACTCTGTATTTGTGCGTACATGTCTGTCCCTGCTCCATTATCCAATATGTGAGACTGCTATGGGCTTGTGAAGTCGGAGTATGCTCCACCCGTCAGAGCTGGGCGCTCTCCACGCATCCGTCACTCAGCGGGCCAGACCGCTCAGACCCGATCTGTCAGCTCACCCCGTGTCTCCCCGCAGGAGGGCATGGGTGGGGGAGCACACCCTCACCCACACCACCGACTGGACTCAGGCTCTGATCCGGTTCTCCTTGAGTATCCATGTCCTTTTGTCTTTTCTGTGTTGCCGTTCGGTGGGACAAAACAGGGCAATGGGTCAGCCCGGGTGGACGTGGTCCCGAACACATGGTCCAGTGTGGTACCAGGGACTATGTAGAGATGGGTGGATTTGAGCACACTGGGCATATTTAGCCCAGAATAACAAAATCGCTGGTCTCTGTTCAGCGATTGTGATACATAATCACAGGGTGATACAGAATCTGTTTGGTTCTCTAGCCCACAGGGTCCGGTTTTAGAGCATGTTTAGGTTTAAACATCCTCATTAATGACACAGACCATAAAGATTTTTTCGTTCAATTTATTACCTAAAAAAGAAAATGTCCTATCACAAGTCACACTGAAATGTATTGCTTAAGAAAAAAATATATTTAGATATTTTCTTTTTGTTTTTTTACTTGATTATTTCCATTATATTCCACAAAAACAAAACGGGGCATAGCCATGCCCGGGTCGCCGTCTCCCACTTAAAAAAATGCACAAAGAAATACGTAATTCACAGTTACCATTTTGGTTTTATAAATTAATACAGTCACACATGTGCTACACCGGTCTATAGCTAGAACATTGTATTTTTGACTCTTGTTATTATCTTAATTGTTGGCTACAAGAAAGAACAGGCAACTTAAATGATGTGAACTTCAACAAACTGTATTGTAAACACCCCCCCACCCCTGAACCATTTCCCTCGTTCAAACTCAGATCGCTCTCAACTTTTTTTTTTTAACCCATCCCCCCCCCCCCCCCCATTTCACATATAGGTGAGGCACACACAGAGTATATTTAATACATATATGGAAATTAGAAACTCTTTTTGGGTGGGGTGGGTGGGGGTGGGTGGGGTGTCAGGGGGCATGATGAAGGCCGTGTCTCATTCCGAATCAGGGCACTTGGTAGCTGTAGCACTGTAGCCAAAATGTCCTTACCACTTATTTATTCGGCTTCTTTACCCATGTTTTTTGGATGTAGATGTGTTGCTTTTCAGTATCTTGGTGGTAGGACCGGTTAAGGTTTAAAGGTCTTGATTTTACAACAACGTATGAAAACGCGAAACCTGAAGCCATTTCATCTTACTTCTAGGTAGTGCTGAATAGATTTGCAAATAAAAACATTCGTATCAAATATTCTACCAGTGCTCATATGATCCAAACGCTAAAGAGCCTGCAAGGGTTGGAAAAAAGACATTTCCTTTTTTACCTCACTCACTGAAGGGCATTTTTTAAGGCACAGAAGCCTTGGCATATTAGAGCCTCCACCTTCAAGATATGCAAAGAGTTGCCCAAATAACTGGAGATAATTGTGTTCAACAGAGAATAATGAAAAACAACAAAAGAATCACCCCATCTAGCCCCCACAGTCCCCGAGTGTGTCATTGTGAAAGTTAAGGCCACTTGAAAAAAAAGAAAGAGGAAAAAGAAACACACCAGTTCTCCTTCAGGCAGGTAATCTCATTGCAAACTCAGTGAGTGCAATCATGGTCTTCTTTTAATGTTTTCTTTTATTTATTTGTTTCTTTTTTTTTAAATTCTTGACTATAGTTTTCAGTCAGTGGGGGCAGACGCTGGTCCTTCTCTGTCCTGCGGCGTGGTGAAAGGGGCAGACGCTGTTCTCAAGCCCCGTCGGCGGTCTGTTGTTCTTAGCTCTTCACAGTCCCGGAGTGATCCGTGAATACCGCACGACGACAGCACGAACTCCCGCCCAAGATTCTGATTGGCCACTGATATGTAACATCATTTCTAATTAGCAAATCCCAAGCAGAGCATCTATTTTTTTTCCTTTGAATTCATGCATTTTTTTTCTTTTAAGCACCAGTTTCTCACCAGTTTTTTTTTTTTCCTTACAAAAAAAAAAAAGAGTCTAACTCATACATTTGCATGCAAAGGGGAAGTTCCACACTGTAGCCCGCCTGGAAGGCCTGATCAGAGCCTTGTGCACCTGCCTGTGAGGCACAGCGAAGTAGGCGGAGCCTCAGGGTGCAGACCTGCTGTTTTCATCTTTCTTGATCTAACAGACAGGCCGAGGGGCCTGAATAAGGGCGACTGAAGCAGGCAATCATTAAGTACAGTTTGCACGGGGTTTTCTCAAGAGATTACTGTAATATAGACAAGACATGATCGTTCAGGTATGGAGAGATGGGGTCAGAAAGTTTCTAATTGGTTGGTTTCCCGATCACCTTGGAGAAATAAATAAATGACAACTCCATCCCTGCTTGACCGACCTCAGGGTGCACATCCAAACTCTACGCCAATTGTAGCCGGTCTGCACAGATACGAGGGCGAACTACCAAACGGTGAAGAATGCTCACACCACCACATGGGCCAAATGACTCCATTCACCAACTACGTCTTTAAAGAGGAGAATGAAACAAGATTTTTAAAAATGTATGAAATCTGTTTTTTTGTTTTTCTTTTCAGTTATTTTCAGAATGACCTTTAAACCACTGCACCGGGCTGTGTTAAAGGAGCTTTTGAGATACCAAACATGCGTTGTACCATTTCTTAGTCATATTTTGACCGTCCACTGAAAATCAAAGATATGTGCAAAGACAACCTCCGCATCCATACGATTAAAAACCTGAATGCTATGTGAGTAATGCTACATATTTGTTTCAAAAATAGTAAGTTGATTAATAGTAATAAAAACCATAAACATAGAACAACCCCCATTTGAGATCTGCTTCATGGCTCCTAAACTGTGAATGCCCCTGTGGGAAGAAAAGAAACACGAAAAGAAGAACAAAACCCCCATAGGTGGCAGAGAGACCAGCAAGACCAGTGAGACCAGTGAGACCAGCGTCTGAGTGTCAGGCTGTGCTGGCTGCGTTTTGCCCTGTATAGATTTATATATCTATATCTATCAGTATAGACACGCTGACAGGGGACATGTGATAAAAGTCAGTTGAACTTCCTTTGTGAAACGAGTCTGTGGTCAAAGGGAAGCGTACAACGCTTTGAATGTGTCCCCCCCCCCCCCCCCCCCCCTCTCTACTCCCCAACCTCGGCTGAGGCCAGACTACAGTCTCGCGCAGTTCCTCTTCCTGTACATCAACCCCCCCGGCTCCCCGAGGCCTGTCCTGACCCGTCCGCCGTGCGTGGCACTCCTCTCTCCCACCTTCTCACGCCATGATGAACTCCGACTTCATGTCGGCCTTGACGTCGGGCTTCCACACGGAGTCGTCGAAGTCGAGGTCGAGCGAGCCCTCGCTGGACACGCTGCTGTTGCTGTTGCTACGAGCCGCCTTGCGGTTGGGCAGCCAGGGGTACGGGGCCCTCGAGTCACGCCTCGCCTTTCGCCTCAGACGCTTCTGCTGCATGAGTAGCTGCAGGCGCTCCACCTTGCAGCGCGTGGCGCGGTTCTCCGTCTGACGCAGCCGGTCTCCTGCGGGAGGAGGAGAGAGAGAGAGGGAGAGAGGGAGAGAGAGAGAGAGAGAGAGAGAGAGAGAGAGTTAGTGTCAGTTTCTACTGAGCAACGTCGCAGTCTCTGCTGGATATCCGAGTGGGGCCTGGATGGGGGACTGCTACAGGGTGAGATTCGTCTCACGTCTTTCGTCTCACGTCTGATCAAGTGCACGGTGACTCAGTGCTCGGAAAGGGGAGATCACACACCGCTGCCAGCCGGTGCAGTGTGGACTACGACCACTGGCTAGAAGCACAACACGCAAGGAAGATGCCTGAATGCTGACGGTGATGTTTTTAATGAGACAAGCCGTTACGTGTTCAGGAGAAACTGTCCCGCTCTCGCTCTCACTCTCCCCACACACACACACACACGCACACACACACACACCTGCTCGCTGTATCTGATATCACCAAGAAGCATCGCAGTGTACCGTTGAGCGTCCTTTCCGACAGCCTTATCAGAGAACAGTTTGTTCAACACGTGCAGACGGATATGACCTTGAGATTTTCAAGGAGAGACCTGAAGCCTTCACATGCCTCAGGAGTGCTTCCAAAGCAAGCTCACACACAAACACACACACACACACACACACACACACACACATGCGCAGGCGAGCGGAACTGGCTTTCTTTCACAGGTAAAATATCTATGGCCTATCACTTTCCATCACTGCAGTAATACTAAATGCATTTTAGCTGTTGATGTGCCTACTGAAAGCAAAAACGACCCTCCTGGGTTTTCCCTGCCCTTAGCGTCAGACCACACTATTCTGCTCAACCTTAATTTCATTTATAAATATATTCAGGAGGATGGAAGGAGAAAGCCACCACAATCTATTAGCTAGCCCCATTAGAATCTATCCCAGAATTAAATAATGAAATAACAGGCTAGAATGTCAATAATCCAAAGCACAGACCATCTTTCATTGGTCGCACTGCTCCTCACACACACGCACGCACGCACGCACACACACACACACACACACACACACACACACACACACACACACACACACACACACACACACACACACACACACACACACACACACACACACAGCAGCAGCAGCAGCAGCAGTAGCTTTTAACATGGATCGATGGCAAATTAAAAAGACCTATTGATTAAACCTTAGCTCTAGCGCAGCGATCCATCTCCTGGCGAGGACATGGCTATTGGCTTTCAATAGAAAATGCAAGCGAATGGAAATTGTAAGAGAAGCAAGCCAGGTTGTAGACTCCACCCCCCCCCCCCTCCCCGCATGCTGGACTAAGCTCGCTGAGCGAGTAATCTCATACGCCACCCCCCCCCCCCCAACAGAGAGAGATCTCTACACCCCCCCCCCCCCCCCCCCCACACCTCCGCCCCAAATCCCCCAAGCCCGAATACGCCTGCACACGGTGAAGAATTAACTCCAGGGAGACTGTGGCATCCGACCACGTCTAGCATGCACTCTGCAGGGTGGGGTGGGGGGGGTCAGATATGTGTGACAGCACCCGACCCCCCCCTCCCCATATCAAAATGAAAACAGGAGATTGTGTGGGTTCAGTTTCCCTTTGTACTTAATTAGCTTTTTTTGTTTTGTTTTGTTTTCCATTTCATGGGGTGGAGGTACGATTCTGCCGTGGAAAAAAACGTTTACCCAGAATGACTTGCTGGTTCCTGCGTGACTAACGCCCGTGTGCTGGGCTCCTCCGTGTGAGCGACCTCTCGCACGTATCCCCACGCAGCGGGTTGGTGGGTGGGGGTGGGGGTCAGGTAGTCCTGCTCCACCCCTGTGCGTGCAGGACGCGTGCGGATGCAGACGGGGCGGGACCTCCACCCTGCAGCCCCAATGCGACGGTGCTCCCCCTCTCCACCCCTCCCTTAACAGAGAGCAGGAAAGAGAACGGTCAAGGCTTGATCCCCGGAGCGCCGGACGGAGGCCGCCCCCCCCTGCACGGGGAGCGAAAGGAGAGACCAGTAACACTGGACATCTCACGTGGACGTTCACACGCGCTCGGCATGCAAGCCCGTGTGCTCCAAAGGGAATGGCGCTTAAATAAAATCAAAAAGAAGTCCAGAGAAGTTCATTAGGAACGCAGAGCACATGGCGTTACAGCAGAGGTATTGTACCATGTCCACAATGGCCCTTAAGAAGCTCGGGGAGACCCTCAACACCAAGGCAGCCTTTCTCTTCTTTTTTTGTGCAGAAGCTTTTCTGGTGTCCCTTCCCGCATGTGGTGGGCGGAGCCAGGAATGTCCTCCTGCATGCGGAGGTAGGAGACAAGACATGACCTGTGCCTTGGGCAGGGTGGAGCTGGAAGGGGGGGGTCAGTTAAACCCATGCGTCCACTCGCTCACCCTGGACAAGAGGAACTGCCCTGTGTCTGACATGGGCAGCCTGACAGGAGACTCCCCCCCTCTCTGATTATGGCCACAGGGGCAGTGATTAAGCTGGGCTGGCCTAGCGTCCTGCAGCACTGCCTGATATAACTGCAGAGAGCGCGAGGGAGAGAGAGAGAGAGAGAGAGAGAGAGAGAGAGAGAGCACGCCTCGGGGAGAAAGGCCAGGCAGCCGGGGTGGGGGTTGGGTGGAGAAGCACGAATGCACTGACAACAAAGGCAGCGGCGAGCAGGGTGAATGTTCCCTCCCCCTCGCTGTTCCCTCTCGTGCGTTAAAAGCCTCCGCCCCTCCCCCCGGTGCCTGCTCGGACTCGGTCCTGGGCCGAGCGCACGAGAGCGTGTCATGAACGCCGAACGGTTTCTGCCGCCGGTGATTGAACACGGAGGAGGTTACTGCCGGGGGGGGGGGGGGGGGGGGGGTTTGGGGAGGAGGAGGAACCGAAAGCAGGACGCGCTCCCACCCCTCCCACCTCAGCCTTCGTCTCCCCCTCCCCTTCTCTCTCGCTCCTCTTCCTCCTCCCCCCGCTGGGGCCAAGCCCCCCAGGCCTACGCTGCATTGTATCCACGTGAGCTGGGTACTGCAGTGTCCTCAAAGGCACGCACTGCACCGAATAAAGCCAGAGTGTGTGTGTGTGTGTGTGTGTGTGTGTGTGTGTGTGTGTGTGTGTGCATCCACCGAGCATCTGTTCAGCACACACATGACATGACACCCCCCCCCCCCCCCCTCTCACGGCCCTGTTCCACAGCAGCACCACAACGGGAGCCTTAGAGGGACATTAAAAAAAGAAGTAGAAGGCAAATGTGAACAAGCTCGAGAGGCTGGAAAAGATTACGCCAAAAATCCCTGCGGAATGTCAGAGCGGAGACTGCTTGCACACAAAGGCCGTCACATGGCCCGTGTAGTGGGAGAATGGTGTCTGTGGGGGGGTGGGGGGGGGGTGGAGACGACACTGGCTCCCAGCATGCACCTGGGCGAAGAGGCCGATGCATGAGAATGCATCGATCACGGCGTTGAGGCAGGAGGATTTAGAGCAGGCCCTCCTGCTGACTGTCACATGAGGGAGTTAAAATGGAGGGGGGGGGGGGCGTAAGGGGAAGACAGGAGGGGGAGGGGCGAGGAAAAAAGAGGGCAAGCATGATGGGGAGATAGAGAGAGGAAGATAAAGAGAAAGAATATGTGCCAGATTCAGAGAGAGAGAGAGAGAGAGAGAGAGAGAGAGAGAGAGAGAGAGAGAGAGAGAGAGAGAGAGAGAGAGAGAGTGAGTTGACCATAAGTCAGCTGCAGGAGGCCTCAGGGTTAACAGGAAGCTCGGGTCAGTCACTCAACCCCCAGCACATAGAGTAACAGCTCCCACAACCCCCTTGCACTACTGATCCATTAAAGATCGGCTTATTTAAGTTGTCTTTAACTCGATTGTTTGAGTGGCATCCCTGCACACCAGAGAACACGGATGCAGTTATACATGATTCACAAAGACTGATCTGACTATACCTACAGTTCAAGTAATATATATGGTATAGCATAGTTGATTAGCACTCATCTGTTGTATATGTAGTAAACCTACAAAGACTAGTCTAATGGGAACTGGTAGTATGGGAACCAATCCTGTGGCCTCTCTGTATCGAGGCTGGGCCAGTCCCAGCTGTGTGGTGGAATCAGAGGGCGCTACTGTGCTGTGATCCAGCTGCCGCGTGTCCCTGGGGGGCAAACGGGCGAGGTCTCCTACCACCCCGCCACCCCGCCGCACAGGACACTCATTGTGTCCGACCATCTGGAGTTGTAGCCTGGGGGAGTGGTGTGGCTCCCCCCCACCCCCGAGCGCCTCACGCGGAGGACGCCGTTGGCGACCCCGCCGGGGGCCCGCGCCTCAAACGGTCGTTATTTTCACGCGGGGAGCGATAAAGGACGGCGGAGAGGGGGGCTCCGGGCAGCCCCGCACGAAAGGCGAGCTCGGTCACGACCGCGCAGGGCTCGCGGCGTGACGTGACCGTGGCCACCGGCGCGGGGCTCTTTAGCGACAGGGTGAGGGAGTCCGGGACAAAGAGCTCCCGGGTCTTGACATTTCGCACTGCAGAGAATGTACACAGGAGCCAAGGGGTGTTTGCTTTCGGGAAGATTAAAGGAGCGTCTCGAGGAATTCGGCCGCTCGCCGCCCCGCCCCCGGTCTCGTTCGCCCTCGATCTTCCTCTCGTCTGAGACGGAACTGCACCCAGCCTTCCTCCACCCGAGCCCAAACCAAACCAGCCCGACCTGACGGACGTAAACGGCCAAGAGAAGGAGGAGATCTTCCAGGCTTCAGGGGGACCTCATCCGCCTCTCTCCACCTCTCTCTCAACTAAGCCGTCTACCCCTTTGGTCGAAGGGCAACCAGCACTCGGCTGGGAGCACTAACACCGTCAGCAGGACTTCAAGCCTCAGTAACCAAAGCCCCACGAGCTGCCTGCCCCCCCCCCCCCTCCCCCCGGGGCTCATAATCTAATCCATCCCCCCCCCGACTGCCCCACTCACCCCATGCAAAGGCCAGAGGGAGCCAAAGCCAAGGGCCTGACTGTATAAGGGTCAAGGTGGGGGGTCAGTTGCCTTCCTCACTCACACACAGCCACACATACTAGCGGCAGGCTGAGAAGCACAGCCCTCATGGAGACGGCACACGTATGTGACATTTCCAGGAACCCCAGCTTTCCCAGAACACACTGAGGTCTCTGTCTCCCAGGCTATTCCTGCAGGACAGCAAGCAAGATTTCTGGGATGGCCATAGCAGTCGTAAAGCAAGCCGGTAACCAGGTGCTAATAGACGATGCCCTCTCAGAGTGCGAAGCCGGTGTTTGGTCACCTGCTCTCCCCCGAGGCTGACAAAGGAAACTTAAGCTAACAAACACGTCCGGAAGACGTGTCTCTGTACACACCACCACCACCAACACCACCCACACACGCACACCCGCTCCACCCCCTCACGGACACAGACGCACACCGACACACATGAAGAAACACAAACTAATCAGTGGGCAGTTGGTGACCGGATATAAACAACAGTTTTTATGAATGGACTCTTGGTAGGGTGACCCTCCTGCGCAACACCAAACACAATGAGCATTCTCTGTGAGCTCATGTTCCTTGAATAAATCACTCTATTTAAAGGCCAAAAGAGAAAAAAAACAAAGAAAAGAAAAACAAAACAAAACAAAAAAAACCACCCCGTACACAAGGCGTCATTGAGGAGTGCTGGCTCCCAGAGTCTGGATGGCTTTTACAGATGGGACCCTGAGAACCGGCCAGCCAGAGTGGAAAAGAGTTGGACAGCCCTCAGACTGGAAACAGCAGCATTTCTTTGTGAAGGATTCCACCATCCCAGACCCCCCCCCAAAAAACCCCAGAAACAAGTCAACAAGCCCTGTAGTCCTCGAGCGTCCAATGGCCCCCCTTTCACATTTTCAGTGTGTTAGCGAATCACACTTTTAACCGCACAGACACAAGGGTTATCCCCGTGTCCGTGTGCTCTGTGACAGCTGTGCTTTCTGTCGCTCGAGAGCTGGAGTAAGTTACCTCAAGTTTAGGAGACAAAGCAGGTAATGTACCACACGCCCGTGAAAGCTATCTCAACTGCCTATCTCACCCCCCCCCCCCCCCCCCCCATCCACATGGGCGGACGGGGCCAGATTCACAGTGGCTGCCAGCTCGAAGCCGCTCAAACGGACCGCACGAGCTTTGCCTAGGAGCACCGGTGGAACCACGCGGCGGTGCCGTCTTTTCTCACCCCCTCCCTCGCTCCTCCTCCCCACCAAAAGCCTTCGGATGTTGCACAACAGCACCGCCTCATCCATCACGTCAGACGCACGGCGACATTTTGGACGTTCAATACAACGTTTTTATAAAAAGAACGAAAGAACCATAACCCCGTGCTACTCACCGGGAGGCTTGCACATCCGGACCTGGCTCTGGCACTGGACGAGAGGGTGGAGGGAGGGGTGGAGGGAGGGCTGGCTCGCCGGCGGGGCAGAGGTAGCTTTGGGGGAGAGGCCAGCGGCGAGCTCGGGCGTGGCAGGGGGCGTGGCCGGGGGCGTGGGAGGGGGCGATGGCGTCGGAGACGCGGCCCCCCCGCCGCACTGCGTCTGGCAGCGGAGCTGCGTGAGGGACGCCGGCATGCCCTGGTAGTGGCGCGTGGCGCTCAGGAGGTCGTTCAGGATCTGCAGGATGGTGCTGATGTCCCGCCGTGGCCGACCGCTACTGTCCTGACAGTTCGGATGCAAAGTGCCTGGAGGGGGTGGGGCAGAGGAGAAAGGTCAGAGGCCAATCTTTTGGGCATGCCACACCTCGAGTTTACAGGACATGAGCAAGAAACGGCCCGGACCAAACGAGTACCTGAAAACGTCCCGGAGAAGACTCCCGGAGCGTGGTTGACGAAGCTTTCGATGATAGCACCTGGTTTGCGGGAGCGTTGGGGCACGGTGCAGCTACTTGCGGTCCTACTCGTACAGTTTGCCTGTGAAACGATAAATATGATCAAACGTCTGGTGGTATGTTTCAACACACTTCATCATATGATCCATAACGCTCCTACTACTACTACTACTACTACTAATAATAATAATAATAATAATAATAATAATTGAGCCTCACCTCAGGGAAGGGAGTCGCCGGGCTCGGGCTACTGGGCGAGCTTGGGCAGGTCTGTGACGGCTGCTGGGGACGAAGGAGACCGTCCGGGGTGGGCGAGGGGCGGACCAGGGTGCCGCAGTGCCTGGAGGCCGCGGCGGGGTACATCGGGGGCGCGGAGTGGCCGGAGGCGGGGAAGGGGGTGGGGCTGACCGGGCTGGGCGGGAGCGTGGTGTGCGGATGGTGGGCGTGGTGTGCGGCGTGTTGGTGAGGGTGGGGGCTGTGGGAGACCCGGGCCAGGCCGTCCGGGCCTCCGCGGGACACGAGGTGTCGGTGGTGCAGCTGTTGCCCGCCCGCGTGCTGCGCTGCCAACTGCAGCTGGACAAACATCATATGATCGCCCACTCGCAGGGCCAGGGTCAGAGGAGAGCGGCCAGACAGGAAGTCGCTGACCTATGAGCAGGAAGTGGGGGGTGGGAAGAAAGGGGAATTTAGGAATCTCCCCATGCACAGCGAGTGGCTTCAACTAGCCAGGCACGACGAGCGAATGAATGCAAAATTATGAATGGTGGTTTAGGACAGAGTGTGATTATGTAAAAGCATGCTCACATACACACACACACAAAACACATCGACACACACAAACACTCCCCCGGCCCTGAACTCTACCATTCAGCACACCCACAAAGGGCCAACTTCTGTCTGGCCCTGGGCCTGCAAAATCCACCATAGAAACAGGAAGTAGAGACACTCGCCTCCCGGCAACATAATAGGTGATTGTTGGAGGGGTCGGGGCGGATCTGGAAGGCTTGCCCATTTTAGGAGTGCCCAGAACGGGAAGCCTAGCCAAGCCTGGGGGGCTCTGACCCCTACAAATCAGGAAGAGAAGCACACAGGGCTTGTCTCGACTTGGCTCGCCCACCGCACTCATAACAACCTCCCTCTTATCCCATCTCACCCTCCAGCCTTCCATTGTAGCAGTTACCACTTACTGCTCTGGTCGGAGGACACTCCTTAAAGGAACAGTTGCTTTATTTAAGGAATCCCTCTTTCCTTTCCCAATTCAGACACAAGATCATTTCTTCTCTCTCTAGATGCAGGCTATGAGCTGCCTAGTACAAAAAGACGCTGCACAGCTTAAAAAAATATACTAAAAACTAATGAGACGATCTTGAGTTTCTTGCCTTTTGAGAGGAGTTAACATGCCAGTCTTGAAAGCGTTCTTTATTTCTGCTAAACCTCTCGGACTTCTACAATATGTACTTGGTATCTCTGAGGTCTCTTCACCTTCTTGTTTCCCCTGTATCTTTTAGAAGGTCCGCCCTTGCGAAAGGTCGACCCCGCCCCCCGGCACTCTCAGCCTGACCTTTACCTCAGCAGTGGAGGAGAGGGCCTCTGGCAACGTCTCGATCGGCCCAGCTCTGTGGACGTCAGGCGCGTGAATGCGCCTTTATCATAACTTTATCCGCATATTTTGACACGCCCATGCGAAATGTCTACGAGGGCAGATTTATGAATGTGTGATTAGCCAACCCAGGCTGAGGTTGACAGGAAACTCCACGCAAAAGGTCAGCAAAAAGTCACCCCGGGAGGTGAGAATCGGGCAAACTGATTGACAGCTGTCAGGCGAACAGCCGCGGCTGATTTGCATTGGCCCACGCAGTTCAGGTGCAGAGAGAGCCCCTGTGACAGCGTCGCACGAAGAGGCCCTCCGTGCCCAGAGCCCGCCGCACTACCTTCTCTGGTAGTGCGAGTCCGTGAGCGGGCACGCCAGACCACACGCTAGCCTCACTGACTCACTCTCAGGGCTCAGACGCCACCCACATAATGAGAGAGTGTGCGAACCCCGAGCGGGCCTCAAACGCGGCCCCCGTGAGGGCGAGGAAAAACTGCAGACAGCGGAGACGTCCCCCCCCCCCCCCCAACGGCGGCGCACGGCTCAGCCAACTTGTCTGCCAAAACTTTGCCAACCGAGCATGGGTCTTGTACAAAAAAAACCCCAAAAAACACAACACAAATGACCACTACAGGGAAATGGCTCTAATATCTGTCTTGGTGCTATGGTGCTTTTTCACATGTAGGATACACACCAATGGAAACGGAGCCAATGTATATTAGAAAGCCATTACAGAAAACATGCAGTAGCTGTCCAGGAATGGTCTTAGTCAGCTCCTAGACCTCAGCATTCTTCCTTGCACTGAAAAGCAGATGAGAGAAGTTGTGACCTGTGTCTACAAACGCTCAAGAGGGTGATGTCAGACAAGGCAGCTGGGACTTCGTGGGTGTCGCAGAGTCCGTGTTGGCTGCCCGGGCCGGGCCGCGGTGTCACGCCGCTGGCCTGACGTCTGCACCACCTGAAACGGGTCGGGCGGCGGAAAGCTCCAGCCCGGCTCCGTTCAAACGGCCCTTTGTGCTGAAGGCCACGGGCTTCGGCGGGGCCATTTGGTGGTGCTCCACGGTCTTCAACGAGGCACCTAAAAGGTCTTTGAACCAGCCTGACGTTCAAGAAGAGTCTGCTGTGGCCGTGGCCTTCCACCGGGATGCCCGACCGACGTTTCTCTGCCGTTCATCACTTGACTGGTTTGTATTTGTTACCGTGGCATTTTGCTCTGCGGTGGGCTGTGGTTGCTATGCAGTGGAGGAGGGGGGGGGGGGCAGTGAGGAGATGCTGCTCGAAGCTGATGAAATATTCAGCGAGAGTATAACCCCCTACCCCCCACACACACACCCCAGCCCCCACTCCTGGAAATCAGAGGCTGTCAGTGCTATGTATCAGGGTCCCTGCAGTTCGAGGACCTCATCCAAAGCTGCTACTGCTACAGCTCGCATCATATCGGGCCAAGCAGCCAGGGATCCTAAACGCACGGAAGCACCATCCAGAATCCAGCGCCCCAACTCCCATGACTGAGTGCCAAAGGACAAACGCCACTTCCAAAGGACAGCACAGCTGAGAAAGACCAGGTTACTCTGGCACAGGGCTACGTCAGTGTAGAAGGTTCAAAACTGAGTACTTAACCCCCGGCATTGACGCGTGGGTGTTGATGGTTCTGGGGGGATGGAAGGCGGTTCTGTCGATAGAGTCTCCACATGGAGACATAGAGGATCTGGGTGCAATAACAATCCCTTTGCAAAATAATCAATGGCATCTTCCAAATCCTGAAAAGAAGGCGATGTTCAGAGATGGCAGGGAAGGGGTCGATGACCCGCTCAAGGTCAGGCCGAGGCGGGGTTACGGACGGCGCTGGTGCGTGTTGGTTGGGGCTGGACACCGTCGGCTGAATGATGACCACATCTGAAGTGGCACTCCTGACACGCCCGACACGCCGCCTGACCAAACTGCCGTCACCCGCCTGTCCTTTCCAAACCCGACCCGAACCCAACGATCAAATCACTTTGAGGCACATCAAGGACTACAAAGAAGCAATCCACTTAGACTTTGCTCTCATCTCCTCCGTGGCTCTCTTCCCTCTCTCTCTTCCCTCTCTCTCTTCCCTCTCTCTCTTCCCTCCCTCGTGTGCTGCCTTCTGTGTGATCAGGAAAATGCACTGTGAAGACTTCACCGCTCATGACTCACACACGATTGGCTCAGACGGGCGCGAGACGGTGCTATAAGAGACGTTCGTTTCACATGTCCACAAAAGTGAGACGCAGCTGCGTTTCATGACACGGATCCACGTGCCCCGCGACGACGTGGCATCACCGACTCCAACACCAACGGCCTTTTGTGGGGTGAGCCTCGAACGGACAAACAGTGACATTGTTTTCGGCTAATGCTTTGTGACTCCTTTAAGCCTCACAACAAATGAGGTTATTCCAAAACCCAAGTCCTTCATGTACGGTGGCTGAGAGGGGACACAGAGGCAGTGACTGAGGCGTACCACTCGCAAACACAACTCACAATTCGCACCGGGGCAACACTGAACTTTTTGAACCTTCAACACTTGGAACTTAGCAGTTCTACCTTGAAATTAAATCTGCTTTTAGAATTTTCTATCACATATGGTTTTTAAGTGACACATCAGTTATGGTTTACATAAACATATAGATATACACAAAGCTGCTTACACCATTACATAAACATGTAGTAATTTACTTCCAAAATGTATAATGTATGATTGTTACATGTATTTGTCCCTCTTCAGTATCCAGGGGCAGTCGCCTTGACAAAGGCACTTTAGTACTTTGGCGTCCATACTATAGAAAACAGTATGCAAATATTACTCCAGATGATAGAAAACATCTGAAAACAGATGTGGATCCAACACACAAAAATACTTATATATATCGCAGGAAGCAAAATAATTGCTAACCAGTGTCACCCTAATCCTTCTAGTACTGAATATTGCCATATTATTATTATTGCCATATCTAGTATCATTGACAAGCAAAGCTCTCTTCCTGTTAGCCAAGTCTTCCTACATACAGCATAACAGAAATGTTCACAGTGCCGGTGACATTCATTTGATCTAAACCCCCGTACGAGTCACCGTTGTCCAGCAGAACCACGTCACAGTGGTCCTTTTGTGTCTTCCGTCTTATTTTTAAACCCCGCCGATACATCTGAGTCACTGTTGCCCTTACTGCTAATCTCATACGCACCGCAAGAGCCCGAGGGGGGGGGGGGGGGGGGGGGGCAGAAACATTTCTTCTCCCAGCACTTCACTGACAATGTTCGTGTAGCACCGCAACCCTTCCCCCCCTCTCTCTTCCCGCGGGGGGAGGTGGGCGTGGCCACGGGGTTAGGTGGGCGGGTCTGACGGGAAGGATGACGGAGAGGGTGACTCGCCCTATATTGTTTAGCCCCACCGTTTGCATCTGTCCATATTTTTCAGACACAATGACAAGTGCCCTGGCTCGTTTCAGAGCTGAGAGCCGGAGGGCGTGGCCACCGCAGGTGGGGATGTAGCAGGGAATAACGACCCGACGGAGGGGACGCACTGGCTTTGAGAGGCAAACCGCGCTTCCTCTCCCAGGGGCCACAGAGAGCGATTTACCCGTCTGCACACGCAGGTCAGCACAGAGGACTCCAATTAGGGAACTCGCCAGCTTGGGGGAACCGTACACTGGTCATTATTTCTGCAGGTGGGTCAGTGGTGTCTGCAGTAAACCACATTAAAACCTGGTGTTTGCTTTCATGTCTCGCTTTAAATGAAGCGAGAAGTACCTGTTGGCATCCTTCTGGAAGGGAAAGGGAAATTTAAAATGAAGTGTAGCACGTCTTAGTCTGGGTTCTCCTTGTGTTTAATGATGATGAAAGAAATGAAGGGGAAAAAAAACCTTGTGACGTCACCGGAGCACGAGGAACCACAGGAGCCTCAAATTACAGAGCTGGAGTAACCAGGGAAAAGTGCCGTTCCAATCACCGCCAGTCGGCTTTTTCCATAAAGCGCTCTCTATCTGATTACATGGAAGTCTAAGATAGATTTTTCTCAGGATGCTGAGGGCTCTGTGCCTGAGTCCTGCGCAATCCTAACACTGCTGGACGGTGGCCTCGTCGGCTGTAATTCTATGAGCATACTTCCAGGCACATAACTTGATCTGCACGCTCTCTCCCTCTCTCTCCTTCCCCCTCCTTCTCTCTCTCCTTCTCTCCTTCCCCTCCCTCTCTCTCTCTCACACACACACACACACACACACTAGGCCGTTTGACCTGGCTCTGAGTCGCATCTGGAAACTCAACACCGACCAAGACTCTGAAACAAGTTGACAAAAATGATCAGTCATCTTTTCCCCCCCAAACAATATTCATACCTCCTATTTATAGTCATCCAGTACTAAAAACATACACATCCACCATATTTTCAGAACTTCACCAATGCAGTCTACTGTAAAAGCTTTCCCAGAAAAACACAGATTTACCACTGAAATATATAACAAGGCCTTTAGCCAAAAGATGATAAATGTCTTTCATCAAAAGCAAAGAAAAATACAGGAGCAGAAGTTACATATCATTACGGCAGCTCAATAAGTCTTTACTACCAGCAGGTTGCCTGAGGAAGGCCTGGGTCACAGTCATGTGAAAAGCCTTTCTGTAGGCAACAGCCAACACTGCAGCTGCTGGGAGAAGAATGGTGCACTCCCCCGTTAGCCCCCGAAACACACACACACACACACACACACACACACACTCCTCCTCCTCTCACTCATACAATCTTACTGCTCTTTCATGATTACGAGCTGCCGCTGTCTCTCACGCAAGCACGACACACTCAACACACCCGCAACAACGTAAGGATCTCCGGAGTAAATATTCCTTCTGGAGAGGGACTGGATGGAGTGAGGTCCTGTGTTTTATCAGCAATATTTCATTCATCCTCTAAACTGCTTATCTTCTAAACTGGTGGGGGAGGATAAGCCTGTCGCACAGAGGGAACCAACCTTGTAGAGGGCGATAGTCCATTCCAGGCCGCACACACACACACACACACGCCCATGCACCCACTCATTCACACCTGGCCAATTCACAGACGGCTACCGACCAAGCATGTACACCTTTGTAAAGCAGGAGCAAACCGGACTATCAAGAGGACACCCAAGCCAAGCAAACTCCACACGGGCAGCGGCCGGGCCAGGAACTGAACCTGGGTCACTGCAGCTCCCTTCTGGCTCTTAACTACTGGGAGCGCCTCCATAATCTTAGATGCAGCCAAACACACACCTCTACGGGACATGCACGGAAGATGTGCTCCGTGTACTGTGTAACAGTCGCTAAGCTAAAGGATAATGTCTACTTAAATGCTTTCAGTAACAACTTCACCCTGGAAGCATATGGTTTGTCTTCAAAGAGGCTTGGGGTCTTACTGAAGGGGGAGCCTGTCTATGCTTGTCTAAACTCAGACATGTTGCCAGGAAACTGGAAGGTGGGTCTTAAAGTATGCATACTAATTGCATGGAGGTATACGTGCAGTTTTAGTTAAGATATACATTTTCCCCCAAAATGTTCCCCAGCAAATTCCAGGAGCACGACTTATCTGAAGAACATATGAGACGTCTCACCTGTGTCTCGGTGAGACTCTCCAACGCCTGCATGACCGACTGTTCAGGCCTCGACGCTTGGGACTGTAAGCAAAGAGAAATGAGAGTGATTATCAATGGATGTGCATTCAGACTGCAAGTGACAAAAAGACTGTAGTACTGAGTGAGTGGGGTTATTACCATTAGGCCTGCTTCAACTGTTGGAACAAGAGTTAACTTGCTCCCATCTGTAACTCCCAAGTCCTGAAGTTTCCCTGAACTCAGGCGCCTACAGAAAACATTCAAACCCAAATGAGCATTCAGAGATTACTGGTATTATGACAAAAAAAATCAAGTGACTCTTCTATTTTACTGGCATTAAGTCAAACTTAAAATGGACACATAAAGTTGATTTTATTACATGGTAATGACATATGTTTATGATAAACTGTAAGTGCTGTTGTATTTGGTGACAGATACACCACTATCAAGAGTAGCACTAAAGTCTTATCAGCAACTTGTCCATGCAAATATATTCCATCTGCTACCAGATACAGTTTCTGTCACTTTGCCTTATGGGTATGAAACTTAAATGAAAGAATACATTTCTCTTGTACTATCATATTTGTTCAAAGCACAAATTAAATTATGTAACAATCTGGAAAATGCAGTATGTGCAAACTATAATTCAGCAGTGGATGACAATTCTATAGCAAAGCCTAAAGCTATGATTCGCTTTCAGACAACACAGCAAGGCCAAAGCCCTCTGTTGATGGAGTCCTTTAGACAAGTGCTAGGGCTAAATGTCACCTTCTACTGAACAAAGGGACCCTGGTTCTTTGCCTGGAGGCACCTAAACCAAGAAGAAGAGCTTGAGCACAGCCCTTGATTTTAAAGGACGATGTAATTTGGTGGTGATTACTCATGGGGGTTGTTAAAGTGGCTTTACTCAAGGCAAAAACAATGCAACCATTAGGGGTCATTTGCAAGTGATAAAGAAGCTCTCTCTCTCTTTCTCTCTCTCCAATTCTACCACCTTTGTGTTGCTGTTAGACAGTCAAAATAGCTCACTGAAACTAACATTGTCCTTCTTTGCAACACTGGAGCAATATTCTAGTACATCATTGAGTGTCTCCATGGAGCACATGTAAAATGCTTATTCTAATTAAGGGATCCTTCCAACTGTATCTGGACAATATTACGATGCATATAGTGTTTACTTACAGTGTATTGTATAAAACATTATCAAAGTATATGATAGCGGATGATAACTGTAATCCAAAGACCTGCATTGTTCAGTGCTAAACTTACAGACTGCAAACACGTAGCTACCGGACCTCTGAAATCAGATAGCCAGGGTAAAATCTGAAAAATCTTATGGGTACCAATGCATTAAATCTATAAGCTACATGCATTAAAATAAAAATATACTCGTCCCACCGCACGCGCCTACTGCTGAATGAGACGCGTGCAGGCGACGCGAACAAGACTACTGTAAACGTTACAGCTGCGCGCAGAATCACTGACCTATTTACTTTACATAAAAAAAAATCAAAAATAAAACGCACAGCGTAATTTGTATAAACCCGCACAACTCGCAGAAGGAATACGTACGTCTCTTTATGGAGCAGCGCGAGTCTTTCTTTGGGCACCTTGAGTCTCTGAGAGATCCTTCTCTTTAACCCCTCCACTGTCTCCTCGGCGGGAAGGGAGAGATCGAAGCGCGTGCCGGTTGTGGAATGGATGTGCAAATTCATCGGGGGCGCGCTGGGCACGGGCTCGCAGGACGGGGCTCCGCGGGGCGCGCCGGGCACGGGCTCGCAGGACGGGGCTCCGCGCGTGCTGCAGCTCCGCGCGCTCGGATGCTGGTCCATTCGATAGCCTGCGTAAAGGAAGGAGACAAACCGGCGCGGGGCGTGCAGAGAGAGATGGTTAGTCCTCCCGGGGCTGTTCCGTTGTTTTTCAGAGGAAGAAACCGTTATTGCTTCCTCGTCGCTCCAGTGTAGATAAAGGCGAAAATATTCCCAGAAAGTATGCGGATGAAACGGTTATTCCTGCTTGTAGATATGTTGAAGTCCACGGGAGGCTATCCAGATTCTTAAAAGGCGGTTCTTAAATATTGTATTTTACGTTAGCCAAGCACAACGGACAGATCCTTATAAATACAAATATCGAGTCCAATACCTACAAAATAAAACGCACATCCTGCGCTCTGTAGTCTGTAATAACTGTCACAATTTCAATAAGCCGAGGAGATCATCCTACAGACAAAGTAAGAACCTGCGACGCCTCACGTTCGCTTCTCGGGCGAAGAAAAGTCGACAGAAGCGCTTCGGCTGAGCGTCGTTACACTGTAGCTCAGCGCTACGATCACGCCCACAGCGCTACGGTCACGCCCACAGCGCTGCCGCTCTGCCCTATCAAAGGAGGCGCGAGCCAAGACGTCATTATTTAAGCCAATTGCGGGGCGACGTCAACACCCACGTGGAGAACAGGCTCCGCCCCCTTCCTCTGGCCCACATCTTTTTCCTCATTGAGGACGAATCCCATTTGAGTAGGCGAGGCTTAATCTTCTTAGGAACACCGGAGTGCCGGCCCACTCCGGCAATTCTAAACCATTCATAATGTGAACTGCTACAATAACAAAAGGGACCCAGCATAACCACGATTGTTTCACTACTATTCATATGCATTTAGGTACGGTCGCATATTGCTGACATGGTGCCAAAATAATCCCGAGTAGGATACTATTCAGATTATTTGAGGATAGGTTTGGGTTAACTAAACACTTTCAGGTGGTAGAACTTGTACATGTACTACGATACTACTCATCTGATAGTATACAAGCTAACGAGACGAGTCCAATTTAACTAACCAACACAGATTACGGTAATCATTATCATGCATGTCAGTAAAAACGTATTCGTCGTCTAAGGACACTTTGTACTGTAGATTACTCAAGGCTGGGCAAGCTACAGAATTGGACACTTACGTCACTAATCAATGTCGTCTAAAAATGATTGTTAGTCCAGAAATAGAACAATGTCAGTGATATTCAGGCTTAGATACCCTGTCGTGAAACAGGTTATTAATTTAGGATATCTTCGATTCTCGAAACTGAGATTTTAGATACCTGTCGTAGTAGGGAGCTTGTAATGGAGAAAACGAATAATAATAATAATACATTATTATATATTCAGGGCCACAAAGAGAATGAACAAATGACTACTACCTGCCTACTTTAGTGGCATTAACTGAATGATGCAGTGTCGCTGGACGTCTGCAGACCTTCAGTCCTTATAATGTTAGGGACAAAATACGCACACACACGCACATGCGCATATATATATATATATGCGACGGTGCAAAACGCACAAGAGGAAATTGTCAGTATAGTCAGTATCACACTGGTCTATTCGCATAGTGGTTGAAATAGTTTCCCGAAAGCAAGAGAGACGCTCGATCGCCTACCCGTGGTAAGAGGACGCACATGTCTCTCTAATTCCACTATATACACAATTAATAGAGCCTATATGTGGTTGTCAATGGTTACATGTCACAGCGTCCATCGTTGGGATCAGAGCATAGCAGTCTAATCTTTGATGCCTGGTTCATGAGGAAACAGCAGGCATGTTTACTTCCCTTCATCATATTTAAACAATCTATTTATATAGACCATTCCCCCAAAAAACGAATCTACCACAAATCGTAAAATAAACATTTAAGACAAACACGACCAGGGTCCAGTCATATCGCAACGATTGTCGATTATTATATGATAGGGTGTCCAAATAATTAAAACATCTAAAACCACTGAATATCACCAAACATTTGTTTTATTTCATTTTGTTTCTACTGTAAGCTGTAAGATATTTTGATCAGCATGTGCAGCAGTTAAAATCTTATATCTGGCTTTTACACAAACGGTTTAACCACTGTATGAAGCACGAAGACCATTTGAGGCGCATCACTGGAGACAAATCGACTTACCAATAATAGTAGCGAAAACCTCAAAGTTCCGCAACAAAGTTTCCAAATTCTCAACGTTCCCCAGTTTTGGCATGTATCGCGTAAAATCTGTAATTAGCTCAAATTGATCCACGACAGTAGTCTATGTCCCCAAAGTGAATAATTTTACAGTTTGGCTTGACACCACGTATGTGGTATGTGCGGCTGATGTGGGCTGTGTGTATCCTCTTAGCCGGTATTCCAGGTCAGATCCAGCGTGAGTGCTTTGCTCGCTGTAACCTACAGACAAGTGCACTCATAACGTCGGAGTCGAGGTGAGATCTCACTAGGCTCCCTACAGAGTGGGTGGAGTCCGCTACTGCGACGTCAGCGTGTGATTTAAGGTAGATGTGCCAACAAATCCTTCGACTCCATTCTCAAAAGTAGTAATACAACAGAAGTCCAATAAGATTGTTTTATCATGTTGCAAGTATATTTTATAATCACTATAGGCGTTAATACGAGCGTATATATGTGTTTTTTTTTTATTCCCAAGCAAAACTCACTAAAGGGAACCACCTTAAGAAGTCGTTTAGTAAAAGAAGAGAACGCCTATGAGATGTAAGAGGAGTAACCAGTCATGACGACATATCTGAAAAAGAAAAAACAAGCAACCAGGGCAGCAAAACATATTGCCTGGATACACGAGAACACGGAGATAAACAATAGTCTGATTGTTACTGTAACATCCCAGTTACAGTATACAGCTTGCATACAGCTTGACAACATCAATTAAATAAGAAATGGCGAAACGTGGAAAAGTCATCAGTGTATGACGTCACAATTATTGCGAATAGGCTCGAATTTCTTAACTTCAGCTGGAAATTACTGGAGTTATAAAACGTCAACACAACATTACATAATTTGAAATGAACATGTGAAGCAATGTATTGCTTTTACATTGGGCAATGCACTGTGAAAAAGAAAAATCAAGTAAAATATTATTCCATATTTACTTCCACAAGTATTAATCACAGTATTCCTTCAATCACCTTTGCACATTCAACAATTTAGATGATTTCCAGAAAGAGCCGAAAAGCTCTTTTAGCATTGCTATAGATTACCATAGGCCCAAAACCAAAAACACTATTTAGGTAGGCTATAATGTAAATTAACATATTACTAAACATAAATATTCTAGAAAAAGACTCTTTTGAGGGTTGGTAAGAAAATTAAGACATGATTCCACAAATGCATGTTTGAAGGTTTTTACCTTGCTCCCTAATGTCATACAAAGTTGTGTTAAGGGTTTCTCTTTATTCAGATGCACTCATGCACTACTAGCACAAGAATGTAATCTAGCATTGGTAGCCAGGGGTACCACATAGGACTGGCTCCATTCTGAGCAGGGCAGAAGGATGCAGGTAGTCTTTCCACCATGGCCATTAAATTATTCCCATACCAGAGCTGAATTTGAATATTATGTTATTTAAAATATAATATGCACTTCCTTGTTTACACACACACACACACACACACACATATATGTGTGGGGGCACAAGAGGGCGTATGTATGTGGGTGAGCAGCATTCCTGCCTAAGAGAGTAATTCTTACCACCCACATATATGTCAGCCCACCACATTGGTTATTCTGTAGTGACTCTTCGTTGAATCATAAAGAAATGTAAAAAAAAACACACCTGTGTCAACCTCAACAAGATGAAGGTAGTATAGCAACACTGATGAATATTACAGGAATGTAGTTTTCATACATAATTTATTTCCGGGTTCGAACTTTTACCTTATTAAGTCATAACAGTGCGGAAACAGATAATGTAAGTATTAAACACGGCCTAATGTTTTAGAGCTGAATAAAACGAGAGAAAAGAAACTGTGACACAACTGCATGTTCCAGGTTTGGTAGCCGAAATAGTTTAATTCATGAACCCAATGTGAAACCATGACAAAGTAGTACAAACAAACAAACAAACAAAAAACTGATTGTCGAGACTTGCACATTTCCATGAAGCTTTACTACATGGCCAATGGGAACAATGGACAATGCGGTTCAGAACCCTTTATCGGAATATTTCCTTTGAAGACTCCTCTGGCGGTAACAGAACCACAGGAGATGTGTTAAGACACGATCTTTTAAGTATCAAATGTCGGTTGGTCTACAGTATTTGTTCTCCAGAGACACTTATCCACCACCCACTCACCTACCCACACACATTTACCCACATGCTCCCGAGTTCTTTCTCGCTAATCCTGCGTTGGCCTGGATTAGCAACGTCCCACGTTCGGTTAATTTAATCCGAACATTGCCTCTGGAGAGCGACACGGCGACACACTGACATTTCACCTGTGCCCCCTCATCTAATCATTGACAGAGAAGGCCATCACCAGTCACGTCTTTCCTCTCCACGGCCAGTGAAGACACTCACTCCATCTGTACCGCCGGACACTCACTCGGTACCGTCCACTCAGACACTAAATATAACCCGCTGAACTACGGCGTTATTATTCCCGTAGTTCTCTGGCCCAGATTGCTTGGCCCTCTTCCCCCCCACCCCCGGCCCAATTACCAGCAAGCCTGCGGTTATTTCCTCTTTCAGACTCGTACATCTGTTTATGTGAGCCTCATGCGTCCAGTAAATATTTACATAAGGCTCATCAATACGTTTAAAGCGTTCGGTATTAATGGGAATGAACAGTGCTGTCGGGGATTTTGCCATGGGTTATTCTCAGAAAGGGGTCGTTTGAGCACCCTGATCTGTCGCAGTTGGTCTTTGTAAACCAAGCGGGGTGGTAAAAGCTACTATATTATGTGTGGTTCCGAATAAATATTCCACGAATCCACGTCCCTTTCTTCTTTCGCGCAGTCGTGGATTATGAGTCACCCGCGCGTTTGCACAGACTGGGAATGAGCCGCCGACACACAGGTGGTCCCATAGCAGGATCCTGTTCTGGGAAAAGGAGGGTGGGGCCGAGTGTGTGGGGGCTGTGGGGGTTGTGGGGTGTGTGCATGCGGGTGGGTGTGTGGGTGGCTAGGTTAGGGGGGGAGGCTCATAGTAATGGTCTTCAGAGTTGTTTCCAATAATTTGGAGAACAGAATTGTTTGGGCAATTGCATAACATCCTTTTTGCCCACAGGAACAGTTTTAATCTACAGGCAAATTAGTTTCACTCTGCTTCTCAGTTTCTTTCTGCTCTTATATAATTTGTTGAAATCAACAAAACTGTAAATCTAGTACAGATGAAAAGACTACAGATGAGGGGAAAAAAAACAATCTGAAGAAAGAAAGGAAGAAAAAGAAAAATTCTCCGCCCATTTTATTTACAGTTTGTTTGATACTGCATCAAGGCACTAGTTTTTTGAGAAAAGAAGATTCCATGTCTCATTTTTATTTAGCAAAACATTTCTCTTTTTGGGAAAATCTCAGGAGTTACAACATATAAAACAATGCTAACGCTGCCACGGCATTCTTACTCTTCAAGATTCACAACCATTGTGACTCCACCAACTGTGAGACAGTTGTTAACAAGTGCTGTAGCCCAACTCGTGACTAAGCTGGGGTCATCATAAGACAAAACTGCATTTTAGAGCACTCACTCTACAAATACAGCAACAGCAGCAAATCGCATTGTTTACAGTCAATGCCATTGTCATCGATATTTAAAAATGATATCTTGGGGTAGGGATTCTTAGAAGATTTTCAGAATTACCTTGGCTATGTTTAGTCCTGTTTGGTATATCATTACTGCTCATGTTATATGACACTGGCAGCAACAGGTCAACTACTGCTTCACAGTTAATTAGCATGACGTGTCTATTTTTATAATCTTGTTGACCTATCTGGTGCTAACTTTATAAAAAAATGTTTATAATGCAAAGCTAATATTACTCAACTCAGTCATTCCAACGTGTTCCCTTCTCACCATGACAGTTTCAAGGACTGACCAGCCGAATGACATGCATCAAGTGTCTGGTGCAAAGGTCAGAGATTACAGCATTTGCTGGATTCCTATATCCGTAATTCCCCACCAAACTTCCTCCTTTACTGACGCAAAGCTGCGCAGTCACCGCTGACCCGTGGCACGCTGTAGATACGTGGCCGTGCTCAAATGGCTCCAAGAATCCTGGCTGGGATCTATTTGGGGTTCGTTCTAGTCTAGTCTGAAC
The DNA here is from genome assembly GCF_052324685.1 of Brachyhypopomus gauderio. Lineage (NCBI taxonomy): Eukaryota > Metazoa > Chordata > Actinopteri > Gymnotiformes > Hypopomidae > Brachyhypopomus > Brachyhypopomus gauderio. The sequence continues at coordinate 606,965 of NC_135222.1, read as the reverse complement.
AGTCTGTTTTCCAGATCGCCCTTAAGTGCTGGATCAGCGTTCTGGAACTGGTGGGAGAGAGAGGCCACGCACTCCGTGCAGCCGTCCTGTCGCAAAGCGTCGGGGTTCTGTTACGGCAGGCCCGTTCTCCTCGATCCTCCTCGTGGCGCTCGGCCGGAAGATTCCTGGCGGCGGTTCGCATCCGTCCGTCCGCGAAGCCCCTCGGAGTCTCACCGCGGTCTCCGTCAGCACCGCAGGAAGGTTGAGGGTCCTCGGGGACTCTCTCCAGCACGACAGTCACGGCACGCACGGGCGGCTGCATGAGCGGCCCTGGGTGGGGTGCGTGTCAGTCAGTTCGCTGTCCTTTGGTGACCTGTGGTTTGAGGGTGTGCTCCTCCCTGCGATGGAAGGGGCTCAGCTATTAGCTCAGATGTTGAACAGCCCACGTCAACATGCTTTGCCATCACCGGGTGCTCCATAAATGTCAGCGTCCAACGTCATCGCTGTTCTCCTCTGCCACCTGCCATTACATACATGAACCTAATACCAGCCAGTCAGCAGGGTTTGATCAATAGGCCTGCCTGTGGGGCTGTGGCCGACCCTGGTGTGCCATCTGTTGCCTGAGCCTGCAAGGTAACTCTCATTTGCATGCAGCTAAGAAGGCTTGCCGTGGAATCCGGGTCTTGCCTGAACCAGTACAAGCGTGTAAAAGGAGCTAAGCTTGTCTGCTCAGCCGGTTCACGATGGAAACTAGCCTGATAGCATTTTCCAAGAGCTTCTGCACAGAGACATGTGATAAGGAAAGCAGTGAAACTCAGCTTTTAGCTCGGGTTATGACAGAGAGAAGGAGAGTGACTCACAAATACTGTTAGTTTCCACCTAAGCATTTTTAATTAATTAGCGTTAAGACCATAATGCTGGTAAATTATCATCTGGGGTTCTATATTTCATGTATGTAGAGTCTATTGAGTCATTAGGAAAAGAACAGGGATCATAAACATTTTTAATACATTGAAGCACAGTGTATGGGGGACAGTAGAGTTTTCCATGGTGAAATACACTGAACTGCAGCGAAAGCTACAGTGGACATGCCACTGGGTCTGGGGCCGAAGGGCGGGGTTAAGTTCAGAGAAAAAAAAAAAAACACAGGCAGGGGAACAAGAGCTGTGTTGGAGAGAGCCAATCAGAGTTGACCTCCAGATGGACAGGGAGGCTCGGTGATGGTGGGAGAGGAGGAGAGCGTGCGAGACTGCCTGGAAAACGCAGCCTTTTGCCATAAAAACAGCCATGTTGCAACTGGGGGCAGACTGTGGGCGTCAACAGTCAAGTTAGGTACAAAGAGTTTACTCCAGTCCAGCTTTGTTCTGCACACGACTTGCTTCACGAGAGACAACGAAATGAACTTTAGGCGTATGGAATTTACCTCATATTTAATTCTATTCTGTTTTTTTTTTTAGTGTGGAATTTTATATGTTGAACTTTGGGGTGGTATTTAGCAAATATGACTCACCACCTCCTTCCATCGATTACTGTCTAGCACTCATTAAAGTTACCACCACCGAGTCTCCTGGAGTCCAAGCACGGCTGCGGTCACGTGACCTCCCCGGCTGACGGTGGTCGGCCACCGAGCCCCGTAGTCGTGGCTTCACGTCCTTCGTACCACCCCACCAATCCGCCCGCCTCGCTCAGCTGGAATGTGACACTTTGTGCTCTGGAATGCAAGACTGCCACAGATTTCGCTGGTGAGCCTAAGGGAGGACGTGGGGCCCGGCAGCAAAACTGCACAAGTCAGGCGGGGCCTGGCGAGGCACCACCCTGACCCGGCCCGCGCCGGGAGCGGCTTACTCTTCCACACAGACGTTTTAATTTCCAGTAATAATGAACTCATTATTAGTCAAATTGCGGTGGCCTCTGAAAACATGTCACAAGAACGTAAGCCAAGATCAAGGTGGAACTGAACATGCCAGCAAGGGTTGCTTGAAGAATAATTCTGTGGCAACTCTTTGGCGTGCACAAACTAGCTCTCTGAGCAGGTAGGCCTCTGTCTAAAGGTTAGTTTTACGCCAGGTTGTATATTATTCTAACGAGGGTCCCAAGGATACAGAAGCGTCCCATCCAAGACGACCATTACACTATTACGAGATCACTTCCCTTTTAGCATAGACACACACCCACCTGTTAACAAAAGCGTTTACTCAAGAGGATAACGCTGATTTAAGTTCATTTTGATATGATTGGCAGGTCTGTTTATAACACTGCATCTTGCTGCCCTTTGTGCACAGACAGGACAACTGTGTGGTTCACATGTCTCCGTCCTGACACTCAGACACACACACAAGCAATACCAGCATTAGAACACAACACACAAGGCAGCAATGGGCAATGCTGACAGAGTATCAACAGTGGCATTTGATCTTGGGGCAGTTAGGCCCCTGGGACCAGGGGCAGGATCACACAGCTCTCCACCCTCTAAAGGGTGACCAGTGCCTCTACAGCCCAGACAACAATTCTGGTTTAACATCAGCATGACAACCTCCAAACCCCAGCACTGGCAGCACAGTTTGTTTTCCATTCAAGAACCCACAGTTCAGTAGAATTCCTAGAAATACGTTTGAAGCAACTTGCACAGAAGTGATTCACAGGCACGACGTAGCTGCAATAAGACGAGAGAAGCAACCCCTCCCTCCTTCCAACGGTGCTGCTCACTTCCTGACCCGACATTTATGTGGTGACCAGCTAAACTCTACCACATTATGGCCTGCAGCAAAGTTGTTTAGCATTGATGGCCCAGATACCCCAAACCAGCACCACAGAAAGGATCCTTTCAGTGAATCGGCTTATGTAACGTGCCAACAGGGCTGCGTGAAGACAGAGGCTGCTGTGATGTTGCTGCTGTCTGAATTAAAGGATCCTGTGAAGTGAATCTGCTATGCTTCCTCAAATGCAAATGCAATCTTTCTTTGCAGGGTATCTGTCTCATTACAGATGAACATCTACACATTCATCTTGCATAAGACAGCTCATATGACCGCATTCACATTACGACATTTAAACTTTGACTGCTTGACTTATAATCAAACTATATTGCCTTGCAACGACCTATCAGGGGTAGACATTCATTACAAAGCTTATATTGAAGCACCGTGTTCACTATGTTTTAGTTATAGCACAACGGGATCTCGTGAGGACCTTGTATAATAGTCCAGTGCAGAAGGCAGACGCAAGCCACAGCATGCTACACTGACAGATCTCTTAACGCCAATAAGAGCCCCTGCGGTTTTGTCTTTTAAAGCTCCAGTCAGCACTTGATCATGGCTCTACAGAAGTTAATGTACATCTAAGGAAGTCCCCAGAGATTTAGTTCACATAAGAGTCCGGTTTCAATGGGCTGTACCCCTGGCACTACCGCAACAGTCTGAGGTCAGTGTAATACGAGACAAAGGGAAGAGGCGTTCCTCGTTTTTCAACTGGAAATGCAACATGGTAAATTAACATGTAGCTCAGCAAAATCTGATTACATGCCCTGACATTTTTGAGTGAAATTAGTGCCTTAAATAAACTCACTAATCTGAAAGGAATTAACTTGGGTTAGGGTTTCCACAGAACCATACTGCCCCCTTTTGACATTTAATGGAACTACATGGAATTAGTAATCATGTCTAAGCACAATCACACTGAAATGGAAAGGCATAAAGACCTTAAGGAAATTACAGGTAAATGTCTCAGCATTAGAGATTAATTCCAAACAGCAGTTAATTCCAAATACATTTATTGGTATATTCATCCACTGTACAACGTAATCAGCTTGACATGTAGTTACTGACACCTCTTGGGACGGGGAAATCGACAAAGATGGAGACTTTTTTTTTTCCACATCAACTTCCAACCTGAAGACAGACAAATGTGCAAACCAGAGTCTGCTACAGTTAATGCTACACAACACAAGTATTCACTATACCAAATTTAGAAAAATGGGCAACTTTAACAAGCACCCCACTACCACCTCAAAGACCTGCTAGTAATCAGACATGTGCAGGCCATCAGCAGCCATGGCGGGGGGGGGGGGGGGGGTGCAGGGTCCCGTACCTGATCCCACGGCAGCGTTACTCCAGGGCTTTGACGATGGCCTCGTTGGCCTCTATGCTGACCTGGACCTCTGCCCTGGACGCCTCATCTGAAGTGGTGCCCAGCTCCGCCTGTGCCTTCTCTAGGTTAGCTTTCGCTACCTACGCAACGGATTTGAAAGATTCATCGTTATCGTCATATGAAGTCGACCTTTCCTCCCCCCCCTCCCGGCATGTGATGAGTTACAGTCTGGACATTACTTTTCACAAAGATAAAAAAGCTCTTTTTGTGAGGTCAAACAAAATGTTAAAGAACCATAATATTTGTGGGAGGGGTGCAAGGAGCAACATCCCCCCAATAGCAGAGCACATTAGCATGGCCTCTTTCCTGTGAGGGACATTTGTTATGGTGGCGATTACACCGCTGTAAAGGCCAAACATTGCTGGGAGTTAAAGGTCTCCCAGTGGGGATTTGACTCCTCTGCTCCACTTCAACGAGGACTGACCTTTCCTTCCTTATTAACCGCACAGACCCTGAGCACTCCCATCACTGGCAAGAATAAAAAGTCATTTGTTTCTATGGACTAAACTTCTGGAAAAAAAAAACCCCTCTCTCTCTCTCTCGAGATGAAAGGTCCAAGTTTTTCTACCATGTTATTAAACTATCAACATCAAGAGGTATGACAAGGCCATCTATGGACTTTAGATGGTGACAGTTACAAAAGGGATATTTCAATAGCGAAAACAATTGTGGGGATGCAATTTAAAATCATGCTGAGAAAAACACACACATACACACAAAATTGCCCTCGAGTCTAAGGTTGGGAAAGAGGGATGTGGTGTAAACCAAAGTCCCCTGTGCTACAAAAATCCAGCAATTCCAACCACTGCAATCATTAAACAAAACCCAAAGATGTGACTGATTGCAAACACCACTGAAATCAACACTGCAAAAATGAAATTTAAAGATCTGTTAAGGATTTCACAATTATGCAGAAGCCTGGAGGCCAAGTTTGAAATGTGCAATAGTTCATCTGGCCTGAGCGTATGTAGATACACAGGCAGGCGCATTCTGACTGTCAACAGGAATTTGTGAATGAGAAATAATCTAAAATCTGTCAGATGCATTTGATCTCATTATTGAAACTGACATCATAGAAGAAGAAAAAATAAACAACAATTTAATAATTATTTTAACTTATACTGTGTAAAGAACACAAATTAATCTATTTTGCCATGTTTACATACACACTTCCTAGTCAGACATAATAAAATAGTGAAACTATTTCATGTCATTATATTGCTATGTATTGTCATTGTGATATATCATACAATATATTAAAGCTAAGCTAAAAATATTGCAGCCCTGATGTGAGGATCAGGATGAAACAAAAATATATATATTAGAAACCTTATTTAAATATTTTGGCTTTCTTTGAGGTCAGTACTGAAAATGCTAATAAAGCATTTTTGATAAGCAGTCAATATATTGTCTTGTTCTGCAGTGAAGTGGACCACCAAACAAGATTTCATTATGAGAGATTTCATTATGAGGAATCCAAATTTTCTAACATTCAATTGTACAGACAACAGGTTTTCATTTTCACTAAACACATTAACTGTTTTTAGGATACTTAGAACAATTATGTACAAGTGGTCGGTAAATGGTAGTTATATTCACAAAACTACTGATGTGATATGAAAATGCATTGGCAGATGTGTCCGGTAAAGACATACATCCGTCCCCAAGAAGCATGCCTGCTCTGTATGCTTTTCTTTCTCCAGAACAACCACCAACAACTCTTCGCTGGTATGCTGGAAGAAGACACTAAATTGTGTTGTTTGGGGAACTCGAGGTCCAGAACATGGAAACACCAATTTATATAATGGATATAAAAGCGTATCATTTGCTGGGCTTTGCTTACAGCGAGATCCAGGCTGTCCAAGGGCACGGCCTCTTCAGCGAGCAGCTGCACGGAGGAGTCGGTGTTGACAGTGACTGAGCCACTACTCACTACAACACATCAAACACACCAAAAATTATTGAAATGACCAGATAACCAGATCATTTACTTACATCAACAAACAGCACTGTGAGTGTCAAGCTGCTGGGTTGCTTGTGTGCATTTCCCCTTCTGTAGTATAAAGAACGGGGAAAAGATGCAGCCTTTGGTCACACAACATATATTCGGACAAGACTATGGCTGAAGGAGGGGGATTTGCTCTCTCTCAATACAACACGGCCCTGAGGTGCCTCAGAGAAAGCAGCACTGCTTGCCAGATCTTCAGAGATGCTCATTTCAATTCAAGGTGTAGAACCTGGATTTATCCTTCATCTTAAGCACAGACTACTCGATATACAGAGATCAGAACACACACAAACACAGACAGCAAAATCGCACCAAAATACTTAGACGAAGACCCGTCCTCGCTGAAGACGGTAACCACCCCAGGTCGCAACACCTGTAGTGTGGGGACGTGGGCTGGGAGGATCCCGAAGGCGCCGGTCAGAGTCGGGACATCCACCTGTTTCACGCTGGCTGCCTTGAAGAACACCTGCAAACACACAATGTCAGACACGCAGAGCTACCGTGTCCCCAAAGCTCACCCTGTCCTTGTGAAGGAAGACCACACTCCACCTGATCTGAGGGATTAAACGACCTGAACTTGACCAGTCCAGACAAGGAGGACGGTGACATTCCTGCATTAACACCGTTATGATAGCAACTTACAACCACCCACAGCCCTCTACGTACCAGCATTTCGAGAAAACATTAAAATATTTAAGTTAGAATTACAATTATAATTTTTACTAGCCAGTCAATGCGTGAACGTTAATAAACGATCGATAAATGTCGATAAATGAGCCAGTTAGCCGCGCTGGCCGCACCAGGCCCAGGCGCTTCCGCCGCGGAGCTCCTACCTCGGTCGGCGAGGCGAAAGTGAAGGACATCTGCGGCGCAGAAGTGGCCGCTTCTGCATAAGCCCGCGCCGGCCTCAGCACAGGGCCCGCACGGCGAAGGAGCAACCTGGCGGCTATCATTGCTGCTTTAACCAAACGTGAAGAGATGGACCTTTATATCGTAGTGAAGCAAGCTGGAGTCCCCCCAAGCCGAGCGAATAGACGAGTGCACCGCTGATGGCACAAGGGCACCGGGAAACTACCCATAAGCCCCTGCGAGTTTCAGGCGAGTTGTGGGGGGTGTAGTCCTCCACGGGTAAACGCCTGCCTACAAAAATCGACAACTACTGTGGAACTACTGTGGAACTAGTTCTACTACTATCATAATGACTTGTTAATTATTCTTCAGTTTATCAGACGCACGCCTTATACCAAAACATAAACTTAACTACGTCTGCAATTTTCAACTAAATGTAATAGGTAACAATTTAGGCGAATGTAATTGGTTGAATGTGCTCGTTGGCCAGAGGGCGGCGCCCGGTCACCATGAAACGTGGTCAGTGGTAATTTGGGTTAACAAAGCTTGACAAAACGATGTTCATAAACAGGCACATACTTTCCCTCCGTGCTCTTCTTCAATATCTCCGTAAACACTCTGTTGTGTTAAGATACCTAATTTTAACAATTGTTATGAGCCGTCGTAATAGCTTCATGTAACTACAACATTCCTTAGATTTTTATTTTAGATTTAGATTTATTGTAGACTGTATTTATTGGGTGACAAAGTAAAGCATGACTAAGCATATGCTAAGTAGTAACAGTTCATTTAACCTAATGAGCAAATTCCGGGGATTACCTCGATTACTTAGATGTAAACTGGCTGACAAAATGATTTATGCCTTGACAGATTTTTTTGTGCACCTCATTATACATTAATGTAGGAACCCAATCTATGATGTCACTCCTTCGCCTTATCTCACCTGCTACGTCACACGGTGCTCTCCGGGTGGGCGTGGCTAACGCTGGGATTTCATTCATAAATACATATTGGTTTCAAACTGCTATAAACGTGCTGGGAGAAGCTCGTTTGCTTTCGTCGAAGGATTCTTACATGGAACATATAAATTATAATTAGGTAAGAAAACGTCCCATGTGATTATTTACTTGCGGTATGTCTGTTATTTGTTTCTTTTGAACAACTGCCATTTCTGTATATTATTTTATTTTTTGCTATGTAGCAAAATGTATTTCTGCTGAGCTGCGTAGTCTCTGCCGTTCGCAGTCCAAGAATCCTGTAGCTTATGAAGTCTTAAGAAACCGTGTGGTACCTCCATGATCGTCTTGCCTACTGTAGAAGCAGAAATCAGCTGCTCCAGTGATGATCACTGAGTGCCTCAAGCAGAAGAATAAGATTGTGCCGGTGATGCTTCTCAGCCGGTACAGTTATCTGCCACGGTTATTTACTACTGAAGTATCGACTGCTTAAGTTGAAATGATGTTTGCATTAGGTGATTAGTTCGTATCCCACCAAAATAAACGACGCGTCTGTATGATGTGCAGCATTAATACGGGACGCAACAGTCAATGCGATTGTGCTGGTTAATTCAGAACCAGTTGCACTCTCGTGTTTTGTCGTTCACCTTTTCGGGAAGGGTGTTTTTGTGCGAACATTGCAAAGACAATGTGTAGTTGAATACAGCAGCTGCGCCCTGGGCACTGCCTCGCTCATCAATCATTTATGATACAGTAGTAGGTTTGCCCTATCATTACAATTCTACAACCTGTGAAAATGTGCTAACATTTAATAATCCGATTCGTTGGATTTAGCCAGTGTCAAGTAGTATTCTTCTTTATATTGTAAATAGACGGAACCGAAGAGATTAAAGTATGTAAGACTGTTAACTACTGTATTGATGCAAGGCTGTCATCGAATATTCTTGAAAAAGTGGCCAACGCTTCATTAAAATGTGTGTGGGGGGGGCATGATCTCTGAGCTGAAGGTCTGTTAGTTTTGTCAGATGAAATGTAACACGTTCTGAATCTCAGGCAAAATCATAATAAAGGCAAAGTCATTTCATGTGGGCTAGTGAGGATTCATTGGTGGGGGGTGGGGGGGGGGGGGGGGTTAGAGAGGGAGAGAGAGAAGGATAATGTTGAGCTGTTATGAGGCTACCAGGTGGGTGGGCATAGGCTAGCTCACTATGCAGCAGGAATCAGAAGCTTTGCAACGACACACACAGAGCACTGCTCACTCGCACATGCGGGCACACACATGCGGGCACACACATGCGGGCACACACATGCGCACACGCAGACAGCAGCTTGGCACTGAGGAAGCAGAGACAGTTCTCTCTCTCTGCATGTTCCCGTTTCCCCGCCGTGTGAGTGGACCTGCCTGGAAGGTGAGTGTGAATGTGGCTTCATGCATGTGTTTGTGTCTGTGAGTGTAGTAGACGGACCGAGAAGATGACGTGAGAGTGCGAAATGGGGAGGAACAGAATGAGAGAGAGAGAGAGAGAGAGAGAGAGAGAGAGATGTGTGGTTTAAGCAGAAGCTGTAGCAATAATGGCATCAGAGGGAGAAGACAATTTGCCAGGCCGCAGCTGCCAGAGAACTGAATCCATCGCCTCATCTTACAGTAAAGACCGTCAGGAGAGCAGGACTTCAACCGGACCACCATGCAGTAGTCAGACAGCGTTCTGTGTTCTTCATAAACCTACACTATTGTCTGTGCCGAAGTCATTCAGCAAAGATAAAGGCAGGTCTCCGTGTTCTCCTCAGTCGAGTAGCATATGCTACCAAAAATGACTTTATGCCATGTCAGAGAAGCAAAACCGCTCCATGGTTCTGCAAAGCCTCAATAAAAACAGCTGCGTGTCATTCTCAGGGGGACGCACTCTCTGGCCTGGACCATGAGCAATGAGTCTGCCGTGTGGAACAACCTAACAGAAAGGCCCACAGTAAGTCCGGTCTTCGCCCACCCCTCTGTGTCTCACACGCTTCAGTTCTCTCTCTCCCCCTGCCTTCCTTCATTACCTCTAGGCTCTTTCTCTAGAAGTATCTCCAGAGAAGCAAAAGAGAAAATATCCTGTTCTGTGCATACAGTAATTGAATTCACTGCCAGATTTAAACAGATTAACGCTGCAAGAGAACTTTCAGTCGAACTGTAGAAAGCTAAGACAAGGAATGTAATACACATGAGCATTGCTTACAGTATCAATCTTCAGCATCTGCTTTATTAATTTATTAATGAGAAATCATCAACATCAACTTTATTAATTTATTAACGAGAAATATTTATATTCGAGCATTTTCTCACAAGGAAACCACGAATACAGAAAATATTTAGAACTGATGACAACTCTATTGCTTTTCTATAAACTTCGACCTTGTCATAAATTATAATGGTTCTGGATGCAGGCCATGTCTAGGCTTGTCTTTGTTAAATACTGTTATTGCAAAGAAGATGAAGTTTGTTTTTGATCTGTAGAACACATCTCTCTCTCTCTCTCTCTCTCTCTCTCTCTCTCTCTCTCTCTCTCTCTCTCTCTCTCTCTCTCTCTCTCCCCCTCTCTCTCTCTCTCTCCCTCCAAGGAACCAGTAAGTTAATGACTGACTTATTGGCCTTTATATATTCATTCTGGATCAACCAGTTCTGTAATGTAATAGAGCTGCATTTTAACACAATGACTTTCACAGCTCTGCCTGCCTGGTATCCAAATAGTATCATCCATTGTTTGGCTGTAGTCTTTCAGACAATTAATACTCAGGTAATGGCGGAAGTTGTCTGTACTAAAAGAGAGAAAAGGAGGGTAATTACACGGTGTTATATGTACAGCTTAAAGACTTTTTTGTTTCCTGCTCATGCATTAATTTAACTTATAGAGGGCTCATCTGGATAGATGGGCACAAATGACAGTTAAACAGGTGGTTCTGTGCATCTCGGTGCTTTGATCTCTTGGAGAATAAAGCTTGAGTCTAATGTGCTCGTTTTGCTGGCATGGATCTATACTGCTGGGTCTTTGCAAACCCTGCGCTCCACCAAGCAGTGAACACTGTACTTAACAGCTCAATTCAGGAATAAAAGCACTCACACCTGTGTCCTCCTCGCCCTCCCCCCACCCACGACCGCCGAGAGACAAGAGCTCGCCTGCCATACACCACATAAGAGCTTTCATGCAAACTCTCAAGGACTGTGTGTGCGTGTGTGTGTGCCTGTGTGCGTGTGTGTGTGCCTGTGCTTTATCATTTGAAATTAAAGTTTAGATATCAAATGGATGCTGCTTTTCAAGCTCTGAATTGACCAGAACATAATTCTGTCTCCATTTCCATCATACCACACCACCGTACCGTACATTACATTTTTTGTATCTATTCTTGTTATGTGATGGTTTGGTATAAGGAAGAGAATTAAATCCAGAGTGAAAGCTTCAGTGTGGATGCTCCTGCCTGAGTGGCATCTCCACGGTGTTTGTTCAGGAGTTCTCCCTGGAGCCTGGGGAGCGGGATGGATACGTCCTACTACTCGTCCTCCTGTCCATCTTCCTTGGGGGGTCGCTGGTCCTGCTCTCTGTCCTGCTGATCACCTGCCGACGCTTCTGCGATGGGGATCGTCTCTATGCACAGTGAGGCAAAAACATCTTGCTTTCTCAATGTACACACACACACACACACACACACACAAACCCCATCAGCTAGTAAAGATATGATACCCCAATAAGGTTTATGAGTTCCTACATATAAATACTTTTTACTTTCACACAACCAGTGACTACATTTTATGTTAATTTAGAATTCTTTTATAAATGTTAATAAACCATGTTTGTTTCAAATTACAAACATGCAAATACAATAGTCATGTTTGTGCTGGCTAGACCCTTTCCTATCAAGGATCATCAAGTGATACACATATACAGAGTAATACTCAACGCAGGCAATATAACTACTGCTAAATTTGGTGCAGGACAATACAGACAGTTCAAGAACTGCTGCTATGACCACTGTGCACAGTAGCCCCAAAGACGACGGGAACTATGGTGGGATCCACAATGGTGTGATCCACAATGGTGTGATCCACAATGATGTGATCCACAATGGTGGGATCCACAATGATGTGATCCACAATGGTGTGATCCACAATGGTGGGATCCACAATGATGTGATCCACAATGATGTGATCCACAATGGTGTGATCCACAATGATGTGATCCACAATGGTGTGATCCACAATGGTGGGATCCACAATGATGTGATCCACAATGGTGGGATCCACAATGATGTAATCCACAATGATGTGATCCACAATGGTGTGATCCACAATGGTGGGATCCACAATGGTGTGATCCACAATGATGGGATCCACAATGATGTGATCCACAATGGTGTGATCCACAATGATGTGATCCACAATGGTGGGATCCACAATGATGTGATCCACAATGGTGTGATCCACAATGGTGTGATCCACAATGATGTGATCCACAATGGTGGGATCCACAATGATGTGATCCACAATGGTGTGATCCACAATGGTGTGATCCACAATGATGTGATCCACAATGGTGTGATCCACAATGGTGTGATCCACTGAGCCTAGTGCAGGATAAGCATAGGGAGAGATGCTGTTAATGATAGCTGTTTTTTTATTTTCAGTGTGGGACCCCCACAGAGTGGTTGGTAATGACTTTAGTTTATCCAGCCTGAGGTATATTATAAAACTGTTTGAGAAGCTGGTGTTCAAACTCTTTGGCAATCCAGATGCACAGCACATTGGTTGTTGTACAGCTGTTCTTTCACTTATTTGTGATCGCTGAGCTTTGACAAGTTCACAGTTCACAGTTCCCATGCTGATCCACGTTCCTAGTTCTGGAAGCCTTTCTGTTGGGATCAGGCGTGGTGCCCTTAAATAGACCTCCGCCTGTACGCCTGTGTGCTGCTGAGCACATACGAGCCAGATGTGGTGTGTTGACTGACAGGCAGTGACTGTGTGAGCTGCCTGTAGTGTGTGGTGGCTGACAGGCAGTGACTGTGAGAGCTGGCTGTAGTGTGTTGTGGCTGACAGGCAGTGACTGTGAGAGCTGGCTGTAGTGTGTGGGGGCTGACAGGCAGTGACTGTGAGAGCTGGCTGTAGTGTGTGGGGGCTGACAGGCAGTGACTGTGAGAGCTGGCTGTAGTGTGTTGTGGCTGACAGGCAGTGACTGTGAGAGCTGGCTGTAGTGTGTGGGGGCTGACAGGCAGTGACTGTGAGAGCTGGCTGTAGTGTGTGGGGGCTGACAGGCAGTGACTGTGAGAGCTGGCTGTAGTGTGTTGTGGCTGACAGGCAGTGACTGTGAGAGCTGGCTGTAGTGTGTTGTGGCTGACAGGCTGTGACTGTGAGAGCTGGCTGTAGTGTGTTGTGGCTGACAGGCAGTGACTGTGAGAGCTGGCTGTAGTGTGTTGTGGCTGACAAGCAGTGACTGTGAGAGCTGGCTGTAGTGTGTTGTGGCTGACAGGCAGTGACTGTGAGAGCTGGCTGTAGTGTGTTGTGGCTGACAGGCAGTGACTGTGAGAGCTGGCTGTAGTGTGTGGGGGCTGACAGGCAGTGACTGTGAGAGCTGGCTGTAGTGTGTGGTGGCTGACAGGCAGTGACTGTGAGAGCTGGCTGTAGTGTGTTGTGGCTGACAGGCAGTGACTGTGAGAGCTGGCTGTAGTGTGTTGTGGCTGACAGGCAGTGACTGTGAGAGCTGGCTGTAGTGTGTTGTGGCTGACAGGCAGTGACTGTGAGAGCTGGCTGTAGTGTGTTGTGGCTGACAGGCAGTGACTGTGAGAGCTGGCTGTAGTGTGTGGGGGCTGACAGGCAGTGACTGTGAGAGCTGGCTGTAGTGTGTGGGGGCTGACAGGCAGTGACTGTGAGAGCTGGCTGTAGTGTGTGGTGGCTGACAGGCAGTGACTGTGAGAGCTGGCTGTAGTGTGTTGTGGCTGACAGGCAGTGACTGTGAGAGCTGGCTGTAGTGTGTTGTGGCTGACAGGCAGTGACTGTGAGAGCTGGCTGTAGTGTGTTGTGGCTGACAGGCAGTGACTGTGAGAGCTGGCTGTAGTGTGTGGGGGCTGACAGGCAGTGACTGTGAGAGCTGGCTGTAGTGTGTTGTGGCTGACAGGCAGTGACTGTGAGAGCTGGCTGTAGTGTGTGGTGGCTGACAGGCAGTGACTGTGAGAGCTGACTGTAGTGTGTTGTGGCTGACAGGCTGTGTGACTGGCCTGCAGCGCTGCAAACTCCCACAAATGACGAGGCTAATGAGATCTCATAGCAGCCATCAGGCATGATTAATCTTTCCCTGGTGTGCGGAGTACGTGCCGACACACACACTTACACACACACACACACACACACACACACACACACACACACAGTGGTGCAGAGTCATAGAGTGCGGATCGTATGGTTGGGAAAGCGCCCCCAGTTTATTTTCACTGCTCCACAAACCCATATGGGCAGAGAACCTGTCGCTATTACTGCGTGTCATTTATGCAAATAGCTCAGTAGACCGAGTTCATGAGACTCAGCACATTTGATTGTCATTTCATTATGGATATGCGATGAAAGGCTGTCTGCACCATCACATCAATGTGACTTGCTCATTCTCCTTTTCTGCTGGAAGGTTCATTCTATGCTTCAGAGCCAGAGACGATCCAGAGAAGACCACCACCTCCTATCTCGAGGAGTCACAGCCAGTGCATGGTACAATGGTCTAAGCTTCTTTCCAATATCTTAGATATCAAGGTTCAGTTAAGTGGATATTGTGTCTGGTCCACATTGCCTGTGTCAAAAATCCAAAAAAAAAAAATCCATTCCTTAGACCTGGGGGATATATGAGGAACGTAGGTGGTTTTTTGCATTTTGCCTCATACGTGAGTGTCTTGCAACAGTGCAGCCGGCAGCATTTGTGGTCTCTTGGCTGCAGAGATCACGATCCGCGTGGACGAGGCAGAGTGCCTGTCAGCCAGTTCCCATGACGAGGAGACGGAACGCTTCCTCTCCACGGGAACCACGGGCCGCCGGGTGTCTTTCAACGAGGCGGCGCTCTTTGACCATGGCAAGAAGGCCCAGGAGAAAGGTCGAAGGTCAGCTACCCACTCTCGCCCACCTTTCATTTGCTGGGCACTGTATGTTTGCCAAAGACAAGCACAGCTTGACCAAGTCTGATTGGGACGTGATACTGTGGCATTTTCACAGAGAATGTTAAACAGGAAGAATCTTTGCACCTGGTAATATTTTCTGTAAGACTGTAATATCATCAGCTCGTTTGACAGGATAAAAATGAAGCAGCATGCAGGTTTAGAGGATGTGAATTACAGAGTCTGTTTTCATATGGCTATATTGCCCAGCCTACATTTTCTCTGAGGACTTGTATGTACCGCACACCCACGCTACACTACGTGCAGCGTACAACACACTTGTGTGTTCTTTTCTGTGTGTCCGGAAAGGCCATCCTATGTGCCCCCTCTCTCCCTCTCTCTCCATTTTTCTCCCTCTCTCTCTCCCTCCCTCACAACGGCCTCAGGTACACGCTCACTGAGGGCGACTTCCACCACCTGAAGAACGCCAGACTCACCCATCTCCACCTTCCTCCACCTGCGCTCAAGATCGTCACAATCCACGAGTGTGAGTCATCGGAGAACAGCATCGCCATGGCAACCCGCCCCGTCGCTAAATCCAGCCTCTCCATCTTCCAGGTGATGCCTGCCGGGTGACTCGGGCTCTTGCAGGGGTGGTGCGGTGCCGGGACTCTCGTGGGTCGGCAGTGCGTGACCGTGACCCCGGCGGAGGCCGGTCGTGTTTATTAAACAGAGGGCTACTCTCAACACCATTCATTGCTCTCCAGATTATTGGATTTCCGAGTGCTAATTCAGTGCGAAGGCTTCTGTGTCATATACAAGTGGATCCTTGAAGTTTGGCACACACTCCTAAATGGGCAGACATTTCATTTTAGGATACCCACTGCCGTTCTAGTAACACGAACCGAGAGGCCGCAGGAACATTTGGTGAGCTGAGCGTGGCCTGCTGTGACAGCCCAGGCAGTAAAGCTGCGTTCTCTGTTTGTGTGCCCAGCCTCCGCTGTGCCCGTTGCCACAAACTGCCCTCATCAGCCTGAGCGGTAGTCCCAGCTCCGCCCTGCCAGGTGACACCCTCAACTCCACTGTGGATGCCAGCTTCTGTGAGAGCCCACCAACTCCTGGACCGGAGTTTCTGAGCCCTAGCTTGGTGAGTTACTATCTTTCACACACACACGCACACACACACACACACACACACACACACACACACACACACACACACACACACACATATGCCAAGACAACCTGGAGCCAAGCAAGCTGCTCACGAGAATTATAAATGGCCAAGGAACAATCATCTGTCATGGTGGTAAACTGTGTTGCGTGTCTGTGATGGTGGTGCTAACTCTAGATGAACAAACAAGCAGGGGTAATATGTATCTACACACTCATTGCGTTATGCTCTATGTTTATGTGTATCTATGTATTAGCATCTCTCATTTTTCAAACTTTTCCGTTTCATGATTAGAAAGTGAATAAAAGGAGCTTTCTGTTTGTAAATAAATATTTAAAACCCAAATATTCAGTTGGAGAACTGACAGATTTGGAGAACTGACAGATTTGCTCTTAACTGATTGCATTAAAGGGAATTCTCGGTGCCACCACACAGATGGAAGTGGGAGGAGCCAGGAATGGAGGCAGCCCAGGGAGTGGACGGGAGAGGCTGTCAATCTCAGCTCGGCCCTCCTCCTCGGGCACCAGCCCTCAGGGCCCAGTGGTGCAGTTCTTCACCAAGCTCCGTCGCCACGCCAGTCTGGAGGGTGCTAGCCCCTACTTCAAGATCAAGAGATGGAGGTTTGACAGCAACCAGAGGGCATCCAGTCTGGATACCAGAGGTACACCCCACCCCCCGAGCTCAGGCCGCTATCAGAGATCTCTCTGTTAAAAAACTATAATCAAACAAACACAAATATGCAAGAAACATATATTTTTATTTTTTCAATGCCTTAAATCTTTATTTAACAGCTTCCATGTTTGGGTAATACCCTGCCCAAGCCGACACAGTTCATGCCAAGGAGATTTTTCTATCACAGGGGTACTCAACTGGATCCGGACCCGAACGCAGTCCTGTCCGGACCCAATCTCATTCCTGATTAACTGGATACGGACCAAAACAAAACCGTAGCATTTATTTCAGGGCTATTGAAAAAACACTCCGTCACGAGTGTTACGTTCCCCACCCCCGCTCAACAACTTACGTTCGCCCCCCCCCCCCCCCCCCCCCCCCCCCCCCCCCCCCCCCGCTCAACAACTTATGTTCGCCACCCACCGCCCGCACCGGACCTCAGGTCACAGGTATCTGCCAAAATTGGACCGCGGACAAATTTAGTTGAGTACGCCTGTTCTATCACTTTCAGGGAACTAATAAGTCTTCATTATGGCTACATTACAAATTCATTTGTTTTTTGTGCTTTGTCTCTGTATCTGTTTATTAGCAAAGAAAGGTTAATTTGTCAACCCATCCAATAAAAAAACCCATACATGAATATATGAAAGCATACTGTGAAAACACAATGACAGTGATCAGTAATAATAACTAATTGGATTCACCTGTTATGTCCTTAAAACACATTGTTAAAAACCTTTCAGAACTGAATAGTTTGATGAGGATAAAAAAAAGTATGGAAGCCTCCTGCTGAGCTAACGCTGGATCAAACTGATGAAACTGTTTCATTCTGTTACTCACCTGTGAGACAGCCATTGCAGTTGGTTGCTTTCCATGTACTGTAATACAGTCCTAAGTGGATATGTGGGAATTGAAGAGCATGTTGTGAACGGTGATGAATAGTATGTCCAGTAATGAGTTCTGTCTCTTCATATAGACGCAATACAGGTGGTAATGCGGTTCTAAACAGTGTTTTGAATCCAGACAACAGCCATTTTCTTGCTCTGAGGGGGAACGAACTCGTACAGCATGGCAAAGCTTATCATGAAAAGAAGGTTCAAGGGTTTTCGGGCCACCGCTCCCGCAGAGGACAGCCGATTACCGCGGACAGTCGTTACATCGCAGTCGTAAGGGCCAGGGCATAGTGTTGAATTGGAGCGGGCGCATGTATGTGTCCGTGCATGTATGTGTGAGTGGGTGTTACGAGGAACAGACCAGACTTCTCTGTGCAATGATTTCACACATTTTCACCTCTTCATTTCACACAGGAAGAGGATTCATTACATCCTTACATGTAAAAGTGCTGAGCAGATGTTGCTCATAGATGTCTATTTCTCCAGAAGCATCGGGCTGGAGTAGACAAGGTTATGAACAAGCGCGGTTGTTAAGGTGAAAAAGCGTGCGATCAGGCTAACCGTGGGTCCACGGATGTGGTGCTCACAGCAGGCACTCTGTCTCACAGGCTCCCCGAAGAGGAAACCCTTCCAGAGGCAGCGTGCCGCTAGCGAGAGCATGGACCAGGACGAGCCCGGCACCCACCACATCGATCTCATCCAGTACATCGCCCGCACCAAGGACTTGGCCTACTGCCCGAGCAGGCCTTCGGCCCCGCCTCCACCCCGCCTGCTCTCCCCTCCGACCACGCCCCCACCGTCCCTCGGCAGGTATCTTTAATTCCCTTCCCCCATCCATCCATCCTCCACTGCAGCCATCCACCTCTGCCCCGCCTCCTGAGCACCTCGCCCCGCCTCCCGAGCGCCTTGCCACGCCTCCCGAGCGCCTCGCCACGCCTCCTGAGCCAGGCGTTCCAAGCCGGGGCACTAACGCAGAGCCCCAGCAGGGCAGTATTGACCTAGTTAGCGGGAGGTTCAGAAGATGGGCCAAACAGCAGCAGGGTGCTACGGGGCTGAGTGCAGTGCCCCGGTGGATTGTTTGAGACATCTCATATCTTGGCCTGTACGTCATCCATGAATGATTTCATAAGCTTTTTCATTGCTTTTTACATCGACATGTATGGGGACTCATAGCTACGGTACAGTTCTCACACTTGAACCACTAGTGCGTGGTATAGTGTGCAGTGCGCCATCTGTCCTTTAGTGCTAACATCTGCTTGGATCTCCTCGTGCGTGGCTGAAAGGCGGTGGAAAAAAAAACATTGTGCAATATATAGACCAATCGAAGCATCACGGAGGAACCTACGGTGTGATTCCATCGCTGGCTCTGCGTGAGGTCTCTGATTGTCTCTGATGGGTCTTTTATGCTACATTTTTCAGGTTAGAGGTGGAGGTGATGGTGGAGCCTAGCTACATCAGAGCAACGGGGCTGGGGGCTGTCGGCACCAGCACCGAGCCCCAAGATGAGGCTCCCGGGGTCTGCTGTCGTCAGGAGAGCGCAGACCCCCAGAGCCTCTACCGTGACATCTGGAGCCTGCGTGCTTCTCTGGAGAAGCACGTCTCCTCCGACCAGAGCAGCAACAACGACAAGGACTCGGTGCACAGCGACGCAGACAGCGTGTGCTCGCTTAGGCTTAGGACGGAGAAGGTGGGGCCGGCCAGACGCCCTTCCCAGGACATCGGAGACGGGACGGAGGGCGATGCCGATCTGCCACGGGACGAGGGCCTGGAAAAACGACGCAATCAGGACAGTTTGGATTCAGAGAGGGGCAGCGATGGAGAATCGGGGACCCGGAAGCTCCTGCAAATGGACAGCGGCTACGCCTCCATCGAGGCGCCGTGCCGAACTTCGGAGGAGGCGCGGCTGCTGCACGGCGACAGCGTGAGCGCGGACGGTTCGGCCGTGGAGCGCCGGCACTACTTCACCAGCTCTGGGCGTAGGGGGACTGTGTGTGAGAGCTTTGACACGGACATCTTCGACGAGGAGCTGGAGGAGGAGCCTGCGGGCGCCGGCGGAGGGGGCGGGGGCGTGGCCGAGGAGGGCGTGGCGTGGTCGCCGTACGGCCAGCCGTTCACTCAGTCTGACAGCCAGGTTCGTGCGCCTCCGCTGTCACGCCGGGACTACAGCATAGACGAGAAAACGGAGGCGCTCTTCCACGAGTTCCTGCGCCACGACCCCCAGTTTGACCAGCAGGGGTCGCCGCTGCGTCCCAAGCACCGGTCCCGCGTGCACCTGCGCAAGCAGTGGCAGCGATCCAAGCAGCACAGCGACCCCGGCCAGCGCTTCCACACGTCCTTCGACCGGTACCCGCATGCCGCTCCGCCGTGGGGAGACCGTTAACTACCCCCTGGAGAGCAGCTACCACAGCACACTCCCCCGGATCGTTAGTGCCCCGGACGAGGAGAACAGCGAGGGTTCGTCTGGCCTCCCTGACACGCCAAAGACCGACCAGAGCTCCGTGGTGGCCCACGAGACCGCTTTGAAAGATGAGTCTCCCAGCACTGACGGCAGTGGACGTTCAAAGGACGGGGCGGAGCTTTTGACCTCCACGCCCCTTTCTGTAACTGACAGCACTATGGAGCAACCGGAGATCCCAGCTGACGAACCCGTGCAGACTGGCCCGCCCTTTGAGTCAGCAGAAGAGCTTTCGCCCCAGCAGCTGTCCGATGTAGGTTGCGGCCCCCAGACCGTCTCAGCCGAACTGAGCGATAAGATGGCTGCCAACCTCGAGGAGCGCCTCTACTCGGGCCTTCGCAGGATCGGGGACCAGCCGGAGCGCACGCTGACTGCCACGCACACGCACACCTCCCCCGACCACAGCCCAGTGTAGCACACGGCTCCACCCCCTCCCGCCAACACCATACTCACATCTACAGGGCTTCAGTGTCCAAAGGTTTGGGGGAAGTCACCCTCAGAAACTGATCTGGGACCAGGTTGCATTGTCACTTTAGGATTAGGATCAGAACAGAGGGATGGGGAAAGCAGGTCCTTGGTCAGCTTTTACGAGGAATTCCTACCGACTTTATCTCCAGTGTTGAGTAAGTGGAGATCAAGACCCTTATCTCATCATATGACATTGAGTTACTTTTATAGAGCATTACAAATTGTCAGTCTTTTCTTTTTTCAGGCTCCATTTAGTTGACAAAAGCCAATATATTATCTGCACTAGGTAATCCACTGTGAAATTGGGTGCTATTTGACTTTCGATTAATTATTTCTTTTTGCATTGATTTGCCATCTTTTTATTCTGTATCTCAATTCACCATATTCCCCTTTTGGACAAAATGTTCTTAACTCTCTTTGATCCAATGACCAAAATTACTCTTTTTATCAATCTACACAGGCAAATGCAATCATTCATCAAACATGTTTTGCAGCTTTTTTGGAGCTGCTTGACTATTAGCATTTTAACCTTACAGTTATATCTACTGTTGGATCTGTTCCGTCTACATTTCTAAACAGCAATCATAGCCTGTGAACCAGTGAGTTCAAATGATGCCTCTCAAATAATATCCATCAAGTACCTTGATTTAATGTCCTGAAACATCGTGCTACATAGTCCGTTCCCAAACCAATGCTCCAGCTCAATCACCTAATTTACTAATCTGGCTGTAAAATAACACAAAACCTCTTGAATTTGGCATGATGAAATGAAGTATGTTTGTTGCACTACTGTGACCTGCGTAAGACCTCCAAGTTTGCGCCTTCATCAGAGGCCCAGAAAGCACGGTGTCCTTCATGAAGTGACCTTCTCATTGAAACGTGATTGGGTTATCTTAGGACTGCTGAAATGGGGAGAAGCTGCCCTTTTGTGAGATAAATGTAATGTCAGCTTTCTTTCTGACCATGATACTATGTTATTTATTTATTATGATTTTAATATTTAATGTTAATCTATGTGCATTTTTATGTTTAATATCTAAAGAATGAGAATTCTAAAGTTTACAGTTTTAGAGAATTTAGTGCCAAATATTTAGTGCTGAATAGGTCAGCTAACCTAATCTACACACGGCGATCAGCTTGAAGGAAAAAAAAAAGTAAAAGTCATGCTTTTGTGAGAAAGAGATTTGTGAAAACATCCCACAGTGGTGTGCCCCAAAGCCAGGCCTCTGTGAGGGTCTGAATGTGGCCTGCTCTGCCTCCAGAGTTATTCGCGTCTGATTGGATTTGATGAGGCTCACGCGGGTACATATTGTTTCCTGAACGCCGGTCACAGGCCCGCCACTATGCGCTCGTTAACGTTTTTATTTTCATGTGAAGAGAACAAAAGAGAAGTGTCCCCAAAAGGCCATTGACTGCACATCCGGCCTCTGGGAAAAATTACAAAGGGGTTGTTTGTGGTGAATCCCACGTCTACACATCACCCCGTGCAAGAGGAGCTCACTACGAATGCCACCATTCAAGTCAATACCAATTATCCAATGAAGGGGATTAAACACGGAGTTCCGATTCATGGATTCCTGTGGAGAATAGATGTGATTAGCAAATGCTTTTGGTAAAAGCCATTTGTGGATGTATGTGTTGAGTATGTGCAATCTTCTTTGATGAGGTTCGCGGGCTTGTAAACCTTCTAGACATATTTTTAATAATTTAGAGGAGAATCCAGTCTTCTGCCATTGAGTTGTGCTTTCCAGATGTGCTGGCCCTTGAAAGAAAGACAGGAGAGAATTGGTCTGTGTGGTGAACATACTTTAAAATGAGTCACAATGACATAGATGTAATAGCATGTGTTTATTGCTCTAACAATGCTAGAGAGATGGAGTGGGATAGAGAGAGAGAAAGAGAGAGAGCATTATTGGTACTATGACAGATATAATCTCTATAAACCATCTACAATTACCATTAACATTGCACTTGTATGTCTGTCAGAACTTATCAACTTTGACTGAATTGACTGGGTTCCCTTATATTACTGCCAGCACAAATCTGGCACCTACCTGCTGATTTGCTGTGTTCCATAACCAATCAAGAACAACAAAGAAAGCATAACCCAGCAGTCATAGGCACCCAGTACACCTGTATAGAGGGCAAAGTGTGTATAAGCACAACAGGGTCCCGTTGCAGATTCTAGAATAGTCTTGCTTTAATTAGGGTTAGACTCTAGTGGGGGCATTTGAGCGATATGTTTCGTCTGCTATCAAGTAGCCTGTCAAATTGATGCATTTGTGTGCATTGCTTTGCATGAACTGAAGCTGTTTTAGTAAAGATATCTGTTTTCTCTGAAATCTGAAATTCAGTACCGAATTAGACATACATATTGGATGCTTATTTGTTTGAAGCATAAAAAAATAGAAATCAAATGATATCAGTAATAATATATTTTTAAAATATTTAATGAAGTCTATATATTTTAGGGGTATGTCTTGCTGATTGATGAGACTTTGCAAGGAATATGTCAATGGCCAAAAAATATATATTACTTTTGCTAGTATATTTCCACTAGAGAAAGTATACATTTCTTTTGCAAGCTATATTTCCACAGAGATAAAAACATTTCTCTTTAATTGCTTGATATTTAAATAGCTCTATTCACAGAGGGAAAAATGCCAGAAAGATTGAATAAATTGCAAATTTTGTTTACCTCGATCTGTTTACTCTGGATCTTTTAAGCCTTGAGGGACCAACCAATGTAAATGTTTATTTTGGGATTGTTTTCCAAATAGTCAATAAAGAATGATGCATTATATCTGTACATGACTTGTCGTTCTATTCCCAGAAGAAAAAAGTCTACGTGTTAAAAGTCCCCCTTACAAATCTACTGTGAAGGTCATAGTTAAAGCTGAAAGTCCATCTTCTACTGGTGTGTGTGTGGAAGTGTGGAGTGTGGCATAGCGCTAGGGTGCTGGTCCTCCTCTCCACCCACGACAGGTACCGAAACCCTGCTGGGAACATCAAATATTCATATCAGCCGGGCTAATAAATTAAGGATGGCTGTGCAGTGATTATGATTCTAAATCAATAGCAACCTGGAGTATCCAGGAAGAGAGGACCCTTCGCCTCCAGATAGCTGACAATCGCTCAGCTGTCTGGGAACACAAACAACTGATACCATCTCCTGTTTCTGTGAGATGCATGCCTTCCATTCAGAGATTTTGGTGAATAACCATAGGCTCATAGCTGTGTGATATTAAAAACGTTTGCTGCATGGATATCAGTATAAGAGCACCACCATGTTGGAAAGGTAATTATACCAAAGCCATTAAAGCTTGGAGAGCCATTTCATGGATTTGGGGGTGTTTCACCATTTTAAAAAATGATTTTATTTAATTTCTGCCCTATAAGGCATCACAGTGTGATGTTCCAAACATGTTCTTATCGACCACAGGTCAAAACACCAATCAGAATGATAGATCTGTGCGGTGGCGTTGTGCAAGGGAGAGCAGTCCGTAATTGATGTTTTGAAGGCACAACCCAGTGAGCAGATCAAAGCCCGATAGATTCACTGCAGATACACTGTTTGCCTCTGGATCTCAATGCACACAACCAGACAGTCCTGTGAAGAATCACGCGTGGCTTTCGTTTACAGTCCCACTCACGTCAAGGCCATGATGTCCTGCAGAATTAAGACCGCGGACGATGAAAGAGAAGAAAGTCCACTGTGCCGGCCATGGTCCTATTTATAGTGCCCGTGCAAGCAGCTCTTGTTAGGATGACCACTACCTGACACGTACTGGTAGAATGATGAACCACACTTTCCCGCAGCGTTAGAGCAGGATATACGCCCTCTCGGATATACGCCCTCTCGGCCCCCAAGCCGGGATTGGGCACAGATTAGCTAAGCCATGGGCATCGTTGTAGTTTTCTCTGCTCACGCAAAAGGTCCAGACCAGAGATACACTGGCTCTGAGGTATGAGGCTGTGGGATTCAGCAAAAGAGGATGATGACTATGAAGCCCTCTCTGCTGTATGATCCATAGAGCAAAAGTGGTTCCTGAGTCATTAGAAACACAGATATTTCAGATATTTAACCCACTCACCATTCCATCCCGTCAGAAGAAGTGTCTCGCCATTTGGCTAAAGCTTAGCGCTCTCTCTCTCTTCCTCTATCTCTCTCTTTCTCTCCTCCTCCTCCTCCTCTTCCTCTCTGTCCTTGCCCATCCCTCTATTGCTAGCTGTTTGAACAAATCAGAGACAGAGAGTGCGTGGGAGACCCCACTGACTCAGAGGGAACTGGGCATGTACACATTTATTGGAAGGTCATTCAGTTTCTCCTCTCTAATTAGACAGCACTGGGAAATGTGAAAACATTTACCTAGCAAGACAGCTGGCCAAAAACCTCATTTGACAAGCCTCCTCACACAGTGTTTATATCTTAATGGACCATTAAATACATAGCTGTAAAGAGCAAATGAAAAATGGCACATTTTTAAAAAACATAATAGCAATAAAGTAAATTAAACAACACGCCATAGTGCAAAGGCTATGACAGGCAGATTAAATCTGTCACCTGCTGTCAGCAGATAGCAGATACAGTGCTGTATTGAAGCTACTGTGAAGTATATTTTGAGGGCTGGGTTTTAAAGCTGAATAGGGTAGGGGTAGGGGTAGGGTTAGTGAGGTGGAAGGTTCATTATTGAGAGGGTTGGCAGTCAGAAAATAGGGGGAGATTGTGAAGAAACCAAGCCAGCAATCATGAATGAGTCATAGAGAGTGTGGCCCACATGAATCGGCAGACACTGCTGGTAAAAGTGCTTCTGTTTTTCATAGTTTTGCGTTTGTGTGAGTCGGAGAATGCGAGAGAACAACAGAGAAAGAAAGAAAGAAAGAAAGAAAGAAAGAAAAAGCAGAAACTGGAGATGATGATTAGCACCGAGCACCCTCCCACACTCACGCCCACGCAGCCCCCTCCCCCGCTCCCCTCCTCCTCCTCCTCCTCCTCCTCCTCCTCCTCCTCCTCCTCCTCGTATTGTCTTCCTCTCGCAGGATGAAGCGTGGTGCTCCTGTAGCCTCCCTCCGCTGCCCCGAGCAGCCGGGCTGCGTCATTCAGCTCTCCTTATGCCCTCCGCCATGTCCACCACTAAACATGGCCACCGTTAAACATGGCTGCCGTGGTTCTTACCAGCACTGTCCTTGGGCTCTGCCAGTCCTCCCAGCTCTCCCAGTGAAGACAGGAAAACGGGTCGGTGATTATTACTCTTCACGTGAGCGCAGACGCGTCCATGGGTGTGTGGAATGCCTTCGTGCTCCTGAGATGTTCACGACTTTCCGTCAAAAGCCAGTTTGTGATCATTAGGAAAGCCCTCTGAAAGCAAGTTCTATTAATCTCCCATTTGTACTACCATCAGGAATCAGGCAAACAAAACACACGGGCTCACAATTACCGATGCACACGTCATTTCGTCATGTCAGACTTCCATTTCCGTATCGATTGTAGCCGACAGACTCGGCGTAAAAAAAAAAAAAAAAACGAGGTCTCACTTCGCATCATGTGAGATTTTATCATCAGCAGCTTACAACTGCAGTCGAGTATTACTGCAACCATAGCAACACGACTGCAGTGTGGTGATGAGGAGCAACGCTACATCTCAGGGACGCTGGCTAAAATTCAAAGGGCTCCTTATTAAGAAGGTCGCCGCCAAACAAACTGCCGGTGTCAATGCGATGCGTCGGATGAATGAAGAAGGGTTTGGCATATGAATACTGTTAGATGGGACCGCTGGTTCGTACGTGTCATGAGGAATGGTGTCTGGCATGCCGTCTGTCCTGGCCGGCCCATCTAATAGTGTGAGAAAACTGGTTCTTCATCACTCCTCCACTGGATGCCAGCAAACAGACAGAAACTTATAGAATGAAGAGTGAGAGAGAGAGAGAGAGAGAGAGAGAGAGAGAGACAGAGACAGAGAGAGAGATGTAGAGGAGAGAATTCTATGGTGGAAGTATGACTAAACCGACTGCCGCAGAATGACTCACAGTTACCATGGCAACATGGCCCCTCTCCTCTCCGTAATCAGTTATCTGAACAGGCTGGCGGAGAGAGACCAAGAGAGCAGACGGAGCATCACGTGCTGGATCTCTTGGGTCAGGCAGCACGGGCCCCACAGACCCGGTCCAGAGGGGCTCGGTATGCTGACCCGGAGCGGGCCAAGGAAGATTTGTCAGAAATTCTCTGCAGCCGCTTGCAGACGTATCCAGATCCAATTAAAGGATATTTGTGAGGTGAGCTGTGGGATGAGCTCCATGAGGAACGAGAGCTGATTCGGTCCTGTCGGTGAACTTTCAACAGCCTTACAATATAATATGGTGTCACCTAATGTTCTAGGAAAGGTCAGCTAAACAAACACAAATGTTGTTATAGTGAACATGGTGGGTGCTGGAATAGTAATATTCATACCAATTACATGAAAATGGTAGTATTGCTTTATTTGAATCATATTAGGTTTTTTAAACAACTTGACTTTGTTTATATTTCGTTGGTACAACAATGTTTTGTGAATAGCATCCATGATTCCACAATCGATTGCAAATAAACGGATAAACAAGCTAATAGGCAAAGACAGTGACGCTATGCCGCTCACTGAAACCCTAACAGAAGACAAGGGCGAGGTGTTATAAAAAAAGATTGCCTCTCCAGTTTTTTTACGCTAAGCAGTGACACGATGATGAATGACTGTGAATAACTATATCAGTCTCTTTCAACACGAGGCCTACAACAATCTTGTTCTTACATGTCTTCACTGGCAGGGCTTGGGTATATCTTTCAGTGGCCCTACGCTATGAAAACATGAGGCCTGCCTACAATTTGTATCTTGTATATGCAGTATATAAAAACAATGAAAAAATGAAGAATATCTCAGTGACACTGTCAGTACGAGTAGTGGAGTGTACCTCTACACGAGTTATGACACGAGGAGAACAAACAGCCTAGCAAATGCTGAAGAGAATAGTTGTTCCTGAAATAAGGCTGTAGCGTTACATGTTTAATGTTGCTTTTACATTTGTTTCTCTTGCTAGTTTTCGGTTGATTTCCAAAGAGGTGGCATCTTTTAATACATTTTGCAAGTAAAACCTGAATCTGTCTGTAAGATCCTGTGACTAAGGATGAAATAAAAACAAACAAAAACGCGCTCGTGAGGCCCTAGGCTGCATCCTATGGTCTATATGGTTAATCGCTCTGTCTATCGGGTATATGCAGCGGTCACTTACAAATGATTCATGGGTCGCCCTGATTTTTGTTATCATTGATCGCTAAGAACAGCCATAGCTGTTTCGAGTGACTCAGTGACACTCAGGAACTCTGCCCACGCACTGATGTAATTCCAACACTGCTTCTGGATCTCGGAACCTCTCAATGGCCAACACGAAACCAATTGTAGACTTTTTAACCAGAACACAAGACTTTGACACACCGACCAGTGCAAGGTTAATATATTCATTTATGTAAACATCATTTTATTCCACTTCTACTGAAAGACACTGAATTGACCTAATGATGCACAACGGTCCAACACGCGCCTGTTTGCGCGCCAGTGTGTTGGATGAGTGGGCGTACAGGGTGCAGTCAACCAATTTCATCCTTTCAGAATAAAATGTTTTTGTGACAAAGCAAGTCTAGACTGTTGCCGAAAAAAACCTCTGGTACAGTTATGCAACAGTAGTGCCTGGCGATTGCTGGTGCTTTTACCAGAAGGCTAATGGCTGACTGGTATCGTTCAAGACGCACTTGTCTCTACGTCTATGGATTCCAGTAAATTCTGTCTGCATCCCCACTGCCTTCGAATCACTTAAAACAACCTCAGTTTCTCATCTTCAGCTTTTCGACCATGCTATGTGATGCACAAGACAGCATCAAATATGACGCAAAGCTGTGACTGGTTCTTTTGGGTGAAGAGAATCACGCCCAACGAAGCCGTACCAGATATTAGGTGAGTCATTATCGTTATCTTACATCATTTAACTTTGCACCAGGTGGAGAGAGTACCGAATCACTGCGAAAGGGTTTCTTTCCTGTCATTAAAAAGATGAGTCATAAACTGGAGGCATGGCCATCTTAGCCAACAACTGTTCAGCTCTTTCCCCGTGTGCTAGATGAAAGCCGGATGAGGAGAACTGAGAACTGAATGACGGGAAGTAATTTGCTAACCAAATATGTTGTGGCCTTTTTTTCCGGAGCCAGCTCCATTTATTTTTCCATCAATTCTGTTGTCCTATTAAATAAAGTGATTTGCCAGTGAAACACAATAAGACCTAGACAACAGTGGTGGACCAAGGTCGTTAGAGAAGGTCTGAGTGTGCTACGAAAATGTTCTTCACAAAAGAACACTTTCACTGTGTCCCTTTATTCCTTACCTGCAGGGTTTCTCACAGCTGATCTTTTAAAATATGTGGGCCGCTGAGGGAAATTTAGCCCATATTAATATGATCCACTAAGATAAGATGCAGTAACACATGTAGCCCTGCAGAATTTTCCTCATCTTCTTGTTTTGTCTTAATAATAAATTAATACAGGCCTAAAAAATAATACAGCTGTTTTGTTAGTGGTCTAAAAAGTGCATTCTTGATATATATTTATCTGCACTACCAAAATTATAGCCTATTTAAGTAATTGAAACTTTAGCCCAAGTAAAGTTTATGTTCCATATGTTACAGTATAGACTATGTAAAGTGTGGCTTTTAACACTCCTTACGATGAAGGAACCTTCTAGAAGAA